>NC_052507.1:51952462-52272431 GCF_014356525.2 Nilaparvata lugens
ATAAATATTTTTTTTACATCAATATTATAACATGATAAACCAATCATAATGCCACCAACCAAGTACAGAAAAGTAAGAATGACTAATAACAAAGATTGAAAACATGAATACCTCTATACATCTAACCTATAATATCTTAAGGCTGGCAGTGACTGATAACTATCGTAATTATCATGCTTATCTATCGGTGGTCGACACCATATTTTCTCTCTTGATAAGTGCTTTCACAGTATACTGATATACCTGTTTGATTTTCTCATCATTAAAGTTAGATAACAGTACCATCAATTTGTCTACATTTTGAACTACATTATTTACATAAGGTAAAATATACTGCAATCTAATATTTTCATATTCCGGACAGATCAATAGAAAATGTATTAACGATTCGAAATCTAAATCACAGGCAGGGCAAATTTTCTCTCCGTCAAGCTGATATCTCTGACCGTTTATGTGTAAGAATGTACTCGTGTTTGATACTCTGTACTGTGTCATACAACGAATCATTTTAATTGGCAGATCATACGTTAGCTGTTCTCCTAGTTGATATTCAGGATTAAACAATTTATAAAAAGGAGAACTTTGCGAATTCTGAGCCAAGTATCTATCCTCATCCATTATTTTCATTACATATTATCTTTCAAGAATTCTCTCTCTACTATTATATAGTTCAATAGCATCAAATTCAATATCGTTCCTTAAATTTTGAAACTTCAACAAATCCATCTCTCTCTGAACAATAGATAACCAATTAGAACTGAAGTTGGTTTTCAACAGTAGGCGATAACAAATGAAAGGGTATCTGGACTCTGGCATGTTCGCAATTCTTATCAGCCAAGATAGACATCTTTTGAGGATATGAAATTTGAGCCTTGGTCTATTCGCCTCCAATCTAACACACCAACTCGGCGTCGTACGCACCAGCAAGAGCAAGCGCTTCAAAAAGAACAACTGAACAGCTTCCACAGCTTGCTCACAACCGAAACCCCACACTTCACACCCGTACAAACTCGATGGTATGATAACCATATCTAATAATTTCATTTTCCCCTCCCATTTCTCAGACCTCACCTTGGATAAAATGTTGACAGCCAATATTGATTCAATTTTACCTCTATTAATTGAGCGTTTGCACATCTCTGTAAAATGACAAAAAAATAAAACAAGATAAATGTAAACAAAAATGGAACATGAAACTACTGCCATAGTATAAAAAATACACTCAAAAAGTGGATTATTCTAAAAATATTATAGTAGAAACCTATAGTTGCGGCAATGATAGTTCAGCAAAACTTAAATTTGCTTTACAAAATAAGAGAAGAGTACCTAGTTATTGCCCAGTAATATTGCCCAATAATGGTCTTGAAAGTTTCCCTCAGAAAATCTAAAGTCCACACAATCGATAAAAGTGATGTTCATTTTAAAAAAAAAATCGCAAGAAATCCCCTCATCCTTCCAGCTCCAATCAGTACTGTAATACTGAACCAAGTTACTGAATTGGCTACGTTAGTCTTGACTAGCTATTATTTTTGGATAGCTCTATTTTAAAACGAAAAAGAAAGAGGAGCAAGAAAAGTGAGAGAAGCAAAAAATCGGTTGAATAAAAATTAGATGAAGTTAGTTGGGTTATTGGGTGAAACAGAAGAGCGACTGGAGGGAGGATTGGTAGATAGAAGCGAGGTGATGATGACAATAGGAAACAAATGAGAATCAAATAACAACAAATGAGAACAGGGCTAACCGCGTCCTCCTTCTGAATGTCAAACAGCTATTTTTTGGAGCCAAAGCAAAAGCCAGTGCGCTGCACTTTCGTAACACTGGCTCTTGGCTCGTGCCAAACACCAGCAACCACATCCATATTATAATCTCTAAAGGTTTTATAACTATATATTGGCTATATAATTCAATAGCACCAAATTGAATGCCTGACGACAGACATCATCCGAAGAGTATGATATTACTGAGCCAAGCCCCCAACCTACCTTTATCAAATTAAAATATTGCACCACTCATAATCCAGAAGGCGTGTATAATGTAAGGATCCACTAAACTGTTTCTTTTTTCTTGATTCTGAGTTCTTGTTTTTTCGTTGTTTCATCTTACTTCATTATCTCTCCTTCTCCATTTCGTTAACCTGAATTTCCTTCTAATCACCCTGCTACATTTACCCCTTCATCAAATTCAAAACCTCATATGCTTCTTAAATTTCTTATGCTTGATTGTCTCTAGCTATGTTCTTGTTCTTCTTCCCCTTCTCTTTCGTCTATCATCTACACTGTCCCCCAATTTTTCTCCTTTTTCATACTCTCACATTCTAATGTTAATTTCGATTTTGCAATATATTTTATATTTCTTCTATTATTTACAATTATCTTTCAAAGTTTGATTTTTATTTAAATTTGTCTCATGTTAGTTTTGATTTTGTAATAAACACTTTCTTCTTGTATGACATTTAAAGGGTTGTGTGGCAGAGAGGACCTAGAGTGCTAACTCCGCTCTTAATAAAGGCATTTATTCAGTTCAATTCAATTCTTCCTCTGATATAATTTATTGTGATCCTCTATCCCTTTACCAAGTTCTACTTTCCTTTTGTAATTCAATCTTTATTCTTCACTATTCTAATATTTATTTATTCTTCATATTCTATTCTTATCTGAATGTTACACCAATTTGTGTACAATATTTCAAATAGATTTATTTAAAAAAATGTTGTATTTTCACCCATTTCTGAATTTTCCCTTTAAATAATCTCCGTTTTCTTACAGCGTCTTTCTTCTCTAATCATTTCCGTACGGCTGTACCTACGTAGCATACATAATATAATATGCCAGCATATAATTATAATATTGTATGCTGTGTATCCTACCTACTGCATATCCGTACCTCCTTTTAATCTTCTTCTCCTTCATTTTCGTTTCTTGTCCCTCTTGCAACTCTTCCTGGTGATTGTAAGGCTTGTTCTCTTTCTCGTTTCTTCTCTCCTTCGTTTCTCTCACTCTATTTCCAACCACAAGTTTTCGCAAAGCACCATTTTGTAAATAATAAATCAACAAACCCGCTCTCGACTCAGTGGACAGTCTATTGTAAATGTCAAGAGGTGTATCGCTTTATACTGCAAATAAAATTGGACCATAGGAGACCGACCAAGTTTGACCAAGAAGTGTTCAGTTACAAACAAGGCAGTGCTATCAAAACAGATCCATTATTGCAAGCTGTATTTCAGTTCTATAAGGAGATTTATCATTTTTCAAATATCTTTGGTCCACTTCACACAGTACACATTAATTCAATCTGATTCCCTTAGTACCTCCAATTTTACCAAAATTGCTCAAGACTTATTTCATAACAGAATCACTTATTGGAAAAAGGGATATTTCATCTTTCGTGAAATACCTTCAACGAACAAAATTTGAAAATATGATTCTTAGACCATTTGGTGATCTGTTTACAGATCTGTTGGTGACTCCATCATTCTCATATTCCATCTAAATTCATTGACCTCTAATAAAAAATATTTGACGGGATAATTTTTCCTTCCTTCAGAAGGATTAGTCAAACTCTGTCGAATCTTTCCTCAGATTACTTTCATAAAATTTTGAAAATTGGACCTGAGTTAGTGCTTTATCCAATCTTATGTGCAGTATCACTTTAATTTCTTCGTATTTGGAAGTTACAAGTTGATTTTAACTAAACTAATATTGAAATACGTATAATTTGTACAAGCATTACAGGACGTATATCTTATGAGTGAACATTAAAATCGTATGTATAGGCGTATTAGTACATAGAAACATAGAATAATAACAGAACAATACACTAAGCCACATTTGCAAAAGTAACTTTCAACTTTCAGGCTCACACACTCACGAAATCACAAATTACAAAAGTAACACATCATGTGGGTATGCTGGCGTATTGTTACGAATTAGAGAAATACATTGTATTATGCAAATGCACATACAACAAAAACAATGACCTATTTTTTTGTTGACATCAACTGCAGATTAGTTTAACAATACTGTCAACATGGTATTAACAAAATAGTGACATGATAAGTGACAGCAGTAAGTGCTAACTGGTAACGACAGATAAATGAAAGCAGGCTAAGGTTACCGGTGAACCACTTGCATATAATTGACACTGAATGTCTTTAGAATAAATAAAATGATTTTTGAACGATGTGGGAGTAAACTTCACCAAAGCAACTGCTGAATCTAGTCAAATGCATTGTATTTTTTGACTTTTTTATGTTTTTTATGAAGTTATATGAGCCTTTATATATTGTTCTCAACCAAAACTTAATCCAAAAATCAAATCTTATTTTACATCAGAGTCTACAGTCTCAGAAAATATGCGAACGTATTACACTCATGTTACTAGAGTTATTTATTGTAAATAGTTGAGTCTGTCAAATTTTTAATTTCGTAAACTTTAGAACGAATATGCTTGAAGATATCAATAAAAGTACAGATTGACGCAGGGAAATGAATAGTTTTTAATAAAAGCAGCGGAAGTTTACAGCTCGGTACAGTCGGTAGATGTTCGAAATTTCGCTCAAGTCATGTGAACACATTGACATTTAGCTATCAAGGGCATTGAACTGGTTTGAAACGTGCAATGAAGGTGATATCATTTGATAAAATTGCCGTACAAAGACTATTTTGTCGGCATTACCACATTTGACGTCAAATTGGTTGTAACTGGTTGGAAACGTGCAATGAAAGTAAGGAGATATCTTAGGCTAGATGCATAGTACATGTCCTACAATACATGAACCGAAAGAAACATTTGAAAAGGAATCATTGTTATTCTTCAAGATTTGCAACACTGCCATTTCAGAGTCTGGCACATCAGACTGCAAACTCCTCATGAGACCACATCATTCTCATGTCATTTTAAATAGTAAAGTCAATTTTGCGATTTTAATAGTAGGATCATGAATGGTATGATGAATACGTGCCAAGTCATCAGTAATATACTAGATAAAAGTATTTTAATGGTGGAAATTACATTATTTCATTATTTCAAATTTCAAAATCCTGTATTATTGCACCACCAACAACAGGCTGTGGTCACCAAATGTGAGCACATCTTCCCGATACCATCTCTAAAAGTAAACAGGTACTTTTGGACACTTTGATTGTGATCATAAAGGGGCATAATGAATATATGCCATTCCATTAAAATTCCACTAGTTCCATGAATGTTTTGGTGGAGATGACACTCTTCCAAAATTTTTTCGTTTCTCCGGGACACTCTGTATTGATGATTGATCATAGTTGAGAATAATGTGAACAAATATTATTCAAACGAAACCATTTTCATTTGGGGAGTTATCGAAGTTTTCCTACAGACGACAAAAGTTATAAATCCACGACTATTCAATCATGTATTCCAATATTTACCGAGTACGAACAAGATTTGAACTCTTGACAAACGGAGACAGAACATCAAGCAAAGAGAAATAAAGTGAAAGAGAGAGTGGCCTTGGAGATGAAGAGACTCGTTTTCGTTGACAGCTTCTTGTTCTTGTCATTCGGCGATAATTTTCTGATTCGATGAACTGCAAAATTGGAGATTCTTCAAGTACATAATCATAGTCGAGTTGGAGAAGCAATGATTAAAACTACTTATGCAACAGCAAAATTCTGACGATGTCGGTATTTTATTTCCGGTTTAATCTATCTCCGTTTTCTTCGTTTATCCTCTCGATTTCTCGTGGAAAAGCGAAGAAAAGTCAATTTCATTTCAATGCGCTGCCATAGAGACGGTTTCAGACTGTTGGTCGCTGTCTCAATCCACGACGAAATGTGTAATTCTCATTCTATATAGATGAGAAATGATGATGATATGAAGAAGAAAACGAAGAAGAAAGAGAAAAAGAAGAAGGAGAAGAAGAAGAAGAAGAAGAAGAAATATACATTAGGAAGTTAGACCTGTTTTTGACTACCTATTTTCATTCCTAAGCTGATGCATGAGAAATTGAAACAGTATCCCGTGTGAGCAATTCAAAGATATTTATTTTTGTTCAGCACGGTAGTACGATATAAAACACCGTTTAAAATAGTTGTTTTATTATACTTTCATCCTAAAACACCGTTTCAATTCAGACAAGATCAGTCAAAATTTCCTGAAATGAAATTTTCGTATTGTACTATATTTCGTATTATCCAGAGAGTACAGAATCAGATGCGAATAATGAAATCTTTTCTCTATGATAAAACGTACATTCATCACTGTCTGATATTTTCACATTTTGAAAATCTTCATTCATTTGATTTGTAACCCTTGTGGCTTGATAATAAATCAACTAGATTCTGTAGTGAGATCAGTTTCAAACTGTCATAATTTCATATGAATAACAAATATATATTTCATAAGTGAAGGATGTATACTGCACTATGTATGGTTCCTGAATACTTCTTATTGTGAGATTAATTTCAATAACATGGACTATTTATGAAGCTTCAATTAATTTATTCGAGTTTCGATCCAATAATGCTAATAATTTTACAAATTAGTTGATGAACGTAAAATATTATATTTTACTGAATATAAGCATGATTATTTATGACTATTCAAGATAGAAGATCGTTTTGAGAATAGTCTATGCTTCAAAAAAGTATAATTATATAAATAGTATGTTTATGTACTGTCTGTTCAAAAATTAGTTTTCCATCCATAACAAATCCACCTACCTCTTCAATTTTCCTGACTCAACTGGTGATTGAACAATACGGTATCAATCTACGGTTTTAGGCGAAAATCCAATTTTACGCTTGTGTTTCCCCTGTTGAAAAGCAACTTCAATCAAATTTCAATAATAGATTGATTGTTTTTCACGTATACAACCATTTTTCGTGCGATTTGCCATTGTATTGGATCTTCAACAACTAATTTTATTCAAGCAGAAAACATGATTTCATGTATTGATTGACTTGTTTTCTCTGTTTTAGGTAAGCCTTCATCCTGGTTGAGTGGTTTCTGTGAGTGTACAAAATTTTGTTATTTCAAATTCAAATTTAATTGCATGTAGTGGAGGTGGCCACTCTAAGCGCTTAATGGAATTTTAACGATGTCGATATATCACGTCGTTCATTTTGAAAACAAACCAATCGACTAAATTCCATTATTGGATCGCGATAATCTAATTGCTTTTATAATAAAACTGTCTCCTGAATTATGTTTTTTGTCATTGAATCTTGTTTTCGTGATGCTGCTTGCTGATCGTTGATGAGAATTATTAAGCCTCAACGTATTTGGAATGTTTTCCAAATTGATATATAATTCAGAGTATTTTCCACATAGTGATTAATTATCAATCAAAATCTCTTTCTGTGAGATTTTCTATTATTTTATCAATATAGTCCACAACAAATAATTCTACTATAAGTATTTCTTCATGTCTACATCGTTTTGGCAATTCTGCTAAAAATTTACTCCCTTCTCTATCATTCCCACTCTTTCTTTCTTTCTCATCAAAGAAGTAATCATAGGAGAGTATTATTCATGACCATGATTTATAAAGATTATTGTGTGACAATTTCGAAAACGCTTCAGTACTTGTTCATTTTGTACAGTATTGATCATTTTGAATCTGCTTACAAGTAAAATGATTTTTTTATATTAACTCCATGTAAATTGTTGTTCCACTGCAATACATTTGGGAAATCTCCTGAAAATTGGCCAGAAAAAGCGATTGAAACAAATCTGAACTCGGCTCTACATGAACTTTTTCCATTATTATCCTATTAAAAATTGATGAATATTTCCCTGGCGATAGTGCATCATATGCGTCATTTGGGCTCCCAATATTTTCTCCTCTATGTACTGAATAGATTTTGAAGGATTGGAATAAAAGAATTGTTTTCAACTCAATTTTTTCATCAAGAATTTATGAATACTTCTATGAAAGGAATAATTGTTCACCTGAAGTTTATCTTCAATTTATCTATTCCCGGAAGTAAAGTAGGAAAAGTGTATTCCTTCAGTTGGTGATCATTCAGGTCTCAAGCAGTAGGTCCAGCTACATCACTTCCACACTACAACATTCTAAATTTTATCAGACTATCTAAGAGACTATCTTGCTATATTGCCAGGTACACTCTTACTTCACAATATCCACCGGAAATATTATATTGGAGTATTGTATTATTTATCCAAGCACTGCATCATCATGCATGTCACTGTATTATGACAGTCATTGTCTCAGTTATAATATTGCTACTTGGGCTCCTCAGAGTTTTTGAGATTCATCTTCTAAGGGAAAGTTAGAAACAGGTGTCATAATATATTCCGACTACTTTTATATAGTTACGCTTTACCCATCGCATACTTTTATGAATCAAGAAGGTCATATGAGAGCTTATATTATGCTTTAATAACAAGGATCGAGTGATATAACCAAGATCAGATATAATTCGAAGCTGATTATTTCTAATTACGGTGGTGAAAGGCAACGTTCATATTAGATATATGCTTTGGATACCATAACTACAAGAGTATTTTTTGGCTGGCGTACCTTCATCAGTCCTAATTGTAGCCCTCAGTACGCACTCTGTATGTCTTCCTTATGCTTCTTCTTTCACTGTTCCTCGTTCATACCTTTCCATGCCTATTACTCAATCTATCAAACTCTTACTATCACAGTATTGATCTAATTTGAAAGGTCGTGCTCTATTAGCAGTCCATTCACCCTTCATTGAATTCTGTTCAGACTGATCGAAAAACATCGATTAGTATCCAACAACATCTCAAGTATTTCTCAGCTTCTAGCTTGTTTGTTATTGATAGTAGAGTGGATTAGTCGATTGTATACAAAATTATGACAGTTAATTGTTAATTTATTATAAATATTGATCACAGGGATGGGTTTCAATCATTTGAATCCATTGAGAAATTATACATAACTAATAATTATACGTGACGGCCATCTAGATTGATTCAATTTATTTGATCTTCATTGGGAGTGTAATGCCAGTTCTATTTTTAAATTATATACTACTTGATCCTGTTGTAAGGTAAAAATTATTCAACCCTCATAAATCAAACCAGACAAAATTTCAATTAAGTAAATATATTTTAATCATTTAATTTACATTAATAACAATACCTGGAACCTTGTAGAATCTGAGCTAAAAACTATTAAATCTTTACAATTTCATTATGATTGGAAAATGCAACGATTTTTGTTCTCCCTCTGATCACGGGAGTCCGATATCATAAAGTTGTCGCTGTGGTTCCTTTAAAAAAAAAAGTTGGAAACCTTGCAAACGATTTGCCTTTAGTCACTGAAAGCCCATTTGTTTTTGCTGTTAATTATAGAGTGGCACATCGCCATGAACATTTCAGACAGGCTGCCATCAATAAATGATACCAGTACCAGTACTGTAATTTTAGAAGCTGTTAATCACTTTACCAATTGTCTAATTAATAAGGAATAAGGAGTGTGACCTTGTCAAACGTATGACGTTGTTCATTGTCGGCAAATTATTTCATATTATTATCATTGTCGTCAAATTATTTCAGTCGTAACCGAAATTAACAAATACTTATGTGAAAATTACCTTCAGCTACAACATATCTTTCCCATTTTTCTTTCTCACAAATCACAATATCCTTTGCACTCCACATTTTATTTTCTTTCTGTTCACTCATCTCCACGCTTTTTCATTTATCATAACTACCCCCACATATTACACCTTTCTCATTACTCTTTTTCCGTTTTTTCCTTGTTATCATATTTTGCCTTTTCTATCCCCTTTACTCTTCAATATTCATTCCATCCATTTTACTTCATCAACTTTCCAAAGAAGATGATCTACCTTTTTTTAAGAAATAAGATACATTTGGTTCAACAAATAAAATGAAATGATCGATAAAATAATGACTTCAGATTTGTAAAGTGGTAAATTGCAAATCCTTTACAGGTGATGCGGTATTCTTGATATTTATAAGAGCAGTTGCTAAAATCCATATTTTTGCAAATAAATTCGCAAAAAGCTAAGGCCGTCCGGCTCGCAAATATGCTAGGTTCAGACCGCAGCTCTAGCTCAGTGGTAGACGCATGAATTTTCCAAATATAATTAATCACCACAAGGTTCAATGATTGGTGATTAATAATTCTTACCGTTGCTTCTGTGAAGTTCTGGAAGAATACCAATAAGGAAATCAGAAAGATAATTGGCGACTGATTACCAGTAACCATGTATCCAATCGAGAATAATGAAGACCAACTATGGTTTTTTTCTAGTTGATTTTTAAAACGCTCGTCATGAATACAGGTATTCACCAATTTACCCTTTCGAAATTCCTTAGAACTCACAACGCCAGTTCTTGAAGTTCTCTGGATCCTTATATGATATACTGTGTACTTATTAATGTAATTATCAATATGATTTTTCTGGCGGAATAGTATGACTATCATCAAAGGATGATAAGTAATGAATGTTCTTAATAAGATCAATATTAATTGATTCACTTATTTTATGTGCTGCTGACGAATATTTCTTGGTACCAAGAAAGCTCAAACTGTATATCACGAGATGAGTTAGGATTTAATAAAAACTTCTATGATTTTGTATGCTGACATAAAACATAAAATATATTCCCATAAAATAATATATAAAATATTCTTATATCTATAATTTTCTTTAAATAAATTCTTTTCTATAATTTGAACAATTATCACAAGGCTTAATAGCATTCACAGTTGTGAGCTTTAAAAATTATAAATTTGTATTTAATACTGATACATGGACTTCCAGTCAATTCAGAATTCTACAACTTAAAACCTGTTCGGTCTGTAGATTTAACATGACATACTTTGATCAATGAGCAAATAATAATTAATACAAAGAACAATTCAATAATCTCAGGGTTTTATGAGTTCGTGCCGTGCATGGAAGTAAGCTTCTTACATAAATCAATGAATTCATAAAATAGTTTTTATAACTTATATGATACTAGTCGACACGTTGCGAATTTCTTAAACTTGAATAAATTTATATAGCGCTTTAATTAATTCCCCAATTCACTGATAAAGGCCTTAAAATGAGCTCATTTAAGATAAATTTTTGCACTCACAAGAATGATGTTCTTGAAGGTCTTGTAGAGTAAATTAATTATTTCCAATAATTAATTAGGCAGGTCCTTTTCATCTCTGCTGGGCTCGCGCGTGGTCCAGATGTCTTATAAATCTCTTCAGTATCAAAATATATTTATGGGAACAGATTACAATTAAGAACTCTTTAGCAACACTGAGTTCACAAATAATCAAACATCAATTACAAATATTTTACATTTAAAAGGGGGTTGGCTTGATGATTTTAAAATTTAATAGGAAGAGAGAACCCTAATCTCCATGTGCGTCCTCACAGATCGGGATCACAAGCCAAAGAGAAATGATTTTCAGAAAAATTTCATCTCTTCCTTGAACGAATTGTAAGCTTCCTTCTGATTGGCTTTCTAATTTTAGTAAGACTCAATGCAATTGGTTACTTCAGATTCAGGGTTTCTCCAACTTTGAATAAAAGATGATTTATTCATCTTCTCCAAAGATGAATAAAAAAAGTTTTTATATAAATAAATTGAGTCATTGTCTTAGATTATTCCAATAAATAAATCTCGATATATGATGCTGTAAAACAGTGTACATTTAATTTTTTATATGAGCTTTGTGTACTCTTGGTTTTCATACTTTTTTAAATTGCAATAAATACTCATGTAACAATAATAGTTGTCCTTATCTATTTACATAAACCTTCCCTAGTGTATATAACATATATTTTGTGAGTAAACTTTATAATTTAATCCATACTGGTTGGTCGAGCAATCAGCTGATTCGTTAGGTATCGATTCAAAGAACTGTCGATTGATCCTAGATCGATTGATTCATTTAGAACAAAAACAAAGAATTCTAACCTCAAATGTACATGCAAACTTTTACTTTTTATGATTTGCCAATAATAAATAAGCCGCTTTATAATTTTTATTTCTGTCAATGAATTCTCATTATTGTTGAATTACAACTTTGCTTGGTTCTCTTATCGCTTTAGATAATAATATATGATACTCTTTATCACCAATAACATTCGATTTTACTTGAGTGGTACTTTGACTAGGCTATCTTTCCTTTCTATTTTATAATTCTATTAAAGCTCAATAGTTCATTTCAGAAATATTTTGTGGTGCTAAAATACCACGTGACAGATTGCATTGCGCTAATAAAAGTATGATAATTTTTATTTTTGTTTAATGATTTTAGACTGAAATTAATATCATAGCTTGAATAAAATTGCAATCATCGGATATAAGCGTCTCATCACAACGTATTTCCATTTCTTTCCTTAATCAATATTATAATTTGTCCTCCACCTCATGTAATTGAATGATAGTTCCCGAAGAAATGTTTTTTTGATGAATGAATGAGCTTCCACCCTCTATTCGCGTGTTTTTCAAAGATTCAAAGCAAAGTCTACACAGTAGCTGAAATGACTGAGCTGGGTCTCGGAATGGGACTGTTAATGAAGGAATACCATCACCATCAAGTTTGATTAGATGGAAAAACGAACTCAAAAGAATTTAATTTCACAGAGCACGGTACGGTGTGTCAAAAGCAAGCAAATTCCGTCGTTTTCTTTGTACACTCTACACACCTAATAATGGCCGAATCTGCTCTCTGTGTTGCTGCTGCATTTCAACCTAAATTTCCAGCAAAACGATGACTCAACATGTTTTTTCATTGAGGGCCACTTATCTCATATTAGGGTAGCTAGCGTTATCCTAGAAACCTTCAGGGTTTGTTATAGACGGGATATTGAATTTTAGGAACACAGCTTCTCTTGTCCATTTTGAAAATGGGCGATCTATAGTGATGATGCACCTCTTTTGTCGGCACTCTTTATAATGATTGTGGATATTCTGAAAGCATTCTTTGAGAGTTTTCACAGTTCATTGGAGCAAAATAGGATGATCGATGGCGATTTTCAGGGAAATTTTGTTGGGAAACGTTGTAAGAATTTGTAATCGAACTGCTTTGAGTGCTCTGAGTAACAAAGTAAAGAAAATACTAGAGTGTGTAAATTATAATATTACACTGTAATGATTATTAACTTGAGAGCAGTCCTTGCTGTTTTCTACGGATGAAACAATTCTTTTAAATGGCAGAGCCCTTATTAGCACCTTTAGAAAAGCACCTCGTAGTTTACAGATACTGTAATGTAAGAAAAGCTTGCCCGATTAAATAATCGATAATTTCAAAAATAAAAAATTGTCGATAATAATCTTTTGAATACTTTAGCTAATTCCTGAATGATATTTATCACTTCTATCATCAAATGCCAAAAGTTTACAAAATTCGCTTCTAGTTACAGACTTAATATTTTTCCTTTCATAAAATAACACATGGAAATTGTGAGATTCGGCAATTACTCTTCTGATCTTTTCAAACTATTCGGTACAACTTTCATATTAATTTTCCATGCAAGTTCCCAAAACATCAAACTGGCAAAGTTTATTTTCGCCTCTTGCTCGCTTGCTGGTAAAATTATTCATATTAGTATAAACAAAATACTTATAATACTATCGAATTGAAATTACTATAGTAAAAAGTAATCGTAATATAAATGTTAAGAAAATCAATTGAGTACAGAATGAATGAAATGAAAAGCAGTAAATACAATGAATGAAAGTTTGAAAGCAGTCATCACAGCTCATTCGAAAGCATTGTAGAGGATTTGCAAGGATCCGCATACTAAGTGACATGATAAGGAGGGTAGTAGAATACACCTTCATTTATGGAGGTTATTATGGAAGCTGAATTTTTGAAACTCGGCCGAGTCCCAAGGGACTGAAATGTGCATCTTAGTGAAGAGATATTACAGAAGAAAGGTATCTCATACGTGCAGTAGAGCAGTACAGTAGTTGTTGGCAAGCACCTATGTCTTGTAGCAATATCATGCAGTATTCATAAGATCGTGTATGTTGATAGAGACCATATCTGACTTCTAACTCCCTGATGGGATGAACTATATTCTCTATTCGTACAGAGCAGCTGAATAAGGTAGATCGACTCCGTTTCGCTCAATCCAATTTGCTGCACTCCTTGGTCCCTTTTTGCCTCTACTTTCTTTCTTCTAGATCTGATGAGAATTGATTATGTGAGCTACAGTTGTCATTGCTAACAATAAGAAATACAACAATTCAAGGTTGAGTGGTAGAAAAGTCATAAATTTACATAATAAAGAGTATTCTAATTTTCAATTTGAAACAGGGAATTCATCCAAAGATGGAAGCTATAATACAAGCATCAGGTTCAACTATCAATGAGAATTCATTTGAAAATAGAAAGCTGATTATTGTAGAGTGAGTATTTAATTTTGGAAAAAGTAACTTTTACTGAGGCTATTTTGTTTAAAAGTTATGAAAAGTCTTAAAAATAGATAATATAGGCTAGCAATCACAATTTTGGGTTGAATTGTGAGGATTTGATTAATTTCAGATCAATTTTACTTTTGAATCTTATTCTTCCTTACCTACGTGGAACTAGCCCTGCCTGAATTGTGTTCATATCCGGTTTCTTCTTCTAGTATGCATGGTATCATTTACGTTGCAGATGGCAGAAAGAGGGTTGCTCATAATCGTTAATTGACAGCGGTGATTAAGATAATGGAGGAAAGTGTTGCAGGCTGAGCAGAGAAGAAAATAAGGGTTGTAGTGTAGAATGGGGCTGAGAGTGTTTTTCTCCTGAGTGCAACAAGAATAGAAAAGATTCAACAAGGAAGAAAACTAAGTTGATCTCATTATTTCTCCTTGTTGCACCAGTTTGCAATGGTTGAGAGGGGAATGAGACAGGCGAAAGTTGGAGATAATTGATCGAAGAATGGCTGAAACAAGGTGAAGAGAAGAATAGAGACGAGATGAAGAAGAAGAAGAAGAAGAAGAAGAGAAGAAGAAGAAGAAGAAGAAGAAGGAGTAGTTAAAGATGATGAAGAAGGTGGTTTAAACAGGAAAACGGAAATTACTATGTTGATGGGAAACAGCAGGATCTAAAGAAGGGATTCTTGGTGGTGATTTGAGAAGGGGGGGTGGAAATAGATAGGGGGAAAGGTGGGGTTTGATGTCACCTAGAAACACTGTAATATAAAAAATGTGCATTTTTGTGTCTATCTTGAGAGTTTTCTATATTGAAATGAACAAAACTAAGGTGAACAGGTGGTAGAGAAGAAGTTGTAAAAAGGATGAAAGAAAGAGAGTGATGGCGAAGGAAAGAGATGAAGATGAATAAGTCGGAGTAGAAATGAGGGGTGGACTTGAATAAAGTGGGAGAGGAGAAGGAGGATAATTGAAATGAAAACTAAGTAGAAAACAACGAAAAGGAAGAGAAATGAATGCAATGATGACGGAAAGCTGATGGAAAATGTGAATTGAGGTAAAAACAGTAGGCTAGAAGGAAAGAGGAGCAAGGAGCAAGGAGCAAGGAGCAACCGTGAATGAAGCTCACGGCTGCTGCACATTTATTATTACTGGAGTGAGATTTAATTCAAACTGTCAGCATTGGCTGAATGGTAAGCATTGATGTTATTTATACGGAATGCTGACTGCTTGAAGTTCACCTCACCATTGGATACTGCTTTCTTCAATTAATTTATAACTCTCATTAGGGGACCTCACGGCTCACGGCTTTCCTCACTCACACACCTCTTTCACTCACTCACTACTTTTATCTTCGTCTCTCTTTTTTCTTTTTCTCAATCTACGACCCTCACTTCTCAGGCACACAATTTCCATTTTCTCCTGATCTATCATTCCGTATCCTTCTCCTTCAAAATGTGGTTTGAAGATTCCATGTGTTCAAAAATTATTAAATGAATATGGTCCATAAACTGTATTCATCTAGTCAATCTATAATCAAAGTTTTGCCAATGGTTCATGAGCTTTTGATGAAGTATGATGTTCCTATTCCAAGTATGATATTGTCAGCTTTTTGGTGAGAATGGTAAGGATTGTGCCTTTGCGTACCCTATATAAAATTCCATGGAAATAGACTGCTAGAAGTAGAAACACCATACTTCTCATGCTACTGCGATTAGTTACCGTCACAAACATTCTCTTCTTACATTCTCTCACTTTTTCCTTTATTCTTACTGCCAATATTTTTGAATTTGTTTTTTATACTCGTACTATTATCTACTATCACTCTGACACTAGCTTGTCTTCTATATATAACTTATAACATTTATTACATTCAATTCAATTCAGTCCCAATTCATTATCCAAAAAACAGTATACACGATTATCAAATACAATATAAAACATCTTTAGGAATCCCCCTACTAAACTAATCATCTGTGTTTAGGGGGGAAAGATGATAGCAGTTTATGTATTTTTCATTTTTCCTATGCATACAATTCTATTTCCACTATTTTTCTGATCAATAATATTAACAAAGTATCAGCCTGGCTCTCACTTCTTCTCCCTCCTACTCATAATGCTTGATGCTTTAAAGACGATAGGCAGCTTTGTAGGTAGTACAGTATTCAGTAATTTGTCGTACATTAAATTGAGTGAGCCGGGTTAGTGTCATCCTTAATAAGGAGGCCATTCAGCTAGGCATGTTTTGGGCTTTGTTGTGAGGACCCCGAATAATAATGGCGGTGGTTGGCCGGGGTCGAGTTGGAGCATTAAGCCAGATAATCCGTTTTCTCCACCAACCACTCAAGTTTTCGGATTTGGTCGTCGACGGAGTTGCAGCTTTACTGCATCTTTCGCTCTCTCTTAAATCGGTCTCACTCTCTTTCTCCCATCTAGGTTAGTCTAGTTTTCTCTTAATCACTCCATTTCCCTCTGTTGCTCTAGGTTTAGGGCAACGGTGACAAACAGAATGCCAACAAAATTGTTTTTCCTATTTGTGATGAATTCGTGCTCTAGGCTCCTGAAGAAGCCTATGGTGTATGGAATGAAAAAGTATCACACTGAGAGGACTTTGACGGTGGCATCACACTCCACTAACTAGTCACTTATTCTGTACAATAGAAATACTGTAGTAGGAATTTTTGAATATCGTATTCTAAATCAACATACCAGATTTCCAATGTTTGAATGTGAGGCTAGGGTCTTTTAACAATTCATATTTTGAAAAACCTAGAGTGGAAATTGAAATTTGACTTCGAGGGGCATCAATATTGAGGAAGCCATCTGCTGAATTTTGAGACTCCAATCATTACCGACGTCTTGGAATTTTAGCCACGAATTCGTTTACATCAATTAATGAAGAAGCACACCTCTACTCTGTTATTCAGTTTAAAACTTTCTTATTTTGTACAATGATACAACAAAATTTTACACAGTCTTAAATAAGTGGAAATTTAACAAACAGCAGTTACTATGTAAGATTCTACATTTTAAAGCAATTTCAATGCAAACCTCTTATTTCCAGTACTCCTATACTGATTACTCCATTGATTATTTCAATATCTAGATCCATGAGCACTAATTACGTCTACTATGAAACTTGTAATATGATGCTTATACAATTTGAAAATAAAGTGATTAAATAAAATTTAATATCAAGTGCTCGAACTGAATGATACATTTTCAATTGCAAACTCAAAGTATTCTAATGAGTTATCTCTTCAAGAAGGAAAAAATATATAAGCATTATACTATACTGTACTGTATGTAGTCAGTGCTTTGCTTCAGGTACCATGCCGTGAGGTGGGAGAGAGCTATACAAACTGCAAAAGTTGAAAGTTTTAGCACACCGGCATTCTTCGCAATGATCAACGGCGTGAATAAATCAAAAACAAAATATTCTAATACAATTCTCCTTGAAAGTTTTTTAACGCTTGTAATATTATAAAATGCGTTATGGCCGTGGAGCCAGAACTTAGGGTTGATGTTTTTTTAGCTATTTTTAATCTTCTGCTTTAAAAAGGGGTTGAATTTATGGCTAAAGACCAGGGCAGGGCGCGTTTTAGCGAATAATCTAAATTGCAGTTTTCATAAGTTAATTTCCCATTGGGGAAAGTTTATGTGGTTGCGGTGATGCCAGTCTACGTAAAACAAAATCGCTCGGTCTTTTTATTTAAGCTCCAAGTTTGCTGGCGCTCCAATTCAGCGCGAAAAGAAGAGAGAAAGAGAGAGAGAAACTGAACATTAATTTCCACTTTTGTTTAACCGTATAGAGAGAGAGAGAGAGAACAGGTGCCTTGGACATTGTTATAATGCCTTCTAAGCTTATTTCCATTATATTTCTTATTTTTGTCCATCCCTCTGAAATATCTACATTTTGGTTACTTTTAACTTCTGAAATAATGTCTCTAGAACCTAGTCCAAATTCATTTCTCTTCTAAACTCGTTTTTCAAATACTATAAATGGAGTTACCATCAGAAAAGGTAGGCTACAGTATTTTTTGTAGAAATAGAGTGGAAAATCATTTTTCCATCGAATTAAATTAAAGGTCGACCTTATGAGGTGGCGTGATTAACCAATTGTGAATATTCTCAACAATTCTGCTCTTTCGATATAACTGCAAAAAACAGTAAATAACACTTCGTAATATTCATTATGAGTTCCTCCACAAATATCCCACAACTCACAATAGCTTAGAGATGAGCTGAAATAACTGATATATTAACAGTAATGTTGAAATTAGTATTTTGTAAGTGGCTTATAACTAGGTGCCCTAGTAACTAGGTGCCCGTATGCACCCAACAGTATATAGCTCTATATACTACTACCATAATTCTATACTATTCTTGTTATGCACCATCTCGATTCCAACTGAGAAATTTCAGCTGTTCGTTTAAACCAGGAATGAAATACATTTTTATAAATTCTTATGAATCATTTTTAAATGTAATCGCAGATTATTGTTGAACGTAGAAGGTGCATATGGCTCTAAGCTAATTTTATTATTAGAAAGCAAGAGCCATACGATATTATATTTTTCATATTATTTCATTTTTGAAATTTATAATTATGTAAGTTTATAATTCTTCTTTTTTCAAAACTGTATTATGTTGAAAATTATTGTATTATTGTGTAGAGAGGCAGAATGGGGTTTTTACCTATTGTCTCCATGGATAAATAAATTAATTAATCTTGAAAATGAATGACATTCCATCAGTATGGTGTTTTGACTTTAAAACTCGACATCTATCTGCTGATTTGAATTGTATCAGATTGCTGAAGTCGCTTTAAAGAAACAGATGCTAAATTATGCCAATATTTTAGGTCAAGTTGACGATATGGCCTTAACATTGGATCTGGTTTATTGCAATGCTGTTTATGATCACCGCGTACAGTAGACTAGTTCAATCAAACTAGTTTGTTTGATACAACTCATAAAACTAGTTTCATGACTCCATGAGTGCAACTAATACATTCATAACATATGTTGAATCAATTGGGTGAGCAATAGAGCTTTATGTTCCAGATGTCTATGCTATCTTTTCTCTATGATAATATACTGGTAATAGAGCCATCGAAATTACTGGAAATTACTCACATATGTGGAATTAATTCAGCAATGATCTGGTAAAACATGGAATCCTATACTATAAAACAAGCAACTTCTGTTTAGATGTTTATATTTGTATATGTTTGTATTTCACCGGATCTCGAAAACGACTCTAACGATTCTCACGAAATTCAGAACATAGTAGGTTTATGATATAAAGATTCGATTGCACTAGGTCTCATCCCTGGGAAAACTCGCTGAAGGACATTAAAATGATAATTATTATTCATCCTTGGAAAAACAGTTGATAATAATTATTTCGTCGTCAGTTGGTGATGGAAGTGAGTGAGCGAGTTCATGTGTGTGGGACTGTGTCAAATTATGACTCAGCTATTGAACTTTTGTAATCATTCAATCAGGTACTTAGTGCCAGTTGCAAAAAAGCCGGGTTATTGTCAATCCTGATTAATTCCAGTAGATCCATCTTTTTGAAATGGTCTTCTCAGATTTGGTTCACGTGAAGTTAATCAGGATTAAAATTTAACCGGCTTTTGTGCAACTGGGCCTTTGGGAGGGAAATTTTTGCATCCCTCTGGGATCAATTAACTGTGATTAGATAGAACATTTCTATATGAATGTTATTATAATTTCTTCTTTCGTAATAAATGTTGTATGCTTTTGTACTTCAGAGCGAAGCTCGGTCCCCCGTTATTGTTCTGTAAAATTGGGAATATTTGAACAGACTTGAAGTTTTCTTTCGGTCGAGGGTAGCGAAATACGTATATCCAATAAATTAATTGTCTACTATAATGTACTTGGAATTTCTTCACTACCATTTCGTGTAGCTTAAGCATTATACTAACTCATGTTAGCGTGAGCTTCAACTATCACTATCAACTTGGATGTTCTTTTACCTCTCCTATATCATCTCTCCTCTTTTTCTAGCTGCTCTGTCTGTCTCACTTGTCTGCTCAATTTATGAAAGTAATCAATCTCATCTTGTTTTGCCAGCATCACTGTTTTGTGCCTGTGCCATCTTTTTCTTCTTCTTTTTCTTCTTTTTCTTTACCTCCTCTTTCGTCCCTTCTTCTTTGTCTTAGTAGTTGTAGTTGAATGGTAATTAATCAACTTCAAATAATGAGCATTTCACGCTTCGCCTTCTCCGAGCGTGTTACAAACTTCAACTTCCTCTTCCTTCTTAGTTTGTTTGTTCTCCTCTTTCTCTCTCATCCTCTTTCTTTCCATGAATACCTCTCCCTCTCGATTTCTATTACATTCTCTGTCTCACGCTCACTCTATTCCACTTTCGTTTTGAAAAGTGAAAACCGTTTCTGCGAACCAACTTTGGGGCCCAAAAGTTTGCACTGGTACGGCTCAATTGCCTTACAAACAACTTAAGTATTTCCATCATCTTCTTTGTTATTAGCAATAATAATTATTCATCACAAAATTATTTTTTTACTTAATCGTAAACGTGTATTTCTGAATTAAAGATCTCAAGGAATAGACTACTATATATTTGTTTAAAACCTACAACTTAAATACAACATTTCAACTTTTATAAATGATTGAACCTTATTCCCAGGGTGTCCGTTCACTTATCTCCCCTTCTTCATGTTTCTTCCATAATCAGTTACCTACAACTTTACCAGTTTCTTGTTGCGTTCTCAAAAACATATTCCTTCTCTTTTTACTTTCCTTGCATTTAATTATATGTCCTCAAATTTATTAGTTTTAGGTTGCAAAATATATTATTTTATTTTGAATGTATATTTTATTTTACGTTCCACAATAATTTTACCTGACCCTTACATTTTCCTCTGTCTTTGAGTTTTACTAATTTGTAAAATTTTACTAATGGGGGAAAACATTATAATCATCTAAAACAGGATATTGAAAGTTAAAAAAAATCTTGTCTATTCAGTGATTCTGCTGTATTGAACTTGTCGAATTCCTTCAAGCTGACCCTCAAGGCATCCATATTCAGATGGAAGGGCTTGGTCCCCTCTTATCCTCCCCCCACTCTAGTGGCAAAGGTCAAAGGTCTCCTGTACCTAACCAGAAGCCCCTTCTAAGGAAACTCGGGTCCGTCTTGAGTCCTTTCAAAACAGCTTTGATGTTACTTATACTTCAAAACTGAAGCCTGCTGCTATCGAAGTGCCGATAGCTGCAATGTAAAGGGCGAAGTGCCCAAAGGTAATTCGGTAAGATGAAGGGTCCTGCAAAGGTAAACAGCTTCTGGACTTCTTGAAACAAGTAGTCAACTTGGTGTGACGAAAATCAATTTGATTTCCAATCAATTAGTTCTATTGAATGTTCAAGTTGTGTTCGTAGCCAACAAAATTGAATTAAGCGCCATTTAATTCACAGCGAAACAATTTGTTTTCACTGTAAGTTAGTTCACTTTGGTTGATGGCTTGGCTGTGTTTGATCACACTGTTTGATTCGAAATGGCAACATAATGCCAAGTTGCCAACGGTAATGTTTTGTTATTACTTTCCTTGCCCTATTACCATAGGTAAGGGAAGTATTGCTTTCCGAAAAAAATTAAGGTACCCCAATTTCTAAATTTCTATACGTTTCAAGGTCCCCTGAGTCCAAAAAAGTGGTATTGGTCTGTATGTGTGTGTGTGTGTGTATGAGTGTATGTGCGTCTGTGTACACGATATCTCATCTCCCAATTAACGGAATGACTTGGAATTTGGAAATGCTTTGAAAAAACCTATACCTTGAGATTTTATATTTAAGGTATTGAATTTGAATTGTCTTTATATTATTGGAATTTTGAATTATAAAATTCTAATTTGATGAATGCTTACAATATAAGGATCCGACACGAACAATTTAGATCAAATGCGATTCAAGATGGCGGCTAAAATGGCGAAAATGTTGTCAAAAACAGGGTTTTTCGCGATTTTCTCGAAAACGGCTTCAACGATTTTGATTAAAGTTATACCTGAAATAGTCATCGATAAGCTCTATCAACTGCCACAAGTCCCATATCTGTAAAAATTTCAGGAGCTCCGCCCCATCTATGCAAAGTTTGATTTTAGATTCTCAATTATCAGGCTTCAGATACTATTTAAACGAAAAATTTTGAGTGGAAAAGATTAAGCATGAGAATCTCTACAATTAATGTTCAGTAACATTTTCACCTAAAATTTAAAATAAGCTCGGAATTCGAGAAAGTGTGATTATTCAATTACAAACTGTTGGCAACTGTTGATTCTATTAAATGATTCACTATGAAGAGATAGGAGACCTCGTGTGTCTCCAGCGTTATTGCCCTGTCACCAGCTGGCTCAAATCTTTGAATAGTAGACTTGAGATGCGCGGGAACACCAGCGTCAGGTGATCAATTTTCATAACGGCAAGGAAAGTTGTGTGAGTGCGCCACACCAGATTTTTATTCAAGTCAACGAGCTGACGAGCTCCCATCTCAACCCAAGCTGTGTCCACTTTCATGCCGAATTCGCCATACATGTAATATCTAGATATTGAGGCTACCATATTAATTTGTACTATAGTGAGGTCCACGTTATAATGGCAGTGTACGATTGACAATTATACTGATGCTGTCCTTTTCTATCATACAACAAAACAGATAGCGCTATCTCTCTCTAGCTTTACAATGTTGTCAGTTTGCCAGAATATTTTATTTTTACTTATGACAGTATTGACAGTGACTGTACAAAAGTAGACAAACAATTCTCAGCCGTCATTTTTTTCTTCATTCTATCAAAATATTGTAGTATACTAGTCATATAATTGATTTAAAATGTATTTTTGAAACAATGATATAATTTTTAGACATTACTGTATGAGAAACACAAATTAAAATACCTGAAATGACATTTTAAAAGTTGATAACTAACCATCCTAGACTTCATCCATGCTTCAGTTAGCCTACACGTATAGGTTAGACCTACTCGTACCGGTATAAATAATATTGAAAGGTTATTTTAGAATTATTTCCATTGAAATTACTTATTTTGAAAAGGATTTCTATTTTTCTATTATTTTTCAAAGAAATTGGAATAGAATACCTACCAAATAACTTAATTTCTGCTGTTTTGAAATTCAGATTGGTATATCACAGCTTTTCAAATTAGCCGCCATTTCAGGTTTGTATAAAAATAAAATCTGATATCAGTTTGAAGCAAATTTTTGAATCAAATCATGAAAAAATATATTTTCTTGATTAATTTGACATGATCATTACTTGATCATGTTATCAAGGAAATGATAATATTATTATTAGATCAAATTCAATGGGATGAATTGAGTAAGAGCTGTGTACACTCAGTGAAAAAATTGAGAGACTTGGCAACGTTTTGCTCCTATCTTTCTTCACTGCCATTATAACGTGGACCTCACTATAAAAAAATTACACATTGAAAATTCCCAAAATTTTCTGCAAGACTTTTCTATTCATCTCACTCCTTTTTTACATTTATTATTATACTGATAGTAGTTACTTTCTCAATTAATCAGTAAATTATTAAATCTTGTTCACTTTTCTCATCATTACTTCTATTTTAAATAACCATTTCATTCCAATCACCTACCTCTTCAGCGGTTTCATGTGGATTTTGAAAATGGAAACATTTGAAGACTCCTGATACGATTTGAAAGTTTATTAAATTGTTATATTTTAATGGGCTCAACAAGCTATGTCTCGTATCTCTGAATAATATTAAAAAGTGTGTGAGACAACGTGTTGATAATTAATGCGTAGGAGAAGAAGTTAACAAGATTGGAGTAGTTATCAACAAAATATATGTTATTGGAATCCTGATTTTGTAATAATATTCTATGTACTTTCCCAATTAACTCAGTACTTGAAAACCTTCATCTGATCAGAGATGATGTACAAATTGATAGCACTTGAATTTGTCATGAAATCGTACAAATTGATGGCTCTGGTTGAAGGAATAAAGAGTTTGATCAAAAGATTAAATAAAACCTCATAAAATACAGCCACAACCCACAACCATTCAATCAATAATGATTAGAGGAACACTGCAATCAACGTTTTTATTAATTCCGCTGTTATTTTTCATCCCCCATTGATACCATACAAAACACGGTGGGTTTTTCTACTATCATGTCGGGTGAAAATTATTAATCACAATTTTGGGTGGGGGGGGGTGATTTCAGAAGGAAGGGGGAATGGATCGAAGAAAAGGGATATGAATGGTGTAGAGACACACACACAAACACGTGGTCTGGATGGCCAGACTATTTTATCTGTCGGGTTTTAGGGGTTAGGGGAGGATTTTGGGAGCATCCGTGGTGGAAGGAGGGTACACAATCACAATATGGGGGATGATGAGAGGAGTCGCATCGATTTTGAGTTGCCGTTGCGTAGCCTGTGCGTAGAAGTTGCGTGAGAGTGGGTTCATTGAACTCGCAGGTCCACGTGTCGCCCGGGTTTCACTGGGTATGCGCAGAAAACATGCGCACTCGTATTTTGGGTCTTCTCTCAATTGCCGCCACCCCTCAAGGTTTGGGGGATGACGAAGCGTGAGGGGCGGAGCTGTCCGAAAAATTATCGATGTACATGGTCGAAAATGACAGATCTTCCTGAATGGGGTAACTGGAGAAATAAAAGATTTATGTTTAAAAAAGTAGGTAGTAGTCGAACTCCAATACAATTCAGTGTCCATCTACCCTATTTTTCTCGAATGAGATAATAGACAAAACTCACCAATAGACTAAGGATATATAGATGAATAATATGTTATCTGTTATATGTTATTAAGGTATTGTAGAAGAAAAATCAACTAGGCTACTAAAGGAATCCAAAGAAATTTATTCAATTATTTGATTTTATGGTTTTTGAATTACAATCAGCAATATTACTTCGTTGGAAGGCCTACTTATGTTGTTTCTTCCTGTAGAAATGTGAAAGCAATATTGTCGAAACAATTCATAAAAAGAAAGAATGCAAACAGGAACACAAACAAATTGTGCTAGGTTCCTAGGTTTCACTAATCCAGTCTTTATTTTCACGTCAGCACTCCACTCACCATTCATTTACTTCAACTACTTCTATTCATTACTTTTCCATTCCATTTCTCCTATCACCATTCCAGAATCATTCCCATTAGAAATGTTTAATATATTGCATTTGCTATTGAAGTTAAATAGAAGGATAATTTAAATAGAAAATAAAGTCTCTAATCTACTCTTGTATTGAAGAATCTCTCGATGTTTGTCCACTTTTTTCACAGATTTTATATCTGTACAGAACATTATGGAATAGTGATCATCCTACCTAAGGATAGATATTAAATTTTCCGTTGTTATATTGCTTATTGTGATACTGCTAAGTGTTCAGATTGGTAGGTTATGATAAAAATAAAAAAAGAGAAGTTCAATGCTGAATTTTCTAAAAGAGTATTTGAAATTAACTAGTAGTACCCTCTTATTAAAACATTTTAAAAACTTAAACGACTAGTTTCGACCTACATTGGCCATATTCAAGTTGAAACTAGTCGTTAAAATGTTTTAAAGTTTTTAAAATGTTTTAATAAAAGGGTACTACAAGTTTTATAATGTTTTTTATCAATTTGAATAAACTAGACCATATAAGTGAAGTGCTTTTTTGAAATCATATGTATTCTACTCGTCAAATTCTATTTCAATATCGTAATTTCAACTGAAAATTGCAATATTGATAATGTAACTAACGTAAAAGAATACTCGTATCAAATAAAAAGAGATTTCCACAGATTGTTCAAATCTTTGGTTTTTGACAATTTCTTAGTATTTTTATTTAATAGGAATAATTACCACAATATCAACTTCTCAACTACACAAAAAATACTCCTATTCCTAGCTTCAATACAAATACAGTAATTTTGTAGATCAAGATTATGTTTATAATTCTTGTTTGATGAAAAACTTCGGTTATTTTCCTTGAGCAGAAAAGCAGAACACGTGTGCTTTGGGATGAGGGTGTTACGAGAGGGGGGATGTCTGAGACACCGTCTCGTCGCTGTTCCCCTCCTCTACCCTTAACAGGGGAGCAAGCCCTTCCCCTCCTTTGCTGTCAGCTTGGCCCAAATCACGTGCCGTCTACAATACACCTGTGCAGGAATTTGTGGGCAAAGTTCCCCTCCCATCACCAACAATCTGCTTTCTTCGCTCTCTTCTTTTTTCTCCTCTATTCCTCTTTTTCCATTGCTTTCTGCTCTCGATTTTCTTCATACTGATTCTTCATTTTCCGTACTTGAAACCTTTTGCTATTCCCAATTTCGACTTTCTTTTTCTCTTTCTCTCTTATTTTTATTATTCTTCTCTACCTTCGCATTTTTTTTCTCTTTCATGATATTTTCCCCATAGCATCTTATAATAATTTATTGGATTAATCGTTTCTTTCTTCATCTTTTTGAATTTTGTCTCTTACTCTTCTCTGACTCATTTCGCATCCCATTCCTGTTTCATTTTATCTCCAATTCCATTCTCACATTCTTCTATTTTATCGACTTCTTGTCATTCTTGAATTTATGTCTGTTGCTCGTGTTTCATGGAATTTCCATCTCATACCTGATCCTTTCTCTCTCTAATCTTCATTGGCGTCACTGTTCCATATTTAGATAGATGAATAACTATATTCAGAAATATTAGTAATAGATGAATTACTTCGCTGGGATAAACACATTTTACATCAAACGGCTAAAATCAGAAAAGTAATTCACAAATTCATCCAACAAAGGCAGCTAATATCAACAGACATGATGAAAAATGTTTATTATGCAATAGTAGAGTCCATAGCAAGATATGGCATTTTGGCCTGGGGAGCTACAAAATTCTGCCACATCGATCTATATCGATGTCTATCGATATATCTATACTTATCTTAAAGGTTCAGAAGCCAATTTTGAGGATTATAGGAAGCAAACATCCACTCATCCCTTCAGTCAGATTTACAATCACAGACTTTTAACATTCACCAAAAAGAACCCACAATTCTTCATCAATTTGAATCACCCGCAAGGAACACGCAGAAGGAACATGGACTTGGTAATTCCGAGGATGACAACATCAGCCTCTCAGAGGTCAGCCACATATTTAGGACTAAACATTTTCAATAAACTGCCAATAGATATTAAAGAAACAGTTCCAATCAATTCATTCAAATCAAAAACAAAAAAGTGGCTCCTGGATAATGAATTGAATTGAATTGAGTTTATTTCGCCAAATTATACATGATTATAATATTTAAAAAGGGCACAAAATGCAAGCAGTACAACGTAACAATTGTGTAAAATAAAACTTAAGACATCATGACCTAAGGAGTAATACAATAATTCTATACAATAATTATATTAAATTATAATAGTGATACATCTTATAAGAAATAATAAAGGTTGATATCTATTAATAGTGTTATAAATAGAGAGCTTTAGACTATCATAGTTTATCCTTAGATCTGAGAAAATTGCACTGCTATTGATAATAGAATCAATCATGGAAAATAATTAGTTCTATGAAAAAATTCCCATACTGTTTCATTTTTATTTTCTTCATTTCAATGATTTTTCCCATGAGTACTGTATTATAAATGTTTTCTATGTTAAATTCATCTGAAATTTCTACATCATAAGGTTATCAATTATCTTTTTTAAATATTTGTGTATATAAATGTGATTTTCATGAACGTCTAATGACTCGCAAGATGTATCTTTATTAGAATTTTCTACTTTTTGCATAAAATCTTAAACAATAGCAAAATTAGTGGCATCCCGACACATATTCATATAAAGTGGGGGCCACATTTTCTTAGATCAGCAAATAATCAACCAATTGTATTAATACTCAGTAAATAATTGTAGTATGCTTTTGTAATCATGTCTGTATTTTGAATAAACTCCTCTGGTCATGTTGTACCCTCTACCAGAGAAATTATTATTATTATAATTATTATTATTATTATTATTATTATTATTATTATTATTATTATTATTCCTGGTTCTCTTCCATTTTCTTCGTCTTTCTTATTTCTTACTGTCTACTTCTGCTTCTACTCCGTCACGCCCTTTTTTCCGCTCCTTATTATTCCGGCGTTTTCTGCCAAGTTTTAATATTTGTCTTCTCTGCTAATCTATCCTTATTTTCTCTCCACTTTCTCTTTCCGTTGTTTCTTATCTTTGTCTTCTGTTTTTTGTTCTTTGTACCATTATTAATATTACATTTTTTAATAATATTACACACTTCGACACTTCTATGACTGTGTTATATGATGTTGCAGATAACTGTTCTTTCTATTAACATTTCTTCCGTATACATCCTTTCTTATTGTGTTCTTCTGTGCTCCTCCATTTCCCTCAAGCTCTTCCTCTTTCCTTCTTTTCTATCTATTCCTCTTTCTGTTGGTTTCCCTCCCTTTCACATCACCTCTGAGATCATATCCACCCTCCTAAGCTTGAGTTTTGGCTAAGTATTCAGCCTCTCGCTGCCACAACCTTAATAAACTGTTCCCCTTCACGACCTAGTCGCCAGAAACTCCAATTCCCGTTTCCCTCTGATGTAACGTTTAGTATACCACACTTATGTTGACACTAATCACTACAAATGCTACCGTATTTGCAGTTTATAATGATAATATATCTGTATCAGCCTAAAGTGTAGTAGAGTTTATTTGAACGTCGATTATATTTGAAAATATGGGAAGGTGAGAGTGAGAGGAAGATAGCTCGGAACCTAGCGACAGCAGCAGTACCACATTTTCCTCTCTTTTTTTCTATTCGTCATTTTTAAAAGAAAATCACCAGTATTAAAAATACAGTACCGTACATTAATCAAAGATGTATTCCCTCAAAATATACTTTATATTTCCTAACATAAAGTTCAAAACTTGATAGAATGCCAACTATAGAATCGTTAATACAGTGCATTCCATTCTATCGAATAGTGAGAGAATAGATTTGGTTGAGAGGAGTATTGTAAACAGTTATTATAAGATTTGTATGTTCAATGGCACACATTCACCTCGATCGTTCTTACATCTACCAATGATTAATCCATATGCATTAATTAATATCAACAATATTCTATCCCATGTTTATCAAACATCTAGTTTTGTTTGCAATATCCTCACTAGAACAGAATTCCATAAAATTCTCACCCAGAGTTCTTTTTCTATAAATACAGGAGCTTTTCTGATTGTCTTAGCCAGAATTTTATTCATTAACGTTCTATTCATGATATTTATTCCTCATTCAGATTTTCTTATTTAAATTTTCCTTTTTCTCAACCCTCTGTTCTGATCAAATTTCAAAAATCATATCAATTCTTGCTCAATACTATTAGCGCCTAGGCTTGAAATCTGAAGCACGGTCATAAATTGTTTCCTTGTTTCGTGATACACCTCCCACACCATCAGTGCTAAATAATTGTAGTAGTTGTGAAGTTCACGTCGATCGCTGGTGTGGCCGTTGTAGTGTTGGGGGGGGGGGGGTACCAGGGGAATAGAGAGCGTTTAAATATGGAGAGCGTGAGAAATGAAATGGCTGACACCATATATGAGACTAGAAAGAGGGGCGAGCAGAATTTTAATAACGTATTTGTATTTGTCGAGAGAGGGTGGTTGGTGAGGGGGGCCTCTGGTTGGGGGAGGGGTCCGAAGAGAGCTGGGATTAATTTTAAATTAATGAAACGTCGCTTGTGATTAGTGTTCTAGTTGCGCGCGCACTCGCGTCACAATTTAACTTTGTTAAACGAGATTAGCCGGGTCTTCTGGGAGTGACGGATGCCGGGGGGGGGGGGGACGGTTTAGTTGGTGTCATGTCAGGTTAGGTTGGAGGAATTTTATCAGCCAACTTTTATGTGTCAAAATTATTTCTGACGGATCCATTTGGTTTTTGCATCTTAAGTTATTTCAGTTTATTTGATCATTGTTTTTATTGAAATCACTATATTCAGAATATTAGTAATAGATGAATTACTTCGCTGGGATAAACACATTTTACATCAAACGGCTAAAATCAGAAAGTAATTCACAAATTCATCCAACAAAGGCAGCTAATATCACAGACATGATGAAAAATGTTTATGCAATAGTAGAGTCCATAGCAAGATATGGCATTTTGGCCTGGGGAGCTAAAAAATTCTGCCACATCGATCTATATCGATGTCTATCGATATATCTATACTTATCTTAAAGGTTCAGAAGCCAATTTTGAGGATTATAGGAAGCAAACATCCACTCACCCTTCAGTCAGATTTACAATCACAGACTTTAACATTCACAAAAAGAACCCACAATTCTTCATCAATTTGAATCACCCGCAAGGAACACGCAGAAGGAACATGGACGTGGTAATTCCGAGGATGACAACATCAGCCTCTCAGAGGTCAGCCACATATTTAGGACTAAAAATTTTCAATAAAACTGCCAATAGCTATTAAAGAAACAGTTCCAATCAATTCATTCAAATCAAAAACAAAAAAGTGGCTCCTGGATAATGAATTGAATTGAATTGATTGAATTGAGTTTATTTCGCCAAATTATACATGATTATAATATTTAAAAGGGCACAAAATGCAAGCAGGACAACGTAACAATTGTGTAAATAAAACTTAAGACATCATGACCTAAGGAGTAATACAATAATTCTATACAATAATTATATTAAATTATAATAGTGATACATCTTATAAGAATATAAAGGTTGATATCTATTAATAGTGTTTATAAATAGAGAGCTTTAGACTATCATAGTTTATCCTTAGATCTGAGAAAATTGCACTGCTATTGATAATAGAATCATCATGGAAAATAATTAGTTCTATGAAAAAATTCCCATACTGTTTATTTTTATTTTCTTCATTTCAATGATTTTTCCCATGAGTACTGTATTATAAATTTTTCTATGTTAAATTCATCTGAAATTTCTACATCATAAGGTTATCAATTATCTTTTCTAAATATTTGTGTATATAAATGTGATTTTCATGACGTCTAATGACTCGCAGATGTATCTTATTAGAATTTCTACTTTTTGCATAAAATCTTAAACAATAGCAAAATTAGTGGCATCCCGACACATATTCATATAAAGTGGGGGCACATTTTCTTAGATCAGCAATAATCAACCAATTGTATTAATACTCAGTAATAATTGTAGTATGCTTTTGTAATCATGTCTGTATTTTGAATAAACTCCTCTGGTCATGTTGTACCCTCTACCAGAGAAATTATTATTATTATAATTATTATTATTATTATTATTATTATATTATTATTATTATTATTATTATTATTCTCTTTTTCACGCAGTGCGGATAGCTTATGCGAAGAGGGGCAAAATTTATGCAACCTCTTGGCATTATTTTCTATTATTGATGGAGTATTTACCAAATATGTTGGAGCGTTTGGCGTACTATGCGAGCTGTATCAAGCAGAACAGACTTCTGCATTTTCCCTACCAGAGTTTCTGAGACATCAATAGCCTTACAGCTCTCCACTGTTGAATTAAGAACCAGACCATTCACAGATATTACGATGGGATTATTCTAACATTATTGAGCCCATACATATCTTGAGCTCAAATGCTAGCTCTTGATACTTCCTCAATTTCTCACCTCTTGTTTTTTGACAATTTTCATCTCATACCTGATCCTTTCTCTCTCTAATCTTCTCTGGCTTCACTGTTCCATACTTAGATAGATGAATAACTATATTCAGAAATATTAGTAATAGATGAATTACTTCGCTGGGATAAACACATTTTACATCAAACGGCTAAAATCAGAAAAGTAATTCACAAATTCATCCAACAAAGGCAGCTAATATCAACAGACATGATGAAAAATGTTTATTATGCAATAGTAGAGTCCATAGCAAGATATGGCATTTTGGCCTGGGGAGCTACAAAATTCTGCCACATCGATCTATATCGATGTCTATCGATATATCTATACTTATCTTAAAGGTTCAGAAGCCAATTTTGAGGATTATAGGAAGCAAACATCCACTCATCCCTTCAGTCAGATTTACAATCACAGACTTTTAACATTCACCAAAAAGAACCCACAATTCTTCATCAATTTGAATCACCCGCAAGGAACACGCAGAAGGAACATGGACTTGGTAATTCCGAGGATGACAACATCAGCCTCTCAGAGGTCAGCCACATATTTAGGACTAAAAATTTTCAATAAACTGCCAATAGATATTAAAGAAACAGTTCCAATCAATTCATTCAAATCAAAAACAAAAAAGTGGCTCCTGGATAATGAATTGAATTGAATTGAGTTTATTTCGCCAAATTATACATGATTATAATATTTAAAAAGGGCACAAAATGCAAGCAGTACAACGTAACAATTGTGTAAAATAAAACTTAATTATATTAAATTATAATAGTGATACATCTTATAAGAAATAATAAAGGTTGATATCTATTAATAGTGTTATAAATAGAGAGCTTTAGACTATCATAGTTTATCCTTAGATCTGAGAAAATTGCACTGCTATTGATAATAGAATCAATCATGGGAAATAATTAGTTCTATGAAAAAATTTCCATACTGTTTCATTTTTATTTTCTTCATTTCAATGATTTTTCCCATGAGTACTGTATTATAAATGTTTTCTATGTTAAATTCATCTGAAATTTCTACATCATAAGGTTATCAATTATCTTTTTTAAATATTTGTGTATATAAATGTGATTTTCATGAACGTCTAATGACTCGCAAGATGTATCTTTATTAGAATTTTCTACTTTTGGCATAAAATCTTAAACAATAGCAAAATTAGTGGCATCCCGACACATATTCATATAAAGTGGGGGCCACATTTTATAGATCAGCAAATAATCAACCAATTGTATTAATACTCAGTAAATAATTGTAGTATGCTTTTGTAATCATGTCTGTATTTTGAATAAACTCCTCTGGTCATGTTGTACCCTCTACCAGAGAAATTATTATTATTATAATCATAATAATAATAATAATAATAATAATAATAATTATTATTATTATTATTATTATTCCTGGTTCTCTTCCATTTTCTTCGTCTTTCTTATTTCTTACTGTCTACTTCTGCTTCTACTCCGTCACGCCCTTTTTTCCGCTCCTTATTATTCCGGCGTTTTCTGCCAAGTTTTAATATTTGTCTTCTCTGCTAATCTATCCTTATTTTCTCTCCACTTTCTCTTTCCGTTGTTTCTTATCTTTGTCTTCTGTTTTTTGTTCTTTGTACCATTATTAATATTACATTTTTATTTCGACACTTCGACACTTCTATGACTGTGTTATATGATGTTGCAGATAACTGTTATTTCTATTAACATTTCTTCCGTATACATCCTTTCTTATTGTGTTCTTCTGTGCTCCTCCATTTCCCTCAAGCTCTTCCTCTTTCCTTCTTTTCTATCTATTCCTCTTTCTGTTGGTTTCCCTCCCTTTCACATCACCTCTGAGATCATATCCACCCTCCTAAGCTTGAGTTTTGGCTAAGTATTCAGCCTCTCGCTGCCACAACCTTAATAAACTGTTCCCCTTCACGACCTAGTCGCCAGAAACTCCAATTCCCGTTTCCCTCTGATGTAACGTTTAGTATACCACACTTATGTTGACACTAATCACTACAAATGCTACCGTATTTGCAGTTTATAATGATAATATATCTGTATCAGCCTAAAGTGTAGTAGAGTTTATTTGAACGTCGATTATATTTGAAAATATGGGAAGGTGAGAGTGAGAGGAAGATAGCTCGGAACCTAGCGACAGCAGCAGTACCACATTTTCCTCTCTTTTTTTCTATTCGTCATTTTTAAAAGAAAATCACCAGTATTAAAAATACAGTACCGTACATTAATCAAAGATGTATTCCCTCAAAATATACTTTATATTTCCTAACATAAAGTTCAAAACTTGATAGAATGCCAACTATAGAATCGTTAATACAGTGCATTCCATTCTATCGAATAGTGAGAGAATAGATTTGGTTGAGAGGAGTATTGTAAACAGTTATTATAAGATTTGTATGTTCAATGGCACACATTCACCTCGATCGTTCTTACATCTACCAATGATTAATCCATATGCATTAATTAATATCAACAATATTCTATCCCATGTTTATCAAACATCTAGTTTTGTTTGCAATATCCTCACTAGAACAGAATTCCATAAAATTCTCACCCAGAGTTCTTTTTCTATAAATACAGGAGCTTTTCTGATTGTCTTAGCCAGAATTTTATTCATTAACGTTCTATTCATGATATTTATTCCTCATTCAGATTTTCTTATTTAAATTTTCCTTTTTCTCAACCCTCTGTTCTGATCAAATTTCAAAAATCATATCAATTCTTGCTCAATACTATTAGCGCCTAGGCTTGAAATCTGAAGCACGGTCATAAATTGTTTCCTTGTTTCGTGATACACCTCCCACACCATCAGTGCTAAATAATTGTAGTAGTTGTGAAGTTCACGTCGATCGCTGGTGTGGCCGTTGTAGTGTTGGGGGGGGGGGGGTACCAGGGGGAATAGAGAGCGTTTAAATATGGAGAGCGTGAGAAATGAAATGGCTGACACCATATATGAGACTAGAAAGAGGGGCGAGCAGAATTTTAATAACGTATTTGTATTTGTCGAGAGAGGGTGGTTGGTGAGGGGGGCCTCTGGTTGGGGGAGGGGTCCGAAGAGAGCTGGGATTAATTTTAAATTAATGAAACGTCGCTTGTGATTAGTGTTCTAGTTGCGCGCGCACTCGCGTCACAATTTAACTTTGTTAAACGAGATTAGCCGGGTCTTCTGGGAGTGACGGATGCCGGGGGGGGGGGGACGGTTTAGTTGGTGTCATGTCAGGTTAGGTTGGAGGAATTTTATCAGCCAACTTTTATGTGTCAAAATTATTTCTGACGGATCCATTTGGTTTTTGCATCTTAAGTTATTTCAGTTTATTTGATCATTGTTTTTATTGAAATCACATCGAACCAACCCTCAATAGTCATATTACCTTTCAAATCATAATCTAAACAAATTTTATCGTACGAAAACATTACCTGTATCGTACCTTGAATTACAAGAGTAAAAATGACACTTGAATAAGTAGTTGAAATTCCCCTATAAGTTTTATAAAAAAAAAGCTGCTCGAATTATTTGAAACACTATCCAGTTGTATGTAAATAGCTATACGATGCGGATAGGTATGCGCACTCCAATTGAAAACAATGCATCAAATCTAATCGTCCGATGCGTGCCGTCCGTCTGATGACGATGACGCGTGTGCGCCTACCTTAAGGGGTGGGGGGGAAGCACTACAATCGTTACTATATTTCCACTGCTTGATTGTATTTCAAATCGTAACTGCTTCCATGTTACTGTAGGAAACACCCTATTCCTCTGAAATAAAGCTATTCGAAAAATAATAGGATTCCCAAAGAGATTCATTGCAACCGATTTCCGATTCAAAAATAAAACGGTCGAATAATGTTCGATATGCGGTTCTGACTCTAAAGCTGCTTTCAGATGGGGAAAGTGGAGGAGGATTGTTACTGGCGGCCAGTACTTTTTATTCCGTCTTCACCTACAATTTCCATTTATCTGTCCAATTAGAAGTTGATGAGGTTGATAAAAGGAGAAGTTGATAAAATCTCTAGCCGCTGGTTACTTTTCATATCTGAATTGGCCTGGAAGACGCTGAAACTAACAACATATATTAAGTATAGAAACAAATTGTTTCTATTTTCTATGCTCATAGGTACTAGAATAGAAATTCAGTGGGCTTAGCTGAAGAAGAGAGTCACAGTTTATCAAAATTGTCATAGAGAAGGAAGAGTAGGAGAGAAGGAAGTATCCTTTTTACTTTGTGGAATCGTTTAGTTGTCTCTATAGGCCTTCCTAACAATTTTCATCTACACGCTTGTAATAACACGTGACTTGATATACTTTAAACTTCGCTATCGAACTAGTTTGTTCAGATGAGCCTGACGTGAGAAGTGAGAAGTGAGAAGTGAGAACATTACAACATTACTCACACCTTGTGGTGAGTTGGAGATGAGCTGTTACAACGCCTTCCTTGGCAGTTCCACTTCCAAACTGCCAGCATTCCTAATAAATAAAATCATTGTTTCTTATTCAAAGAATGCTGACAGTTTAAATTGAATCTCACCATAATCACACACCTTCGTGTCTGTCATAGCTTGCTGACACCTGGCGCCTTCTATCTGATTTATTTTTTCAACTCCACGGTTACTGACTGCTTCGACTGACCAATCTATTGAGGAACGCCTTTGGCAGAACATCATCACCTCGGTCATTCATTCAGTGAACTGTTCAGTGTTCACGCAATACAGCATAATATCAATCTGTGACAAAGTTTTGGGGAAAGGAGGATGAGAGGAAGAAAGAGAAGATGATGATGATGAAGATGATACTGAAGAAAAGAAAAAGAAAAACAAGGAGGAGGAAGAGAAGAAGAAGAAGATGGAGAAGAAATGATTTAATAAGAACAAAGAGAAGAGAAGAAGAAAGGACTAAAACGAAAGAATATGCATTAGAAATGTAGTATAGGAGAAATATATAAGTGATTGAGTGGAAGGATTAGAGCTAGATAGCTTGAAAACTTGATTAAGAATGTAATAATTGCAAGAAGATTATGTAGAATAATAAGACAGAAGAATAATGAAAAGAGGAAAAGAGAGGAAAGTGGGAAAAGAGAATGATCTAAACATTAGAAAAAACTATATGAGGAAGATTACATGACCGATTCTATCACTTCTTTTCAACTTAATCTGTGGTCATCTCCTTTCCAGGTAAAGAATCTTTCAATTCGTGTTGATATAATAATTTTCGGGCAACATAAATTTTATCATGCTCTCGGCGATAGCCCACGAAACTCCTCTACCAAGAAACAGTTTCAAAATTCGGTGATGCAATTTTTTCTCTTTCTTTACGATTTTGCGCTACTGCATGATCGTGAGCAGTTCCCATTATATCACGTTGATTTAAAATTTGATAATTCGCTTACAATTTCACAGAATATCGACGAAATGAGTGGTTTGAACTGATAGTGTTTTAGGTGGTCACGACTACATACGTTATTGGTATTTTCATGAGTGATGTTAGTTGACCTGTTGCCTTGCAATAGGCTCTTCTCACTTGAAAACAAATTAGTGAAGTTGTTTTCCTGGCAGGTGGGAATCGATAAAAATAATGGGTGAAAACTGACAGAAAGTACTTGAGGAATACAATAACATCATCGATTACCTGTCATTTATGTTAAGTTGAAAAGGTGCCTAAGTAATTCCTGTTGTTTTGATAATCAATGCATCGCATTTGAATTGTTGATTAACGAAATGATGAAAAGTGCTCTTAAAATCTACTTGCTCATCATACGATACATCAGCGAGATTATTTCTTGGATATTAAAGTACATAACTTTTACAAACTAATAAGTATCCAATAGACACTGAAAAGTATTCATTAGTTATTGTAAAGTATGCTCTAGTTTGTACCAAATTATTTTAGACTCTATCATCTCATTTCCACTAATCATTTCTTTCTTCATTATTGGAATACTTGAGAGACCAATCATTCACTCTGGGAATTTTGAGTTTAAATTAATTTATTTTCGTCTAATATGGAAATGAAACTTTTTTTGATAATGAGTTTTATGTCACATTGATACCGTGTATGTTATATGTATTCCAAAATTATGATATACTGTTTGATCCTTACGTGTTTAATATGTGAAAAAATGGATAAATATTTATATTTCTGTTTGGCTCACCATCAAAGTAGAATTAGCCACTAAAATCGAGCTAACAATATTTTCTAATTGTCGACGATTTTCCTTTCGCCACACAAGATAAATTGAAATGTGTGCGCTGAATGGATTGAATACGTTCGTTATTGCCTTTATTTTTCTCCCATTCAATTTGAACATCATTGTCTGCGATTTGTAAAATTCTAGAGGTCGTGTAATTCATTGGCCTCGACTGATTCATCATTAGGTCGCAATGTGTTAGTCCATACGTTGAATGCGTTTCATACGTTCTGCATATTGACGTGATTTTTGAGCATAATGGCAAAATCATGTAGGACCGCACCGAACAGGCTTTCTTCATTCAATGAAATTCGAACTCGGCATGTGTAGCGGAGTGATCTGCTTTTTGAATGCCCTATTCGCTTTTCATGCATTCAACTTTTTTGTGTTCCACCACTCCATTGCTGTCTTCATCATTATCACTTCTTAGGCCAGTTTCCACAAAAAAACTTCATAAGATTTATTATATCAGTATTTATAAATTGAAATATCCTCTTCTAAAACGAGTATTTCTGCTTTCCTCAGTCTTCTGACTTTTTCTTTCCTGATCAATTTTGTTATACCGTAATGATTTCATCTAATCCAATCATCAAGTAAATGTTATTAGTCACATTAATTATTTCCTATCTTCTCCATATTTTTAAGGTTGAATAAATATTACAGAAGGCCTTACTCTCCACACTTGGAGGGATGAGGAATTCCACCCTCGATAAATACATGCAATCAATCTATTTGTCTTTCTCTTTCATAAATTTTACCTCCTTTTTTCTTTACTACCATGCCTCTTTTCTACCATCCCTTACTCTTTTTATTTCCATCTCTGACTCTTCTCCCTTTCATCTGTTTCTCCCCCTTTCCTTCCATTCCCTTCCCAGTTCCTCGCTCAATAGAAATATACAATTTCCTGTCCTATCAAATACAGATTGATGTTTATTTGCTTACTTCCGGTGATCATACGGTCTTCCGTTCAGTTGCCGTATTGTGGCATGCGCATGTGTGTGTGTGAGTGTGCTTTGCTCTTCAAAAACCTCACACATACGCAAATCACTCATTCCCCCGCCCCGCCCCTCATCACACTTCGACTTGTGATTGATTTTTATTCACGTTTCCCTTCCAATTTTTTTCACGGTGGTTTTTCCAAAGCCTTCGATTACAGCACTCAGCCTCTGGTTATAATTCTCTCCATTTCGAATTCGCATTGATGAATTTGACTGATAGCCCATTTATTATTGGTCACAAAGCATGTGGAAATTGATTGATTGCGTGCTGTGGCTGGTAGTTTATTGATGAAAAACTGATTGCTGTTTCTTGATGTTCTGTTTAGGTGGGGGATTGGAATAATATTTTTATCAAACGCTTGACTTTTTGTTATTCATCTATACAACTTGACTCTTGGCGTTATCTTAATGGCGAATATCATGTTGAGTTGTGCCAATACCTACTATTACTTCAGGCCCCACGACTAATTAATGACGTCGTAACATGTAGATTGATTCTTCCTAGAATCATAGTAGTCTCTACTAGCTTATCAATGTATGATCTCCAATTTTTGTTACTGTATCGATTTTTATTTGGTAAAATACTATCTAAATTCCAGATTAAAGACATTTCTATTCTATTAAAAAGGGAATTTTATTGAAATAAAATCACTTTATTCCACAAATGCAATAATTTCTCCATACTTTCAGCTTGATAGACATATTCGATTCAGTGATAGAGCTATTGATAATTTATCTCAACCAAAAATACTTAATTATAGCCTGTATCAGAATCAAAGGAGAGGTAAATCAAAGGTAAACCAAATTAGATGTTACTCTTTTTTACTTTCCTTGCCCTATTACCATAGGTAAGGAAAGTATTGCTTTCCGAAAAAAATTAAGGTACCCCAATTTCTTCATTTCTATACGTTTCAAGGTCCCCTGAGTCCAAAAAAGTGGTTTTTGGGTATTGGTCTGTATGTGTGTGTGTGTGTGTATGAGTGTATGTGCGTCTGTGTACACGATATCTCATCTCCCAATTAACGGAATGACTTGAAATTTGGAACTTAAGGTCCTTTCACTATAAGGATCCGACACGAACAATTTCGATCAAATGCAATTCAAGATGGCGGCTAAAATGGCGAAAATGTTGTCAAACACAGGGTTTTTTGTGATTTTCTCGGAAACGGCTCCAACGATTTTGATCAAATTCATACCTAAAATAGTCATCGATAAGCTCTATCAACTGCCACAAGTCCCATATCTGTAAAAATTTCAGGAGCTCCGCCCCATCAATGCAGATAGATTCCCAATTATCAGGCTTCAGATACAATTGAAACAAAAAAAATCAAGTGGAGTAGATTGAGCATGAAAATCTCTACAATTAATGTTCAGTAACATTTTCACCTAAAATTGAAAATAAGCTTCAAATTCGAGAAAATGTGATTATTCAATTGCAAATTATTGTTGATTCTATTAAATCATTCACTATGAAGAGATAGCAGACCTCATGTGTGTCTCCAGGGTTATTGCCCTGTCACCAGCTGGCTCAAATCTTTGAATTGAGATGCGCGGGAACACTAGCGTCAGGTGATCAATTTTCATAATGGCAAGGAAAGTTGTGTGAGTGCGCCACACCAGATTTTTAGGAAAGAGGCCAGGGGCGGTCTTACGATAGTTGCAAGGGGGGGCAGTAATCCAACAGCAGGAAGGGATCCAGGGGGTTACTTCCACCTGGAAAGGGGGGTACGGGGATTGGGCATTATTTTTTATTAAAACTCACGTTTCAAGCATTTGAGCACTAAAATTCCCTGTTATTTAAGGCCTTTTCTCACCGGCGTCGCAGACGTTGTGGACTTGGCCGACATCCACGACGCGCCCTTTCACACCGCCTAGCAACATAATAAACATCCACAGACGTTTCAGTCAAATAACCACATCTCCTCGTAACCAAAACTCCTCGTTGCTCAGCTGACTTTTTAAACAGTGCTGCCTCACTCTGGCAGCATAATGAATATTACTATAATTAAAATTATATAGTATATAATACCATAGAGAAACAATGGCTTGAGTAGATATCCCATGGTATAGGGCGTTTATGTCGCAACTTTTACTGTTATCTCAAGCCGATAGTCCACGTATTTCTTTCCTAAAAAGGTGTGTGACGCTGGTAGTCTCTCATATTGTGCCGTTCATACACTCTCACCCAAAACAGTAAAAATCTACAATAATCGATAGTAATTGACTTGAGATAACAGTAAAAGTTGCGACATAAACACCCTATACCATGGGATATCTACTTACTCTAGTGTTTCTGTATGATAATACAATATAGATTATTATTATATAGTAGTAGCAGATTTAGATTAGGCCTACTGGAACCGGTATAAATAATATTGAAAAGCTATTTCAGAATCATTTCCATTTCATTTTACTGGTGGCACTTCTAAATTTTTTCATTTGTATGGTAACATTGCGGACGTTTGTGAAAAATTGCTCAGCGAGTGACTCTCAGAAAACGTCGCCGACGTCCGGGACGTCCAGGACGTCCTGGATGCGCGGTGTGGATTAACTCATTTGATAGCATGGTCAGCAATTTATTTTTCAAAAACGTGCCGGACGTCGACGACGTCTGCGACCTTGGTGTGAAAAGGCCTTTAGGTTGAGTAGTTTTGCTGTTTTGTAAGGTGTCTAATATTTTATTAAACAGTTCGGCAATTAATACAATTTCTATTATTCGCAGTATTCCTATTGTTTAACAATACGAGTTTTTCAAAGATTTAGGTATAAATTACACTAGCAAATGTGTTTAAACGGCCCCATGAAAAAAATTCCCTGGTCAAGGGGGGGGGCGAAATAGAATTCGTAATAGGAATTTTGTTGGTTACCATAATCGTCGATCTACATGTGATGAGGTTATAGTTTATCATAGCTTCAGTTGTGGGGCCTGCAGTGATAGTAGGTATTGGTTGTGCTCCCAGGAGGAGTGTTTTTCACTTATTAAAATCATAAATGACACGATTTTCATAATATACTGTAATGAGTATCATGGTATTTTCTGCTTTTCGAATGGAATAAAACTTTTCATTACATTCCACTATTACAATATCAAATTGTAAAACTCACCCTAGTACAGAGAAGTACCCTAGTACAGAGAACATGTAGTTTTGACTATAGTGGATTTGAATTCGAAAGGCTTCACGACTAGAGCTTTAATTCAATGGATTCAAACGGCGTACTTATTCTTTTGGAGTTTTTAAGTGTCTCGTTTAAAATTTTTACTTTTATTCCTTCCCATCAAACTCATCTCATTTGCAACAGAGAAATAAGGTGAAATAAATACGATATTAATTATTGGAATTATGTGGAATTCCACAGAACTATGTGGAATTGTCAATATCGTTTCTATTTCACCTTAATCTTCTACATTATTATAACGCATATTATTTTCTGCTACCTCGATTTTCTGAGCCGGGTCTGAGTTGAACTAACCTTGATTTTCCGTCCATTTCCTTTTATTGATTCTGTTTAGTAATTGAATGCTCAATCATCTCCATTGAAAGCCCAACACCGAACCAGTTTAACCACACCGCTTCGTCTCATCATGATGCTCCTAGCTTTCTTTGAACTCCTAATGAAATTGTTCCGGCGATTGAATAGAGCAGATGAACTCTTTAGGAAACCTCTGATTTTCATCAAAGGAAGAGTGCTTCAATATTAATAATGATATTCGGAGCGGTATCAATGCTACACGTTAACGTTCGTGATCGATAATAACGAAAGACTTCAATCGGCAGGAATAGCTTTCTCAGAAGAGATAATCCGATTTTAAAGACTTCTCATAAAATTTCTATCTCGAAAGTATCGTTGCTTCTAATGAAAATAGGATTACAGTTGAAGGTTTCCAGTGAGACAGGTAGAGAAGTAATATCCATTATCATTGAACGTTTTGTTTAGTGTTATTGGTGGAAATAAATTGGAGAATTAGACTAGAGATAAAATAAGGAGAAGGAGGAGGAAGAAGTTCAAGGTGGAGGGGAAGAAGGAATAAGAGGAAAAAGAAACTATAAGTATAATAATGTGGAAGAATGAAAGTCCAAGGCGAAAGGGAAAGATGGATAGAAAAAAGGAGAAGAATAAGAAAGAAAAGAAGATTAGAGGGAAGAATAAAGAAAGAGAATGAGGTAAGGTTCGGGAAACAAGAAGGGGGAAATAAAAGGAGAAGAAAGAGAGGTGGGAGGAGAAGATAATAGAATAAAAAGAAAAGAGAAATAATTTTTCGAAAATAAAGTGAAAACGAAGAATGAGAACTAGTAGTTGGATAGTAATGTTATTATAAGAAAAATGAAAAATGGTTAATACGGTGAAATAAGACTGAATGAATGAGAGTAAGTAGAGGTAAGTTAAAAGGGAGAAAGGAAAATAGAGAGAAAATAAACGAGGACAACTAAAAAACGAAAGACGACTAAGAAGTACAACTGGAGAAGGACGAGTAAGATCAGTTTCAAAGCAGAGAGGTGACAAACAATAACACTTGAATACAAGTGTTTAAAATTTGAATACAAGAAGCATAAAAATTGGAACCAGGTGAGAAATAACGCGAAGGCAACGTTCAAAGGTGGAAACAATGTTAGGGGGGAAGGAAAGTAAAGGGAACTGGAAAAATAAAGAGAACTGGAAGAAAACTGAAGAGTAGTGTGATTTGAAATTATCTTCGTTTGAATGTTACGATCAGTTCGAGCGTAGTGGATTTGAGAAGATGAGAATTGGATGGAAGAGTACTTTAGGGAGAGTGAGCAGTCAAAAGGTAGCGATTAATTGCAAGTACTTGAAACAACTATAAAAAGGGCCAGATCATTTGATGGGCCTTCCCCCCCCCTTCAATGGATTCCAAGTACGTTTGAATGCCTTAGAACGTGATCGTCCTTCTGTTCTATTAGGGCTACTTATTTAACTGTCTTTTTCCACTCCCTATAATCTGCTGCTTCACTTCATCTTTTTCTCATATTCTCTTCTTCTTTTTAGTCTGCCTTCTACTTTTCCGTCTACCTTGCCTTCTTGTATGTCCTGCGTTTCTTTCGGCATCAAGCTAATGTGTTTCTATTATCCACATAATAAGACGTCTTGGCCATTTCTCATATGCTCATGAGAGTCATTGGTGGACCAGCCAATTCCTGTTTTATAGTTGCAAGGCAGATTTAAAATTCCTATTTGTGAGAACTCCATGATTTAGCAGTTGAATGATGTACACTGCTAATCCTAATGGAGACAATATTTTGCAGATAGTCTAGTCAAGTGAAAAATAATATTAGCTCTGATTTAGAGATAAAATATGATATAATGATGACATCCTCTGGCATTCTAATAAGAATTCAGTTTCTTGTGTTTCCACCCTTAATTCTTGATGCTTCAATTAAACTGGTTGAATTTGTCAATTTATTATGAATTTGGAAAAATTGGTGTGTCTGTGATGATCTTTACAAGTGCACTTTTATTCATGAATTGATTTTTTTCAGGCAAGACGCCGTACTTTCCGTCGCTGGAGGAAGGGGTTGGGGGTGGTGGAGGCTGCCTGCTGGATGAGAGTGGTCAGGTGATGGCTGCTCCCCCCGCTGCCCTCTCCTCGCCCTCTCGGTCATCCCCGCACAGCCAGGGCTCAGAGACTGGCGAGCGGTTCTCACGCAAGGTATCCTTTATGCTATACTATCCTAAACCAATGCTATCTCTTTCTCATTCGAATATGTCAAGTTTTATCGTATTAAAATACTAATAAAAAATAGTATATTTATCTTCTCCTCCGTATAGTACTCCAACTCTAGTACTTTAGTGTTAAGTGTAAGAGAGGGCCGGCTACGCCCTAACTTCGCCCTCCTAGGTTTTCAATAAAGGCAGCTAATCAATCAATCAATCAACTCCTCCCCCTACCAGTTATGTTCAACGCTCCTTCACCTCCTTCAACTCATCACTCCTCCTCTTACTCTTCCTTCCCTCCTCTCTCTTCTCTTACTCCTGCTCCTTCTCCTACTTCTTCTCCTTTTGCAACTCCTCTCCCTCCATCTCCTCCCATTCTCCTTCTGCTCCTCCTCCACCATCTCTTTTTTCCTTAAAGGACGGTACACACAGATATGAGCTTAGCAAGCTAAGCAACTCAAATCAAATCCTCCTCCTCTACCATTCCTCATCATCCTTCATACGAGCATTTAGTATCATATTACTTCATAATATATTAACTTCATTATTAGGGCTACACTTAATTGTTAAGAAATAAAAAAATGAAAATGACATTAATGTTGAAACATCCTGTGAGTAATAATTTTTGAAAAAGGTACTTACATTTATATTTTTTATTATCTCTTGATACTTCATAATATTAAGGCTGTGCAAAGGCTAAAAATAAACTTTCTACTGGTGATATTTTTCAAAGTTTCTCGATTCGTTTCTCAGGAAAACATTTTTTTTCCGATCATTAATTTTTGAGATATGAGCGCCTAAAGTTTAAATTTTTGGGACAGAAAATTTCAAATTCGGTAAGAGATAAATCCATGGTATTTGAAGGATTGAATCTTCATGGTATTGTTGATCTAGTAAAACAAAAATTTTCTGAAATTTTGATTAAGTTATTCAATTTACCAAAAATGACCAAAAATAACTCAACAAAGAGTTATTTTTAGTAAATTGAATAACTTTCTCAAAAATTGATTTTTCCAGAAAACTTTTGTTTTACTAGATCAACAATGCCATGGAGAATCAATCCTCTAAATCTCATGGATTTATCTCTTACCGAATTTGAAATGTTCTGTACAAAAATTTAAACTTTAGGCGCTCATATCTCAAAAAGTAATGATCGGAAAAAAAATAATTTCCTGAGAAAACTTTTTCATTTTGATAGCTTGATGATATACAAATCGAAAAACTTTGAAAAATATCGCCAGTAGAAAGTTTATTTTTAGCCTTTGCACAGCCTTATACTGTGTAGTCAGACTAAAATAAATTGAGATTTGAGCTTCCAGTATACCAAATATCAAAATTGCCAGACTTTGTGAAATTACAACTTTTACACGCACAAGACAATTCGTGATAAAATGTATTCGCTGCATCGGCTAACGCCAGCATCACATTGAATATACTACCTATATATATCCAGTCTCACGGGCTTGAGAAAGTCTCAACTTCAAAACTCGTATGGTTAATATTTTGTCTCAAGTTATTCTATTTATAGTATAGAAGGCTGAGAAAGAGATGGGTACCGGAAAACAGGTTAATTGATAAACCTAATCCCTGAAATGAAGATGAAGTATAGGAGGCAAGTTATGATTTATCGTTTTATTGCTGATAAATAACAAGTACAGTAGCAAATTTAGTTTCCTCCATAAATTTATTTCAATTGAAAGCAGAGCTACACTCATTCAATACATCACTCAGCTGAATGTTATCAAAGCAAATGTGAATACTAGGTAAACATAAAGGCATTACCATCTTTTATAGAGTTGAAAGCAAGTAGTGATTTGTACTGAACACTGGAAGGAGTTGATTAGGAATGGAATTGTATTGTATGCAGTGATTTTATGAATGAATAATTTAATAAAACGAATTAATTTCACTATAAATAATTTAGCTAAATAGTGCTGTTTAATGTGTGTTGTTTCAGGTGTTTGTAGGAGGTCTGCCGCCCGACATAGATGAGGATGAGATCACAGCCAGCTTCCGTCGCTTCGGGCCGCTGGTCGTCGACTGGCCGCACAAGGCTGAGAGCAAGTCCTACTTCCCGCCCAAAGGCTATGCCTTTCTACTTTTCCAGGTCTGTTCTTAATTATAGTTTTCCCAATTTCTCATCAATTTATCATACTTCAGTTTCGTTTTTAATGTTTCCAGTTTCGTTTTTAATCTTTTCAATTTTGTCTATAACATTTCACTACAGTCAGTTCTGTCAGCCGAGAGACGTTGTAAACCATCATGTGCGTGTGAGAGTACATCTTGGGGCAGCAAGTCCAATTATTCACAGTAACTGCCTTCATCGTAGAAGATGATAAATATATATGATATATGATAATAATATATATCATAAAGATACAGTAACATCATTATCATAGAAGATAAAAGGGACTGAATAATATCGTTACATGATTCAGTGCTAATGAAAGCATTGTAAACTATTTGTGAGTTCAGCAATTAACGGCGGATTTGAATCATAAGCAAGTTCATCTGACTATAGACTTCCAATTTTGTTAGTTGAATCATCGTTTTATGTTCATTATACTGTATAATTAATAGAAATGAAAATTATTTTATTAGCCCATAAATACTAGAATTCAAACTAGAAATTCTGACACTTGATTAAAAAATTAAGAATATGTTAACCATCGGTACCATACACACTCAAAATAAAAAGAAGAACTTATGCGACATAGAACATAGAGAAGGAGGGTGTGCATTTCAGAAGCGAGTTGAAATGACATCTACTTTCAATTAGCCCATACTCATTTCAAGAATTTCTTAATATTTAGTATTGTAAATGATCCTTCGAATTTAACATGGTGCTATTTATATTTTATGAATGCCATGATGAATAAAGTACCATTTGCTTTGAGAACAGTACGTTCGGCGGCTTGTACCATATGTCACAAACTGTATAAGTTACAATCAATTTTTAAATAGATGTTTATGTTAAACAATTAGATGTTTTTTGAATGGGGTTTTGTTGAATTTGCAGGATGAGAGTTCGGTGCAGCAACTGATTGACGCGTGCATCCAGGACGAGGACAAGCTGTACTTGTGCGTGTCGTCGCCTACCATCAAGGACAAACCGGTGCAGATCCGGCCTTGGCGCCTCAACGACGCTGACTTTGTGCTCGACGCCTCCATGCCCCTTGACCCGCGCAAGACCGTCTTTGTCGGCGGAGTGCCCAGGCCTCTCAAAGCTGGTAATTCAATATTCAACAATATTTCCAAGTGTCTGTTCGTTGCTCTCTGGCGTTTCTATCAAACCTATAAAAATACATGATTCTAATTAAATTACGAATCTTATAGATATTAGTCCATTCAATATAGACATGAAAAAGAGGGTTTGCTTGCAATTATAATGTAGTTCGGATTTTTAAATGTATTTTAAAACCAATGCGAAATTTCCTATTGCTAGATACAGAGTGGCCCAAAAACCTGGTATTTTCGGTTCAAAATAAGTTCTGGACTTTTCTCATGTATACAAAGAATATATTAAAAAATCAAAACTACAAGGTAGGTCTATTATTACATGCACAATGTACATTGTGACTGGACTATATGACTGAAAGGCTGAACTCACACTTACGGGACTCAGGTCGAGAAGAGACTCGACTCTAGTCGAGAGCATGTGTTTCCAAATGTTGACACTCAGGCCACCCACATGCGCTCTACTAGAGTCGAGTCTCTTCTCGACCTGAGTCCCGTAAGTGTGAGTTGAGCCAAGGAAAACAACAGGCTCAGTCCAAAACTGCTCAGCTCCCAAATTCAGTAATATTTCCAAAAGGTAGGTTATTTATATTTTGTGTGTATCACTTATTTATTTCGTGTTACTCATTTATTATTTGTGCTACTCTTCTTCATTAAGTTATGTTACTTATGTGAAAAGTTAGAACTAGAGACGTCATGTGCTTCTGTCATTGGTTCTGGTGGCATTCAACCGACATCTATCACGGTTTGATTTAATAGACGTACGTTCAACTGTGATTGAATTTTGAAACAGAACGTGTGTGTATAGGTCTAGCAACTGTTCTATCACCCAATCATTGTTAAGCTTTTGATTCAGTAAATACATAAAATCAACACTTCAATGACCATGATGTAATGCATTCAAAAAAAAATTTTTAATACATCTCTTCAATTGGGCTAATTGAGTTATTTAATTATTGAAGAAATAACCAGTACTCTAAAAGGACACTAGAGAATGATGTGAGTGCTGTAGTGTTTATGTAAAAAGTTCTAAAAGAGTAGGGTACTAGCTATTTCTAAAATAATTAAAAAATATTGCTATTTATTGGTGTCACAGCCATTCCTAGTTTGACGCTTTGCCCAACGAACTTGTGTTCCGGCCTTTCAACATACTTGCATCAACGATGTATTTCTTGATCTAAGTTAACCAGTAAGCTGGCTAGATTCAATGCATTTCATTGATTATTATTGAATTATTTAATGCAATTGTTATTGATTACTGTCACAGAGAATAGCGGTTGAGTGCTGTTCTCACAGAGCTGACAACGCTATAATGCTGGGCCTATTGACCAATTATACTACATACCATTTTAGTGTAGAGACAGCTAGTTTTGACAATTTTTCTGAAGTGAGCAATTGATTGATGTGTGTTGTTTGGATTGCAGTTGAGCTGGCAATGATAATGGACCGGCTGTACGGCGGGGTGTGCTACGCGGGAATCGACACCGACCCGGAGCTGAAGTACCCGAAGGGCGCCGGCCGCGTCGCCTTCAGCAACCAGCAGAGCTACATTGCCGCCATCAGCGCTCGTTTCGTGCAACTGCAGCATGGTGACATTGACAAGAGGGTAAGAATTCATTGGATATGCAAGTCAAACAAAATCCTTCATTTGAATCCATCCTTGGTTTACGGGTATGCAATTCAACCAAAATCATTCATCAGAATCCATCCTTGGTTTACGGGTATAAAATTCAAACATAATCCTTCACCAGAGCCCAGAGCCCATCCTGGATTCACAGTATCACAGTGAGATTCATGCATCTGAAAATGTCTGTGCGAAATCTCTATGTAAATATGCTCGACAGCATGGTGATGTCATCAAGAGGGTAAATCTAATCCTTCATTAGAATCCATCTGATTTACAATTCGAACTCAATCCTTCACCAGAGCACGTTCTGGGTTTACAGTATCACAGTAAGATTTATGAACACGAATATGCCTGTGCGAAATCTCAATGTGTAGAATATGTTTTCTTCTTGAAGCTCCGGCACTATTGGTGAATACGATTAGTTGTTATATCAAATATTTGAAAGGATCAAAGCCTGTATATACATTCAAAAATAGGAACCATAAAATAGGAAAAAATATGAACCATATAATACACTGTGATATAAATTTACTATTTTCAAATTTCTATTTTTGTCAATCATTAATTGACTTCGACTTTCAATAATTAAATAATTATTCGAAACTACTTGTCTTGAAGACAATATAAAAAGGGTACAATACTAGTCTATCGAATTAAAAAAAACAGTACTGTATCGATATAACTTATTCGGTTCATCTCATATCAACTTACGCTTATCTATGTGTAATCTCTATCAAGATAATCTCTTATCAAGAGTAATTATTTAAAAATCCAATATAGAAAGAACTGATTAGTCTTGAATTGTAGAGAACAAAATCACCTTAGAATGATTTTCAGTTCTACATTATTTAACTAGTAGGTTAGATTATTGTATGCCTTTATTCAATTGTACCATCTTTGTATATTTATGAAACTATAAAGTATGTGAAAACGAGTGGTGTGGACCAAAATTCAAATATACATGGGCACGAAACAGACCTGATTATCATATAATGATTCACAATAGTAGATTTTTTGAACAAAAAACCAGATTATATTGAAAGGAAATGTTATAACATGCTACCATAAATCAAAGATTTTTGAAAATCAAAAATTCAAATTTTTTGAAGATCTTCAAAGAACATTTGAACAAATGTTTAGTTGATAGAGTATTTTATAGTGTACAAGAGTTCCTCTTAAACAAAAACTAGGTTTGATGTACTTGGTGTTGAATTCTGTAAAATTATTGGCCTGCTTGTCCTTATTGACTTGGAGTCCTTAGGACGTAATTTAATGATCACTGGACCAATGTAAAGACATTCTTCACTTATATTATTTTGAGGGAATGTGTGTGGTTTTCGTGTAAATTAGTGTTTCATTTGTATCAATGATGAATGTAGTGTTTTTTGTTGAAGAAATCCAAACATAAAATTATTATAGTGTATAAATAAAAACTATCTTCATCAAAATCTGTTTGGGATTTTCAAATTTTATCACAATCATGATACTCGATTATCATAATCCTTCCAATCTTTATATAATTGCTAAATTTTTAGTAATATGGAAAGGCCTGATTATGAAGATTAATGATTATGGTATGTCAATGTTAAAAGCGTTCCAGTATGCCAATTATTATGTAGAGTATGACCTTTTAGGGTTTGGAGTAAAAATGTCAGATCTGGAGGATTATTATGAGAGAAAATGTTTTTCTTTCTACCGTTTATAGTTTGATGTGTTGATGTGTGTGTTTGTAATGTTTTAGGTTGAAGTAAAGCCGTACGTGCTGGATGACCAGATGTGTGACGAGTGTCAAGGTCAGCGGTGCGGAGGCAAGTTTGCTCCATTCTTCTGCGCCAATGTCACCTGTCTTCAGGTAGGCACTCTCAAAATTAAATACCTAATCAAAGATAATATAAACAACATTTACAATTTACTCCAAATTTAATGCTTTTACTCCTCTAGGAGAGGAAGGCACTGATCATTTATATATTTTATTATAGTCGCCATATCGTTCACATTTCGACACTCTTGCTAGGTTTCTAGTGTATTTATATTAAGGTGAAATGAAATAAATAATTGTACGGTTTTACTTTCACATAGAAGATTTGAGTCCATAGCCAAGCACTCATAGAATTTTCTTGTAGCTGTTTTCCCTGTAGTCAATCAATGCTTATTTGAAATTATGTGAAAATATATTATTATTAACTATTTTCATAACATTATCAATTAATCTATATTTGTTTTATATGCATAGTTTTTCTATTATTTCTCAATGAAACCCACTTGATTTTCAACCTAAACTAACTATGCCTTATAACTTGAAATATGTTTTTTCTGTCGTTGACCAAGAAGCATTTTAAAATATCTTAGGCCCGGTTTCTAGGACACTTATTAAATCTAATGGACCATTACATCTACAGGGTGGGTGAAAAGTCCGAGAATGGCTTGAAATCTCATACACAAAGGTAATTTGACGGTGGGTGTGATTGGGATCCTACTCAAATTAAAAAAAACTACTTTACAATTACTTTAAAAATCTAGTCCGCCATCTTGGATCCGCCATATTGAATGCAACTTCATTTTTTTAAATAGGAAGGTAGTCATGCGATACATGATTTCGATACGGAATTTCAAGAAAAAATAATGGCAGAAACCGCATATCGATATCTCAAACCGTTTCGGAAATATTCACATTATTAATCAATACTATTCAAAGCAGAAAAGAGAGAAAAAAGTCTGAAAACGGCCTAGTATCTCATAAAAAGAAGTGATTGCACTCCGGTGGGTGTGATTGGGGATGCTACTCTAATTAAAAATACTACTATGACTTTAAAAATCTGGTCCGCCATTTTGAATGCAACTTTATTTTTTTTAAATGGGAAGGTGGTCATGTGATACATGATTTCGATACGGAATTTCAAGAAAAAATGAATGGCGAAGACCGCACATCGATATCTCAAACCGTTTAGAAGATATTCACATTATTAATCAATACCACTCATGTATTTCATTTCTGATTTGCATGGGACTGATTGATAATGTGAATATCTTCTGCACGGTTTGCGATATCGATGTGCGGTTTTCGCCATTCATTTTTCCTTTAAATTCCGTATCGAAATCATGTATCTCATGACAACATTCCTATTTTGAAAAATGAAGTTGCATTCAAAATAGCGGAGCAGATTTTTAAAGTCATAGTAAAGTAGTATTTTCAATTCGAGTAACATCACTAATCTCACCCACCTTGGAATCACTTCTTTTTATGAGATACTAAGCCGTCCACAGACTTTTTTCTCTTTTTTCAGCTTAGAATAGTATTGATTAATAATGTGTATATTTCCGAAATGGTTTGAGATATCGATATGCGGTTTCCACCATTCATTTTTCTTCAAATTCCCTATCGAAATCATGTATGCAGGGTAGTTTATTGCATATTGTATTGAATTATCGTTCAATAATACAATATAGGTACTTCTTAGCATTTGACCAATATCTCATGTATTTGAGGTTGTGTTTGTTATGGGGAGTGAATGAATTTGGTTATGTTAAAAATATAGATAGGCTACTTATCATCATTTGACCAATATCTCATGTGTTTATGATTGTGTTTGTTATGGGGAGTGAATGAATTCGGTTATGTTAAAAATATATATAGGCTACTTATCATCATTTGACCAATATCTCATGTGTTTGTGATTGTGTTTGTTATGAATGTAATGCATTGATGTTTTGTTGTAGTACTACTGCGAGCACTGCTGGGCGACAATCCACTCTAGACCGGGCCGCGAGTTCCACAAGCCGCTGGTGAAGGAGGGCGCCGATAGACCGCGCGCCGTTCCCTTTCGCTGGTGTTAACCCTGGCGCATCCTAGCTCATCCCCTAGTTCATTCATTCTACTAAACTAAACCTAGCCAATTCTCTAGTTAGCATTTTAGTCCTCATTATTATTAATTACCATCATCACACTATATACCGTGTGTGGGTGCATGTCATCAATGAGCTTGTGTCGGTGTCCTAGGTTCTCTACTTTTTATATTTTACATCTTGTTTAAGGAAAGTAATGTTCTTTCAATATCTTGACATGTTGTAGCTTTGTAAGCTTCTCAATAACAACGTTACAAGATGATCATTCTATTACAACGCTAATATGATCATTCTATATTTCATCTACTTTCTACTATGTCAAAGTACTTTTCAATATCTTGACATTTTGTTTCTGTACAAGGCTATCTATAGCAACTCTTCTCATTACAAGATGATCATTCTAATCATCCTCATCTTAATTCCATGTACAAAGCGTTTAGTTTCTAGGCCTACTTTGTCGAACATTATACGCTCCTAGGACACCACAACATCCTCATTTTGCTTCCACCTATCTAATAAGACTCGTATGATGAACTTCTTACTCTCACCACTATCAAAAGTGTGTGTATGCACTACACTCTGTATACACCACCAAAGTGTAGTGTATGTAATACACAATTATTATTAGTGTATATGTGAAATACTGTAATACACATATTATTCAGTGTCCATGCACTCACACACACCCACACATTAGTCTAATTCTCTTTTTTAACAAAATGATGACGGTATGATATTTATTAATTGATTGACAGTCAATACATGACTGATTGTTCACCATTAGATTACGTCTCAACTCACTCAAGGTGAGTTACCTGTTCACTCTACGATTATAATTGTATTGTTGGGTCGACCATTTTCAGGGTATTTGTAAATAGGTTTTAGTCAAATATTTGAGAGGGCGTGTTCCAAGAGATACATTATGGTGTAGATTTATGAAAAAGATGAAGGATCAGTCATTGAATATTTTCCTATTGAGAAAAGTGAGTGGAATAAAATAACAGTTCTTCCTAACGAAGACAATTAACTGAATAATACGAGAAACATTTTTCAACATTAACTTTTTTGATGAACTGAACAGGGAAGAACGTTCCGTTTTCGATTGGAAAAGATGGAATTGTATTTTTGTGGGACTAGTGCCGGAACCTCTGCCAATAATAAAATTGCGCCGGATCGTGAAACTTTTCTGAGTGCTACAAAATTGTATTGTACTTGTACAATTTTGATTTCTTCATCTTCTTAATCGTTGAATAATTATTTCATGGATTTAAAGAAACAATCATGAATTTTCATTTTTATAGTTTTGACATTATTTAAAGTTTTCATTTTCCTATAATGCTATAAAAGTATGGCAATTTTTTTCCATTACTGCATTACTGTGAAATCTTGAGATTTAAAATCTAGTACCGGTGAGGTAAAAAATCATATTCACTCAGAATAGCAGCCTTAATGTATCATAGAACACGTCCTCCCGTAATAATTTTTGGATACCATGATTAAAGAGATGATTGGTTTCTACTTGAAGTTGAGACTTCAGATGAGTTGGCTATTCAATACTAGTTAAAACTAGTTGAGTGGAATTTTCTTTCTTCCTGTTTATCTAGTTGTAACATTTCAATTTCTCACCAAAACCGTTCATTTCTCATGGTATCCAGCCTTAGTTTCTTCCTTCTCAACGCTTTTGAGAAGTAATCAATCCTTCTGTAAATATGAATGGTTGTTGGCTATAAACCATGAACCATCATCACGTTGTGTGTTGTGAACCTCTTCAGTCATCCACCATTACGATAACAGAATCCCAGTTAGTCAACTTACCACACGGCTATAATATAAATGTTATAATCATAATTAGAACTTCCTCTCCCTTTTATCTCAACATTGTCGACTATACTCTAGGGACGATGTTTTATCGTAGATAAAATTTACAATTTCATATTATATTTTCTACAGAACGCGCGGCTTCAATAACTACCTAGAAGTGCCGCTGTTCTACTTGAGGTAGTTGCGTGAAATTTATTTTCGTTCTTTCCATACGTTTTCAAACAGTGTCGACGACCGTTTGTATTCTCAGAATTGTAACACTTTTGATAACATTATTTAGAGATTATTACCTGAATTTTTAACTTTTGAACGTTTGAGAGTTTTTATATGTAATGGATTAATGAAGAGGTGAAGTAGCTAGTTGATGGTGTGTGATTGCCTCTTGTAATAATAATAATAATAATTGTTGTCTATGACCGAACGACCAGAAGTCCGGGTCTTCGCCTACCACCCATTCATTCCTCCCTCACCTACAATCTATTCAACTTATTATCACAATAATCATAGTATTACGATAAGTAATTGTTGTGTATGATGTGTACCTCTAGATGTTCTCTACCACAAATTGTGTGTTTAATATCGCTATAATTATTGTTACTATCTATACATCATCGATTGAATCGTCTGAAGTCAAGCCATGTTTGTTGTTGAATCCTATGAAAATTTTATTTTATTAGTCTAATATTGTATGTATTAATCAATTTGTGTTTGCTTTTTTGTGTGTGGTGGCTTTTAAATAATGATTGGGTTTGTATGATGATGGTTACTTAGTGACCTTGAAAATGTTGAGAGCGCAGATATTTTATTTTTCAAACTAAAACAAAGAGTGATAACTCTCTTTATTATCTACTACCTACTGATAAGCTAGTATTGTATAATTATTGAAAAAATGAAATATTTTTATGTTTAATTAAGATTAAATTTTGTATTGTTGATGGTTTTTCAGACGGTTGAATGTAATTTTTGTGGTGGCGTAGACTAATATTGGTGTCAACATTTCAATGTAATATTGCTTATCTTGGGGTTGCATGGAAAGTGTGGAGCGAATCGTATCCCTGATGTTCTTCTCGATGTGTGAAGTGAATATGTGATTTGTACAGACAGAGTTTGGATTGTCGTGTATTTCTACAGTGTTTTCGAATTAGGAGGTCGTGTTTGGGATCAGGTGGGGAGGGGTGGTGGGCGATAGACTCACACATGCAACTCTCTCTCTCTTTCTCTGTCTCTGTTTGCTCACACTTGTTGTCATAGGATAGTTGTTTCTCTGTCTATATTGTCTCTTTGAAACAAAAACAAAAAAAAAATGAATATAAGATAAATTTCTCTGTCTTTGTGAATGGAAATATGAAAATTTGCTCGTGATCTCCCCCAAACCAAAGAGAAAACACTTATTTCAAACGATTCTTTATTAGATAAAAATATTTGATAAATGTAATCAATTTAATAGTTGACATATTGAAATGTCTGCTGAATTTTGTGAGTCGTACTACTACTACTTCTACTACTCATAATATATATTTGTAGATAATTGGTTTTAATAATACATGCATAATGAATACAAATATTGATGAGTATTTTAAAGTGAAATGGAACGACTATGTCTTCTCTACTTGCACAGACCGCCACAATTATGTGTCCATGTATAGGTATAGTGACGACTATGTCATGTATAGCCATGTATAATGATAGTCTACCACACAACATGTATATGCACACATACACGAACACACACATACACTAAACCCTATCTATTCTAATCTATCTGCTCGCATGTAGCCTACACTCAATTCTGTGCATGATTAATATTGTAATGAATGTAGCTCATTTTAAATGTACCCTGGTACCCCCACCCAGTAATTGTAATGAATGTACTGTCTATGTATAGCGGTGGCTACATGTGTAGTTGTGTGTCCATATGTATCCATATGCATTGTCACCCAACTCCAGCAGTGTGCAGTGTGCATAGGCCTCGCCTCTGAGGCAGGCACAATCAATACAAGTCTAGTCAGTTAATGTGCGGCGCGGCGGCTAAAGGACTATAACCATATATTATAACCAACCGTATGTGTACGTTCCTAATATCTTCGGAAGCTGACTGTCTTTGTAGACTACCTTATGGGTACAAAAAACGTTTATTTTGTATCTCCTAGTGAAATTGTAAGGTATATAACCTGAATATATATATAATGAATAATAATGATAATTTATATTGATATATTATAAAATATATAGTGAATTACCCTTTCCTAAACGTTCTTGACTTTCCCCTTTTTTACATTTTGTAAGTAGGAACGACGATGACGATGATAGCCTACTGCTTTTTCAATGGGACTGTTTTTTCTTAAAAAGTAAAAAGAAAGCTAAAGTGTTACGGTATTGTTGGTTGTTTGTACCATTCTCAATTACATAGTTTGTTTGTAATAGATTTTTTCTATTTTTAAATAATGTTCCACAAAGGGAATTAAAAGCCTTAATGCTTCATTTAGATTTTTACTCTGCGAATTTTTCATACTGATAGGGCAATGTTATTTGTATTTATAGCTACTGCTACGTTTAATATTATAATAATTATTATTGTATTCTATAAAAATTGTCGTAGAACATTTGATTCCAGTATATTCGATAGATTATTATCGTTCTTTTATCTTCATAAAAACTTGTAGGTGTTAATAGTAATAATAATAGATGTTTTGTGTTTTTAAATAGTTTTGTAAATTGGGTGGTTGCATTTTTTGTTTCGTGCTTGCGACATTTTGCTCTAAGCGATCGCACGGCCAATTGGCCATGGCTAGGCCTAAAATATCCCAAATCTTATCTTTTTTATATCTAGAAGAAATTAATGAAAAACAACATGTTTCTACCTGTTTATCTTGATATGATGTGATAGCCATACTCAATGCGAACATACACTTGATTGCGTCATAGCCTTCTTTTTATTATTCCATCGAGGAATTAACAGTAATTATGTAATTGAAATTGGAGTTATTTTATCAATACTTTGAAAAGTGTAGACTATACTTCTTAGAGTGTGTTGCAAAGCCCTTGTAACACTTGTACACTAATCACTCTCACGCTATTGACGATTCTAAACTGAACCTAGCAGACCTATAGCATAACTTTTGGTGCCTAGGTAGTCTACCCCTATCGTACTACCTTAAACCACAAGTCTAATATTCAATATTGATTGGTATCGTCAATAGATTCTCAACAGTATACTCAATTAATCGATCCACTGGTTTTGTTTCGCGTCACTTTTGCAACAAGTACGGCAACGTTCATCAAATACAAATCTTACCAACTTTTGTGCAATAATACTTTTATTCTATGAAATTATATGCCGTAAATTTTGTTAGAAAGTCAGTTGAATTTTGTCAGAATTCATTTTGATTGGATTCCGTTATTGAATCTTCAGTTTTGTTTGAACTGTCTTTTGTTTTCAAATTTTATTATAAAATCCTTAATTTTTCGTTCCTAGAAACGGGTTTTATAAACCAAATATGTTTCAGTTACCGTTGGTTCAATAGAAAAGCTTAAATTTTCCATATTTCAATTGACTGTCAACTTGTATTGTCTAATGTATATTAATTTGTAGCAATTTCAGTACTACGTGATAAAATGTCTTTGAATCTTTGGTTTTTGGTGCTAAGAAGCCCAAACCAATTTTTGGTTTTTGATGCTATTCTTCAACTCAATGCTCCATAGGCTATCAAAACGTAGTCAATTACAGTAAAAGTTTATGTGCTGATTTCTATAATATTTCCCACTGATTCGAACAACCCAATCAGATAACAACCTTTGTTCAATTGCGAAGTTTAATGCAAATAGATATGCTTATCATGTGTGAGCCTAACAATCCTAACCAATAGTTACATAATAAATATTCCAAGCATAGAGTCCCAGACAATAATGTAAGATTGTTATTGTGCATGTTCATATAACTCGATTAATTTGCCTCTAAATTAGATAAAATTTCCATTCCCATATTTCCCCCTCATATTTAGTAGTTCCTTGATTATTCAGGTCTTTTTCAAACATCTCTTCCCTCTAATTCAGGAAAACAATAAGTTTCAAAGAAACTACCATTAGATTATAGTAGACTATTTAAAATTTATTTTTGTACCTTATTGTGTTTTATTGTTATCGTTGATCAACTAATTTCGCTTGTACTTTCGTAATAATTCAGTGTTGAAGTTATTATGTGTGGATGGGTTATAATAGTAAATACACTTATTCTATTTTTATGGTCCAACTTCATGCATTGAAGATGGGTAGACGATATTCAGATTAGGTCAAATGAGTAGATTATTTTATTGTAATTTTTTAACGTTTTTAATCATTTCTGTGCAATGAAATATGCTTGTGGATGTACACCATTATTGATATAATTCTTCTCGATTCATTGGCAAGATATATTGTAAATGACCCAGATTGAGAGATGTTATTATGTGGAAACAGAAAGAAAGGATTTCAGGACATCATATATAATTTCTATCAAAGATTATTATTTCTTTATATAAAAAATAATTATTATATCTTTATATCAAATATTATTATTTCTTTATAGAGTTTAATTTATTTTCCGTATCTACTAAGAAATGGACTTTTGGAAGGAGATATTTTTGTTGTGTTGTTATTATTTATCAAATTATTTAAGCTAATATAATTGATTTCATAAATATAATTTATACATATTTTACTATATTTATCCAATCACCGATTTATATAAATGATATTATTATTATTATTATTTCCGAAATAAGAAGTTTTTTGCTTTGTTGTTTTTCATTTCGTTTTTATATCACTGTTTTACTTTTGAAATATATTTTCTGATTATGAGTATCATTTTATATTTTAAGCTACGAATGATGAAATGCAATTCAATTTCTCACTTCTCTAGTGGCCTCTTGACGATACAAGAGAGCTGCCTCACTTTTTATTCAATTGAATCAAATGTATTCTTTTAATGCAAAGGTACTTTATTGAATCTTTCATCTGGTCTGCTAGGCGCTTGCTTATCTGTTTTTCAATGAAAACAAAGCACTTTGTACATATTGATGATTAATGTGAACGATAGGCTACATTGTGACTCGTAGGAAGTCTACGCACCTCATAGCCTAGTTATTGTAAGAAATCAATTTCAATCTCCATCTAGATATCAAATTAAACTATTTTTACTGTTTGGAATGTAATTACATATAACAATATAATAAAAGTATACTATACTTGTATAACTTTTTAATTGATTACCAAAACCGTAAGTGACTGATTTGGCACTCTAATTTCTATATCGGTACCGGTAATACATGAATACCGAACTTATCTTGTCTGATTTACCAAAAATACCCATAATATTATTGTAATGTACCATTCGATATTCGATTCTTGTTACCAATCTGATAATTAGGCTGCTAGGCCTACTTGTAGTGCATCAACATGCTTTTGATATATTTTGTGCGCCCTAGCATTTGTGTAATGTATTTTATCATTGCAAAATACTCATAATAAGAATAAAGTTCTATAAAATATTTTATTTTGATCGAAGTCCACTTGAGAATCAATCAAAATTTATCATATATTCGCTCTTTGGTAATTTTTACTCTTACGATGAGAGTTAACTTTAAGATTAGGCTCAAATTTCACAATAGAGAATGAGCATGGTTTTTTGTACGAGTTATTCTCTGTAATTATAATTTTTCTAGGTTTTTAATTGCTAGTCAGTGTAATTGATGCTCTTTGACTTTTGTATTATTTACTTGAATGCAGAACACATAGCAGTAGATAAATTCATTTGAATTTGAATTAAAATGAAAAACAAATTGTTCTATCAATGTAATTGTTTACGACTCTCCGTAAAATAACCTCCTTCATATAAAATAAAATTTCATAATTATTAGCTCCATCAAATTAGTTTTCTTGCTCAATCACAAGACGACATCACATTGGCTAAAATCACAATTTGTATGAAAAATACTGTGTAGAATAGTCGATTTTTCGGCTATGTGATGTGTTGTATGAAAAGATCTCTTCTATAAAACAACATAGGATGATTTATTATCATGAATAAAGCACTGTCAAGAATACAATTTTCCATTAAACAAGATAAAATTACATCAATTCCAATCCTATTTCATAATTATTTTCAATCATTGTTTGGGAGTGATTAATTTATCGGATTATTTGAAGTTTGTAGGCTTTTCTCAGTATTATTATAATCGAAAAATCAATTACATTGACAAGCAGTATTTGACTGAAATTTTTATGGCCATTTTGTAAACTTAAAACTACGATTGCCTGTCTAAGAAGAAAAGAAGTTGATTAAATCATCTTGCATGGATACTGGATTGAAACTAATAATTTTATTCTATTTTGTGAATGAATCTGACGAATAGTAGTGATGGGAATAAGCAAAATCATTAAATGCGATGCCCTGCCCTCTAGTTTCGGCCCTGCTCGGCTCTCGGCCCTTGTCCCGTCTAGGCGGTTAAGCTAGCTTAACACATAGCTGTTTTGCTTTGGTTCTATGGTTTTTCAAAAACTATTGTTGATGTCAAAGTAAATTCGATAACGTGTTTATCAATTTTCTGTGTTACCACTATCTAGTAAATTTGGAAATTATTGATTTTTTTATATCGGATTATTTGTACATTTATATGTATCGATGTTATTACTATGTATGTTATTGCTCGGGTATGAATACGTAGTTATAGTGAAATTTATTTTTCTAGTATTCGTAGCTAATATTTCAAAACAACCTCCTGTCATAAGAATACTAATAATCATTTGCGCATTGAATTACCTTAAATAATTTACTTGTCATTATTATAATTAGTACTTTTATAGATGGTTGTAAATACATAATATACGGTACGACTAAATTATGGACAAATGTTATGTAATGAAGTGAGCATAGAGCATGAGCATGAGCATAGAAGGGGTCTGTACTCTGTCCTGTAGCTGGTGTGGATTTAATTTGATCTGTAATTAGCCGACCAATTGGCGTCTTGGCGATTCGCCATACGGTAGCGTAGCGATATCGACTCAGTAGGAGGACTACAGTTTTATGTTCTATGCCACTGTCAACATTTGTACACAAATATTCAGTGTCAATTTGTACTTAAGATGTTTTATATTTTAATTTTTTGTATAAAACCGCTTTTAATATTCTAAGCATATATTATTATGTAAAAGAATAATTTTTACAGTTTTGCAGCACTTACTAATATTGAATAATAGACAACTTTTTATAAATAATCTGAAGTCAAAACTTTTTATGGTATTTATCGATATTTTGTATTTTGATTTTAATTTTTATGGAGCAATTAACTGTAATGTTTGAAATTTACTATCGACCATTGACTTTTAGTGTAATATGTAGCCATTACTAAATAGCTTTACGTCCATGTTCTGCTAGCTTACTGGGGCAGGATTCCCATTCCATCAACTTGGGTTAAATTCATTTTGTGGAATCTATTAATTCGGCCGATATTAGACAAATAGAGGATCATCTAAAGAGTGATTATGATTCAGTTTGATGAAGGCTACCGTACCTTGGTAGGATTGCAATGCAGGTACCGGTAGGCCTACTGTAGGCACTCTAATACCAGCCACCAGCCAAAGCAAAGCAGCATCTGTGAAATGAATGCGATGATCATTTATGTTGCAGTCATTTATGTTCGATGTTTGCTATCTACTGTGACAGAAGTGAATAAAACAATGACAGTGTGAAGAAATGTGTCGGCTTTAATAACGTTTTAATGGATACTTTTTTAGAAAATAGTATTCTAGATTTAGGAAATTCATAATTTGTGTGCATTTCAATCACTCCTATTTTTTATGAATTTTGTACATTTTCTAATTTTTGTACAATGCGGGCTGGACAGTCGGGATGTGTATGTACCACATTATTATACATAACCGATACCTATAAGTAACTTTTTTGCTGTCTGGCGTTTGATTTGTATCCAGAGTATGTCCTGGCTATTTTTGTTGATCATTAAACTTTTTATGTTTTGTAAAAATAATAATTATATAAAATGTCAACAACTGTGTTTATTTGATAAATATTGCTGTTAATTCTTCAGTTGTGATTTATTTCATCCGATACTCTTGGTAAATTGCTTAGTCTCACTTTCCAACAAACCAGTGTCAAGTGGAACTTGAGAAAGAATAAACTTATTTCTAATTGTTTTACCGTGGATAAAGATGAAGGGAAAGGATAAAAGGAGAGAGGATGTAAAAATGATGAAATATTTGGTTCATTTTCCAAATTTAAATTCAATATGACAGATTATCCAAAGACGAAGGGCTCATTTGGGTTGTTGCGAACAAAATTGAAAAACACGATAATCTTTCCAATCACCTTACCTGTAAATCGTTAATCTTTTTAATGATTAGCCCACGATTGGAACTTGAAACTGTCAGTATTCCTCATTAATAGCATCAATGCTCCCCATTCAAATAATGCTGACACATTGATGTGAATCTTACTATAATTTGTTTACATTACATCAGATTGGGATAAGATAATAGCTACTGTTTCGATTTCAAAATATTATGATTGCCATTTTTTGCTTTTTATGCCAGCTGTTATTAGTTTCGATTTCAATTATGTTTGAAATTTTTGCTTTTTATACCCGTTGTTATTATTATGTGAAATAAGCTTGTGAGTAAGTTTGCGATAAAAAAATTATTTTGGAACAGGTCTCAACTCTGCGAAAAATCGCTGAAGCTCTTTCAGAAAGGATTATTGGTCCCTCAAGTTGCAGCTGATCAAAAAAAGTTTCCATACTCTGTTGAAAACGTGAGAAAGAAAGTGTGAGCAAGTGAAAAAGATTATAATAGCTGTAGTTGAGTTACCAAATTTAGCGATCTTATTTCTAAACATTGCAGTATTCATGGAACATCTGGAAGAATAGGTACAGAAAGTGACCGGATGATAGCAAAATAAATTTAAAATCGATCTCTCCAAACATATGTTAGTTGAATTGATGTTTATTGTGAGGTGATAGAAATGTGACTAATTTCTTCAGCTTCTTTCGTATTGGTTCCTCTGTTGCTCTATGTTTCTATGCAGCCATGGCCTTGAGAGAGCCAGTTGTCCTGTCTGTTAATTCCTAACCCGGACTAAATACCACGAGAAGCAATCAGAGAAGCCTTCTATTAAAAAACCCCTGCTCTGATTATTTCTCATGGAATTTAATCATGATTGAAATTGAACAGGCTTTTGAGCTACTGGACCTGATATTCTCATGTTTCAAAATCAGCTAAAAACTATATCTCTACCAATATTCTGTATTCTACCAAAATTGTTATAATCGCTTTTGAGATTAGGCCACAACTTGCCATGAAAATTATTGAGTCAAATCATTCGAATAATTAATTGATGTGTTGGAAGTGCTCTGTAGAATAGTAGTAGTCTAATTGCAGCGAATTTTGTAGAATATTGGGCGGGGCTTAAGAGTCAACCTCGACTTTATTCATTGGCAATTGATATTTCCCGTTGACAGTTATCATATATTAACAGTGATCATGTTATTTTTGTTTATGCTTGATGCAATTGAAGATTAAATTCCAAACTAAGTTGATTCGGAATTTGATGACTCTGGAATCCATAGATCTCTTGCTTATTCTGGAATTTTTGGCATAGCCTGTCACTTACTTTTCGTTTCACTTATCCAAAAGTTTAAAAGCAGCCAATCCACTAATTCTTTCTTCCATGGAAGTCCATTCATACAGAAGAGTCCATTCATAATAGTTAGTATAACATTTATTGTGGCTGATTTCTCATGTATCACTATCATAAATATCAAAGTGTGATCAATTTAATGTGAATTTGCATAAATCTGAATAGAGTTTATTCTATCACTTTGATTATTGACTACCATTATATGATTTCTTCCTTCGATCTTAGCTTGAAACCAAAAGCTAAGGGATGAAAATTTGGATGTAAACTAACATGTAACTCAGTTTCATTTCTATCTAAATTGACAACTTTAGTATTTACTTGTGATCTATCAATATCAATAGGTTTGTCTTGTGTCATGTAATAACATCATGAAAGGAAATAGGAGCAGCTGATGGAATATCATGTTTTTTTCGATTTAGTTTTCAGCTGATTTTGATACATAAAAATATCAGGCCCAGTAGCACAAAAGCCTGTTCAATTTCAATGAGGATTAAATTTCATGAGAATTAATCAGAGCAGGGGTTTCCAATCAGAAGGCTTCTCTGATTGGTTCTCGTGGTATTTAGTCTAGATTATAAATTAACAGACAGTGCAACTGGCTCTCTCAAGGCCAAGGCTGCTTGCAAACATAGAGCAACAGAGGAACCAATACAACAGAAGCTGAAGAAATTAGTCGCATTTTTACACCTCACAATGAACATTACATTCAACTACCATATGTTTGGAGAGATCGATTTTGAATTTCTTTTGCTATCATCCGGTCACTTTCTGAAACTATTCTTCCAGATGATTACTGCAATTTTTTCATTTTAAATCGCCAAATTTGGTAACTCAACTACAGCTATTATAATCTTTTTCATCAATTGCTCACACTCTTACGTTTTCAACAGACTATGGAAAACTTTTTTCTGATCAGCTGCTACTTGAGGACTTTCTCAAGGAACTTCAGCGAATTTTCACAGAGTTGAGACCTGTTCCAAAAAATGTTTTCTTGTCGCAAACCCACTATATTCCTGATTTCATCAAAATCGTTAGATCCGTTTTCGAGATCCATCCAACATATTCACATATCTACAAACACACATATTCAATCTGCTTTCTTAGTATAATAAATGACTTTAATGATTATGATTTCATTCAATGAGAGCTTATTTCACTTAATAATAACAGCTGGCATTAAAGCAAAAATGCCAAACATGATTGAAATTGAAACAGTAGCGATCATCAACATTATTATCTTCATCTCTTCTTCTTCTCTTCTCTTCTTCTTCTCTTCTTCTCTATATCTATAAAAGGCTAAGCCCCGACAGACTGAAATCACACTACAGCCCAAACTACTGAGCCTAAAAGCTTGAAATTTTGCACAATTGTTTATGGTAGCCTGAAAAGATCCACTAAGAAATGATTTTCAGAAATTCGCCCCCCTGAGGGAGCTGCCCCCCCCCAAAATTTTTTACTTTTTAACCGCTCATTGCACAGCAAAGTCATGAGGTACTTTTTTGTTCAGCTACGAAAAAAAATTAGATCTATGCAGAAAAATTTTGATCAGGAGTACAGGGGGATTCAGGAGAGGGAATTTTTCGAAAATTTTGATGTAAAATCACACTACAGCTCAAACTAATTGTCCTACAGACTTAAAAATTTGCACAAATAACTTATTCTTGAAACATGCTAGACGCGCACTAAGAACGGATTTTGAGATATTTTGTCTCTAAGGGTTTCAAAGGATGAAAAAGGATCCTATTTAGTAAGGTTATGAACATGGTAAGGTGAATGCTATATGGAACTGAGATTATTGACACATGATATTCTAACATATATGTTGTAATCATTGGAAAACCTTAGAATAATTTTATCAATCAGCTGATCGAATTTAATTTTCCATGTAAATCGAAAGCGCAAGCTTGCCACGTGTTTGTTCCATTGTTGTATGTTTGGCCAATTCGGTTCGCGCCTTCTATCAGCTGTATATGGAGTCTCATACTTTCTGATTAGAACAGAGCACAGAGATTTTTTTTTGGTTAGGAGTTTGTTGATAATTCTTTTTTCAAATTCAATTTTTATTGCAAACAAAAATCACATTGAAAAATTCTTAATAGACAACAAGATTACAAAAACGAGATGTCAAACATAAACCTACATTTATTTGTAGCACGGCCAGAAAAAGACAAACCTGAGTACTAGCCGTGAGTTCATTCAATATGAAATATTTTTATTTTTGTTAATATTTTGTGAACAAAAAGTACGAGTTAATGAGAGATGTGAGTAATTTCTTATATTTGATCTAAATGGTTATTCATATTGTAGTAGTCGGGGTCACTTCAATCAAAGTTTTTTCTTTTGTAGCTAATAAATTTCATATGTATTGATTGTCCATAATGTATCCAGTGTCTATAATGGAAGTGATTGAACTACTCAAAATTAATGGCTTACTGGTCCTTCATAGAATTTATAGTATTCCTTGTGATTGAACCTGTCTTTTTTCAGCGTTGCGACTGTTAATAATAAAGCTTTATTTACAACTAGCTTACCTGGGAACTTCGTACCGCCAAAAAGTATTAATGTATCTCATGTCACACTTCAATTTATTTTGTGAATCATGAAATTTATATGACAATCAATATTTTCATTTACATCTGAATATGGACTTCCTATGCGCTTAGTCATGCAGCATTCTTTATTCCCAAAACATATTATTCTCAATCAATATTGGTAGTAATATCTAACAGTAAAGTGTTGAATTGAAAAAAAAACTAGATAGGATAAATCAGTGTTTCAAAGATGAATTCAATGTTTTCATAGTTGTTGATTGTTAATAGATGGTCGACGAAATATGCGATGTACGATGAATCACACAGAATTACATATTCTTTCCATCTTCCATTTCAGGATGAATATAAGCTAAGCTAAATTAAAAAATATATATTCTGCCATTAATGAATGCAATATGAACAACTCTCTTCCATGAGGTGAATAATTTTTTCCAACATTTCCGGTTACTCAATGATAGGGAAGTGATAATTATTTGTATAGGTCTTCTAAGGAACCATTAGCTACAGCTGGTACCAATAAACTATACTTCAACTCCAAACTACCGTTGTAATACCAGTAGCCTACACAATTTATCATAAGGTGACATGTTTATTACAGCTGGTAACTTTAGATGCTAAATCATCTTCATCTATATATATAAAAGCGAAATGGCACTCACTCACTGACTGACTGACTCACTCACTCACTCGCAGTACTAAAAATCTTCCGAACCAAAAACGTTCAAATTTGGTAGGTATGTTCAGTTGGCCCTTTAGAGGCGCACTAAGAAATCTTTTGGCAATATTTTAACTCTAAGGGTTGTTTTTAAGGGTTTAAAGTTCGTCTTTTAGCATGTATATTCTTCTTCTCCCAATCTCTTAATTATAATTGAAATTTCCATATCATATGTTACTATAGAACTATAATCTAGACTAGATAGAGTACCTCTTCGAAACAGTTGTTAACTGGCAACTAAATTAATAATTTTGTCAGGTTGGCATTAAGTTGAGTTTGACTTTGTTAGGTTGGCACCAAGTTGAAGATTTAAATGCATTTATCGCAGAAAAATTGATTGGGCACTGCTACTTCAATCCTGGGAATATTATATTAATCCAGTTTAGCCAGACGTAGTCTGGCCCCCGACTGGATTGTCCTAACATATATATGATAAAAATGCTCGAATGAAAAATTCAGGCGAGCGAAGCAAGCCTGCTGATTTCATTCTTGGCCGATCCAGTCGGGGGTCCAGGGGGCGGAGCCCCCTGGCTAGACGGATATGGCGAGCGAAGCGAGCCTGACGGCTAGTATCTCAATATAATCTTGAATCATGATCATCTTTCCGTTCTTCGGTAGCCGCTAGGCCGACAGTTTCGAAAGCATAGGTCTGTAAAATGGATTAGATTAATAAAAAAATAATCATTATTAGCCACCCTATTAAAATTTCTGGTCAGAAACCATCACACAACATATTCCCAAAGTTTCATGCCGTTATGTCAAATATTTTTCAAGTCATAGGGAACAAACACACAAACAGACATTAATTTATATATATATATATATATATATAATTAATTAATATATATCTAATAAATAATATATGATTAATAATTAATAATAATATAATAATAATATATGATATATAATATATTATATTAATATATATATATATATATTATATATATATATATATATAATATATATATATATATATATAATTAATTAATATATATATATATATATATATATATATATATATATTATATATATATATATATATAATATATATATAAATTAATGTCTGTTTGTGTGTTTGTTCCCTATGACTTGAAAAATATTTGACATCTACCTCCATTTAGAGAAGCTTTTGTTTGAGCCGAATGAAATCTTCTATCTTCCATATATATATATATATATGAAATATTATATATATATATATGTAATATTAAATATAAGAAATATAAGAAATATTATATATTATATATATATGGAAGATAGAAGATTTCATTCGGCTCAAACAAAAGCTTCTCTAAATGGAGGTAGATGTCAAATATTTTTCAAGTCATATATATATATATATATATATATATATGGAAGATAGAAGATTTCATTCGGCTCAAACAAAAGCTTCTCTAAATGGAGGTAGAATGATAAGGTTGACAACTTTCAGTTCTGTTGTTTTAAATTTTTTTTTCAAAACACTTTCAAAAAGTTCATGTAGTACCTACTATTGTGTTTGAGACACTTCTGGCGCTATCATAGTTTCACAACTATTCTGTTCCACACTCCTATCTCTTGCAGTCGTTAACCATATCTATAATAAAATAAAGAGTTGGCTTATACACATACGGGATAGGAAAATTATGTTTGACGCATCATCACGTCTGAACTACTGGACTGATTAACTTGAAATGTTTCATATAGGCTAGATTCTTAATTAACCAAGGATGGTTATAGGCCTATTTTCAATTCTTCAAAATTTCATTACGTCAAGTTTTCAGATTATCAAGTTTGAAAATAAATCCTTGCGAAGCACGGGTTCCTGCTAGTCTGATCTAAAATAACCAAATTATAGTAAGATTCACATAAATGTGTCAGCATTGTTTGAATGGGGAGCATTGATGCTATTAATGAGGTATACTGACAGTCAACGAACTGTTATGCAAATTCTCCAATATTTTTATTGAAAGCTACCTTCTATTTTCTTTGGTAAAACAATCAATGTTTGGGAATAGTTGATTCATGGGAAAAGCGCCTTACTTCTATGGAAGATATTTTTACACTAGTAGTTCTGTGAACAGTAGACCTCGCGCTCAGTAAGTTACATTGACCTGTTGTTATGTTTTCTCAAAAAATAATAAATAGTTTTTCCTACAGATACCTTGAAAAGTGGCCATTCCTGCACTGATTACAGAACGCAAAGAATCACTTTTCCGCTCTAGTGCGGGAATAGTATATTTCGCACCTAGGGCTGAAAATGAGACTTTTCTGGCTCGAAATCGGTTTTCAAGTCCGAGGCCGTAGGCCGAGGACTAGAAAAGATTGAGAGCAGGAAAAACATTTTTGCCCATGGTGAGAACGTTATTTTTCGCCACACAAAAAATAAACAATAAATAAATGAGAATGATTGTCTATTATAAGCACTTCCGAAAGCAAAAGTGGAAGGTTATAGCTCTAGCAAATCTGAGGTAATCTGAATATCAAGAAATTGTCCAAGTATATTTTTATTTTTTATTCTGATTTGTCTAAATAACCTAAAAGATTATGTTCAATTATGTAAGAGGTTGAGTTTAAACTTTTTATTCTTCCAAATGACAATAAGATGATATTATTATAAATGTTTTAATTATTGAATGATAAACACAAATAATGAAAAGTTTTTGATCAGCTGTTTTAGCACACTTGAAATTTGGCCAATCTGAATGTCAATGGAAGTTTAGGTTAGAAGTTCTATCCTACTCTGAAAATCGAATTATTTGAATAGTTTATTATAACATAATTATAATTATCTTATCTGTATTTTATTCATCCAAAAAAAATTATGGTATATTATTGCAGAATACTTTATTGAATTCTAGAAGCATAAAATGATTCTGTTTATCCACCATGTTCCGTGATAAACGCAGTACTAGGAGGTTTGAGGTTAGATTCTATTATACTCTGAAAATTGAATTTGAATAGTTTATAATATCTCATTTGTATTTCATTCATCCAAATAAAATGATAGTATCTTATTGCAAAATACTTTTCAATTCTAATTCAATTCTAGAAGCATAAACTGACTCCTTTTCATAAACTATTTTGTAAACACGTTCACATCAAATCAGAATCAGCTGACTTCAAGGTTATTTTACAGCCCTAGGGCCGTAAAAATTTTACCGGCCTGGTCAGAAAACAATCACTTTCGGCCTCCATATGACGCACGAAAACCAGCTCATTACATCCAAGTGGGGCGAAAAAAATTTTTCTGCACTCCAGATTTGCAACATGGCAACACAAAATAGTTGGTGGGTTATATGGAGGATTAGTGCACGAAAACAAAAATTAAGTTGGTAACAATGACTGTGGTTAGATTTAGATGAGAATCATTTCAATGGCTACCCTACATTTATGATAAAATCCCAATCTAGAAATCCAAAACAAGAATAATGTTTATCCAAATCATAATTAAATAATAACTTCTCATCATTTAATAATAAATAATGTTTATTTTCTATTGACAGTAATAATTATTTCAACTCCAAGCAATTAGAAATGTAGCAAACACACATTTTGAAATTCGAATTTTCAGGTTAAATAATTACCGTTCGAAATCCATGTCGATAAAATCAATAAAATAACATTAGAATATACTACAATGAAATATTTTCTATTGTCTATGTTATTATATAAATATTTTTTAGTTTACTTATAGTATATTTCGGTAATTCTAGTTGGTCATAATTCTGAATATCTGAATACTGTTTTTAGCTGGATGAAAGAACGAGGTTAGTTACGATTCTTCCCGCTAGGTCGCGCGCTTGTCGGTTCAGCTATTTTGCAGTCATTCAAACCAGCTTTTGACGTGAATTTTGAATGCGAATTTTTTGTTTTATCTGTATTTTCTCTGATTCTTGAATGAATAAAAATGAGAACTTTGGCTGAAAATTTTCAACTTCAATTGGATTATTAATTTTTAAATGAATCAAGATTGTTATTAATAACAGCATCACACACACAAACATTTGATGGATTTCAGCCATCATTTTATCCATAATTACCCACTTTTCATATTCAATGGTAACTGTAGGAAAAACTTGATGTGAAATACGTGCGCAAAGTTCCTCTGCTGCACTCAAGAAGCCATTCCGCCCTCGCCTACGGCTCGGGCGTAAACATTTCTTTCGGTGCAGCAAACTGTCACTTTGCGCACTAGTTGCACAAATAACTATATCAGTTTAAAATGGCCTAAGAGAAAACCTAAATGAACATAGAGCTTTCTGTTCTATCGTACCGTGACGTGTCGTTCCGGAATGTGAGTGTGAGCGCTGTTATCAGGTCTGGCTGCAACTGTCTACAACGTTGATACAAAGATACATTTTCAAGATGTTCGATGTTTTTGAACGGGTAGTATTATAGTCCAATAAACAGATGAATTATGATTTATGATGAATAATTCTATAGTCTGATTTTTGCTCTAATATTGGCGAATGAAGGAGGCTCCTTTTTCCTTTTATATTATTCTTGAAATGCAAGATTTCCAAAAAACCTTGTATATACGTCGACGCGCAATTTAAAAAGGAACATACCTATCAAATTTCATGAAAATCTATTCCTGCGTTTCACCGTAAATGCGCAACATATAAACATTTAAACCATGTACCTAGAATACAAGGTAGTGGCCACGAAAAGATGCGCAGTAACAAATCCAAATTATAGCTGGTCGGTGTGACGTCATTGGTGCTCTAAAAGTCTATTCTTCCTATCTTTTCAATGTTAAATATTGAGCAAAAAGTCTTTTCCTCAAAAAGTACATAACATTCAAATCCCATCGACAACTCCTACTCATCGACTCATACAATATTTATCTTCAATTTTTCTAGAAATTCAATACTTTTGTACGGCTGGATCTTTCAGAATGATCGATTTTGTAAGATCCTGCACATCGAATACCTCTGCTCTCTTATTGATAATTAACATGCTTTCTAAGGCTCTTTTGTAATTCAATTACTCAATGCTAATGAATTTGATAAATCGATCATTGAATAAGGAATTGAAAACGTGGAAACATTAATTAGAGTATAATATTATTTCTCTCAAAACTTTTGATATCATGTCTGTGTAGCGTACTGTATATTACATAGAATCAGTAGAACATCTTGCCGGTTCAACATCTTTAATCCTTTGGGATTGCACTCCTTATTTAGGAAAAAAATGATAAACACATATCGCCACATACTTTAACCAGGTGATACCTAGTTGTGTGTTACGGTCATATACAATATTTATCTTTAGTTCCCTCGAGCAACTTTGTAAATCTTTTCTCAAAAAGTAGGTACATAAATAAGTCCCATCGACATCTACTACAATTTATACAATATTAATCTTCATTTTTATTTTAGAAATTCATCACTTTTGTACTCCTAGATCTTCCAGAATGCTCGATAATGTAAGGACATACCGGTTTGGAGATAGAGAACTCTCATTTGATATTACGAGAAGGGATACTCGTAGAAGGAATGAATAGATTTAATTTGAAAAGATGAATGGCTTCAAAGGTTTTCTACTGGAGGTTTTTTATTCAAAGTTTTAATATCCCATCAATTATAAAGTTTAAAAAAGGTACTGAATGTATTTCTCCTAGTAATTCTTTGAATGATAATATCGGCCTATATAGCCCTATTTTCAATCATGCTTTATCATCATAATAATCAGGCTTGGCTTGAATACTTTAATAGTTATCTTGAGCTTTCTCGTTAATTATCACGTTGTGTACATTCGAGCAGTTTCCTTTGTTCATTGTGATATATTCTTCTGCAAACTCAACCAATATCTATCCTTTCAAAATTTATTCAAATACCAATCTCAATGCAGAAGGCATATATAGCAAAAGGCTAAAAGCTAAGATTAATTTGATAAAAGTGAAATCAAGAGCGGTTGCAGAGAATAAAGGTTGTTAGTGCAGGGCAATCCATCAGTGATTTGGAAGGAGAATGTGGATGATCAATGGATGAAGATGGTAAGCGCACCACTTCCCTTCCTTATCCTTCAAATATGTTGTTTAAACTGCAATTTGTGACTGCGAGCTGTCGATAAGTATGCAGACTGAACCTGCGCACCCGGTATTAGATTAATATACAGGATATAGTAAGATTAGGTAGATATAGTAGATTAGGTACAGGATATAGTAAACCGAGTTTGAGGTATAGAGAATATTTTATCGGGCCTGGGGAATGGTTCCTCCCTGTAACTAATGGGGGTTTGTTCAATAACTCACAATCTGCGAATCACAATATAGTTCTTAGGAAGCTGAACCTGCTAGCTAAACACAGTATATCTATTTCAATTTTATGGTAATTAAGGTTTAGAGTATAAGGTTTAGGGTGTTGGATTTCTGAATCGCGAGCCTGCAGCTGCGAAAGGATTTTCAGCACTTCTGAAACTGCTAAACAGGATTTCCGCGCTAATCTGGTGACTGTGCGCCGGTTATTAAGGGCTAATCTGTGACTGCCCTTAAGAGTATGGGAATCACTCTCAATCGTCCGAAACGATTTTAAATTAATAGTCAGTATGTCGACTATTATGAGAGGATAGGGAAGTGTTTACAAGGATTCTCCTAAGCTTCTCACTGGTCTGAGGACCGCGACTGGGTCGATCTCTAGTCTGGAACTGAGATCTCGTGCTAAACAGGGTAGAAAAAATTAATAGAAAGAAAGGGAAAAGATGCCGCAGTCTAGGAACTTCGGCAAGGGAGTCCTCAAGCTCTACCTGAGAGCTAGAAGAATTTTAGAATAGGGAGAGTTAAGAGAAAGAAAGAGAAAGGACGTCGCAGTCTGGGGACTTCAGTTAAGGGTGCAGGAACACACTGTGCGTTTTTAAAAAGACTTTATTCAGGCCGAGCCTGTACACTACAACTACATAATACAGAATATTGCTTAAGACTACTTTACATTGATTCTAATACCGTATTTATATGAAACAGTTACATTGATAACATTGGGGGAAGCGAGATTAGAAATTACACAATAAACAATAACAACTGATTAAACCAATTTGGTAATGGATTGCAAATAAGATATCAGTAATGGATTGGACTAATTACATAGAAGATAATATTAGGGAAAGCTAGATTAGACATTACACAATAAACAATAACAACTGATTGGACCAATTTAGTAATGGGTTGCAAATAAGATATCAGTAATGGATTGGACTAAGTACATAGAAAGATAATCTAACTCCTCCCTCCCCAAGTCCTTTACGTCCCGGAAATGTATAAAAGTCCAGTTTGTATGACTAATCGACTTGAAGCTTTTCAAATGGTTTAGTCGGCGTAGGTGTTATTTGATACTTCTCTTTAATTGGGTGGCGTTCGTATTTAGTTTGTGCACAGGTAGTACATTGGTTTATGAAAAGTTTAACATCATCAATCATACATGGCCAGTAGTATTTCTGTTCAAGTTTTGCGAGATTTTCATTAATACCTTTGTAATATTACATTTTTTTCTCACATTTGAATCGAATCTTCAATTCGAGATCTATGAAACTTTATAGTAGATGTCAGAGTCATCAATAGACGGACAAACTTTTTGACGGAGAATTTATTATCGTAAATGTTTGTTGCATTGTTCCATGGTGTCACCGAGGCAGGGTTAACAAAATTACTAGATAAATGGTTTATTTAAATCGAGATATATATAAAATTTTAAAATAATAGTTTCAAAATAAAGTTTTATTGAGAACAGATGTAGAATGTGAATTCTAAACTTGTAAGTTATAATTTTTTGGTGATGTGTCTGTAAAAATCTATACTGAACAAGGCGTTGGCTTTGTGACTTGCAACTTAGGTTTTTCCTGTTCAGCCCTCTCTAAAAAAAATGGCTGGCTACGAGTGTTGTTGTGGAGTTTTGCTCTGAATCATTTTCGTTTATTAATGTTTTAAATTGAGTTTTATACAAATTTTTGTGTTCTATTTTGTTAAGATTTAGCTGTTTGTATCTTCAAGCCAATAGCCACTGTTTTTCAACTGTAAACTAGATAAGTATTTTAGTTCGTAGTTACTCTAAAAATAATTAGGCTTAAGATATAGTTCTTTGTGTATTTGTATAAATTCATCTGAAGATTATAAGTTAATTTGCTCTGAAAACTGGATTTCTCATTCATAGGCAATAGATCCATTCACAATTTATCAAGAATCTATTTCATTGGAGCCGACAACTATCCTTAGGTTAATAGGTGGAATGCTATTCCAACCGTTTAAGGAAAAATTGGTAGCACGGCAAATGTTACCCCTGTGGTGGGACAGAATTACAAAATAAATATGTCCCAAATGGTACACTATGAAATCCCTGGTTATGAAAAATTATTAGTAGGATAGATATCTTGATAGGTTATGAATGGTTTGTTGCTGAGTGGGAGATCGGTTCAAGAGAGATCAAGTTTTAATGAATCAGTGCATATTACAAAATGGCAAACATTAAAAATGATATAAATCTTATAGAGTTCTTAACACAAAAGTTTGATAGACAAGATGCTAGATTTGATGAGTTAAATGCTAGATTTGATGAGTTAAATGCTAAATTTGATAAGCAAAATGCTAAGTTAGACCAAATGTTTAAAAATCAAAATGCTAGGTTTGATGATATGAAGCAAGAATTTGCTGAAACATTGAGTGATAATCATGAAGATGAAAACAAATTGAAGCAGGATGATAGTAGTGTTAAGTTACAAGATCAACTCATTCAAGTTTCTGACAATGTAGGCCTAGTTACTGTTGTTGAAAAAGTCAACCTTAATGAGATAGTAGAATTGAGTAAAGAAGTAGGTAGGGAGTTGTCTTCACTGAAAGTCAACTATCATGAAAGTAATATTGCTACATTGAAGGTTAGGAAAACTATAAATAAAGTGAATGATTACATGAGACAGGTTTCTGTAGAGGTTAGGAACAATGTGAACAAAATGAATGTTGCTTTGAGTCAAGTTGATGAGTTCAACTTTCAACTGAGAATTGAAAAGGTGTATGCTATGCATTCTCAAGTGAACATGACTAACTTTTATAAGCAAAATGGCTTTGTTGAAACAAATGAACCCATGAATAAAATTATGTTCTTGAAGAAAACAAAACACAAAGTCACCATTGATGTGTTAGTATTCAAAGGTTGTTTCAAGTTGCTTATTTACAAGATGATGACTGTGAGTCACATGATGAAAGGGTATTCCCCAACACACAATGATTAGGAATCCTGTGTTATGCCGGGATTCAGAATAGCATAATCGCTACGCAGTGTATGGTAAGAGTCCATAATTGTGTCTTTTTTCTTTCCTGTAGCCTATTTTTCTTGGCCCTTAATCTTTTCAATTTTCGATTCTTTCCTGTCTTTGTGTAATATTCAGTAAATTTCTTCTATGATGCATATCTTAACCAATCTTGTCCATAGTCATTTAAATTTGTATTCTTCTGAAATAAATTTGGAAGTTAAAATAGTAGCTTATTTCCCTAATCTTTAAATTGTTGATACAACTTAACTTTTCTAAAATCTATCCACTGTAGTGTAAAGAATTGTGTGCTTGTGATATATTTTTTCATCATGTATCACTTATGTGAAGTGTATCAATTTTGTGTATGTTGTTTTAGGGAATTTATTTACCCAGTTTTCTTTTTCTCTTTTTTGTATTTTTTAGGGAACTTATTTACCCATTATTCATCTTGATCATCTTTGTATTATAATCTTGAAATGTTTGTACTTATTATACAGTCTTTAAATTTTAAATTATTTTAAAAAATAAATGGTTCAATTTAAAACGTTTTGTTATATTATTAATTGAAATAAGTTTTTGTGATTGATATCTTTTTCAAAATTTTTAAATTTGTTTGTTCTATAAATTTTGATATGATTGATTATCGTTTGAAATGGATGCTGGAGTGTATGTAGAATTTTTAGTGGGGTTTGTTGATTAGAATTTTGCTGGTATGTGATTGTTTTTTGAGATGGAAACCCATTATTGCCTAAAGAAGAAATAACAGAGGTTATGACTTAGAGAGGCAGTAATGAGATAATATTTTTTGTGTTGATTACTTATGTTGATTGCCATAGATGCAAAATAATGATTAATATTGTTGATTGCCATAGATGCAGATTACTTATGAATATTGTTTGCCTTTGAAGCAAAATATTATTGATGTTTTGAATGGTTTCTTGTTTAATGTTTGATAGTAAAGTTTTGTCATGAAATGTAGTTTGTGTTTAGAACATTGAAAAGTCGAAATAAACTATAGTATCCAACAAACGATGATTAACAATATTAAATAATTTGCTTTTTATACAATTTTTGAAAACAAAATTAAAACTAAATAATTTTGAAACCCTGAATGATAAATCATAAATGTGAAATGAACTTGCTATAAATGCTATAAATGAAATGTTATACTAAATGATAATGAAATGCAGATATATTATGAAATGATTGTGAATAGAAGACCAATTGTCTGAAATTATTGAAATATGTATTGAAATTAATTTTTGTTGTGATGATCTGATGTTTTTTACAATTTTGATAATGATACAGGGTGTTATGAAATTCTATTTCTATTTTGAAGAATGGATTAAATTTTGATAATTGAACAGTGAATAGATGAAAATGAATTTTTTTAAATTTATCATTGATATGTCCATATTTCACAATTTATGTATTGCTGACTGTATAATAAGATGTTAACAAATTTCAATTTCATATATATTTAAAAATAATTTTCATGTGTATTAGATTGTATTGATAGCCTAATCAAGATTTTCTTCTTAGTTTATAAGCATTTTAAGATAACAGGTACAGCACAGACATTAACATTGAAATAGTTATCATGTGAATCTTGAAATCAGCAACAAGTGAACGCCATGAAGAGTGTTAAGAACATTTGGGTGATTTTCGAACTAGTGTGACATAACTATGCCAATATCTACGCCAATAACTACGCCAAAATCTACGCTGCGGCCTACACTAATAACTATGCAAATATCAACACCAATAACTACGCCAATGCTGATGCCAATGCCAAAATCAACGCCGATGCCTGCGCCAATGCCAATAGCTACGCCAATGCCTGCGCCAATGCCAATGCTGATGCCAATGCCAAAATCAACGCCGATGCCTGCGCCAATGCCAATAGCTACGCCAATGCCTGCGCCAATGCCAATGTCTGCGCCAATGCTGCACCAATGCCAATAGCTACGCCAATGCCTGCGCCAATGCTGATGCCAACACCAAAATCAACGCCGATGCCTGTGCTGATGTCAATGCCTGCGCCAATGCCAATAGCTACGCCAATGCCAAAATCTGTGCCAATGCCAATGCCTGCGCCAATGCCAATGCCTGCGCCAATGCCAATGCCAATATCAACGCCGATGCCAAAGCCGACACCAAAGCATACGCCAATAGCAATGCCAATGCTTATTGCTGACTCTGTATCTCAAACTTCAACACTACTGCATTACCTGGAGGTAATTGTCATCCATGTTCACATTCGCAACTTTGAGTTCAGAAGAACAGTCACAGTATCATGAAAGAATTGATTCAAAAAATCCTCTCCTAAATTATTCCTGTATGCAGAACTCTAAACCTTGAAAGCTGAAAATATCAAAAAACCAAACCTTACCTAAATTAATCCTCACCTAAATTAATCCTGTATGCAGCGTCTATCTCTTTTCCAAAAAACGAATTACATTGTCATTTCAAGCCTGAAATGTACATTGTATAATTATATGATACAAAATTTATGTGACTCTGTATTGAATTTGGAATGCAGCCGTCTACTACAAACATGAAGCAATGCTAACTGAGATGTCACCTGTATCGAGTTTGGAATGCAGCCGTCTACTACAAACAAGAGGCAATGCTAACTGAGATGTCACCTGTATCGAGTTTGATATGCATCAGTCGACTACAAGTATCAGCCCAACACTACGTGCATCCAGATCAGCCCAACACTAACGTCATCACATTGGAGTCACACTTAACTGAAAATCATACTGAGTGCCTTAACGGACTGTTTTCCAAAATGTGCATCAATAAAATCAACCGCATCAATAGTGAAAGAAATGAACATTTTTTGATTTATTGAAATTTTTTGTGAAAATTTAATGTAACAATTCATCAATTCATTTAAAAATAAAAAAAAAAAAAATAATATCAATAAATTTTTCATTCAACATACTGAATTTTTTTTATGCAATAAAAATTAAATTTTTCTATCTATTAAATTTATGTGCTATTTCAAAAAACTATTCTTTACATATTAAACTTTCTGTTGAGATATTTTCCTTTAAATTATAAAGCTAAATCAAAAGTAATATTGACATTCTATATTTTGAAATATTGTTTGGAAACATATAACAAACGCTATTGATGAATTTTTATAATAATTTTCAATATTATTGGATGACATGTATTGTTTTTCTAGAAAAAATTGTTACTGTTCTCAAATTTAAATTTCAACAATTTTCATTAGGGTCAATGTAAATTTTTTCTTTAAATTTTCAAACAGTAAAATTTTTTTATGTCAAGAGGGGGGTATTTGTAATATTACATTTTTTCTCACATTTGAATCGAATCTTCAATTCGAGATCTATGAAACTTTATAGTAAATGTCAGAGTCATCAATAGATGGACAAACTTTTTGACGGAGAATTTATTATCGTAAATGTTTGTTGCATTGTTCCATGGTGTCACCGAGGCAGGGGTAACAAAATTACTAGATAAATGGTTTATTTAAATCGAGATATATTATATAAAATTTTAAAATAATAGTTTCAAAATAAAGTTTTATTGAGAACAGATGTAGAATGTGAATTCTAAACTTGTAAGTTATAATTTTTTGGTGATGTGTCTGTAAAAATCTATACTGAACAAGGCGTTGGCTTTGTGACTTGCAACATAGGTTTTTCCTGTTCAGCCCTCTCTAAAAAAATGGCTGGCTACGAGTGTTGTTGTGGAGTTTTGCTCTGAATCATTTTCGTTTATTAATGTTTTAAATTGAGTTTTATACAAATTTTTGTGTTCTATTTTGTTAAGATTTAGCTGTTTGTATCTTCAAGCCAATAGCCACTGTTTTTCAACTGTAAACTAGATAAGTATTTTAGTTCGTAGTTACTCTAAAAATAATTAGGCTTAAGATATAGTTCTTTGTGTATTTGTATAAATTCATCTGAAGATTATAAGTTAATTTGCTCTGAAAACTGGATTTCTCATTCATAGGCAATAGATCCATTCACAATTTATCAAGAATCTATTTCATTGGAGCCGACAACTATCCTTAGGTTAATAGGTGGAATGCTATTCCAACCGTTTAAGGAAAAATTGGTAGCACGGCAACCTCGATGGCATGTTTTACCTACATGGTGTTGTGCAATAATCTCTTGTTGCTCATCAGTTTTAGTTACATCAATAACGAACTTAGAATATATTTTAATGGTAATGGTCGCAAAGTGTTCGCGAATCAAGGAAGTGAACCGTGTTTGAAAGTCTGTAAATGAGCGTTCTAGTATACCTGTTCCTTTACAAAAAAGTCCATATAAGTTGTGTTCGGTCTTAGATATTCACGGCAAATAGCAAGCATACAATCTAGATTGAAAAAGGCGTCGAAATAAATGGTTAGAAGATTCTTATTGAATATTTTTTGGAATGTGGGATCGTCTGTACCTTGTTTGATAATTATTTGATTGTGTTCAACATTAACGATCTTGTCCTCATCCATGATTGCAATATGATTATTATCTGAACTAAGTTGACGGTCTTAGATATTCACGGCAAATAGCAAGCATACAATCTAGATTGAAAAAGGCGTCGAAATAAATGGTTAGAAGATTCTTATTGAATATTTTTTGGAATGTGGGATCGTCTGTACCTTGTTTGATAATTATTTGATTGTGTTCAACATTAACGATCTTGTCCTCATCCATGATTGCAATATGATTATTATCTGAACTAAGTTGACTGTGTACCGTTTGAGTACTTACATTGTCATTATTGGGAATTTCAGGTGGGCAGTAGTCATCAATGAAATCCTGAAGAACTGAGGAAAGGTCGTCAGAGTCATCAATATTTAAAAGATCGTGCGTGTCAAGTTTTATTCTAGACAAACTGTCAGCCACAAAATTGGTTTTACCCTTTAAAAATTGAATTTCGAAATCAAATTCAAAATCAAACACAAACAATTTCACAAGGAAGATCTACAGAAGTTCGGGCGCCAGTTAAGGGTGCAGGAACACACTGTGCGTTTTTAAAAAGACTTTATTCAGGCCGAGCCTGTACACTACAACTACATAATACAGAATATTGCTTAAGACTACTTTACATTGATTCTAATACCGTATTTATATGAAACAGTTACATTGATAACATTGGGGGAAGCTAGATTAGAAATTACACAATAAACAATAACAACTGATTAAACCAATTTGGTAATGGATTGCAAATAAGATATCAGTAGTGGATTGGACTAATTACATAGAAGATAATATTAGGGAAAGCTAGATTAGACATTACACAATAAACAATAACAACTGATTAGACCAATTTAGTAATGGGTTGCAAATAAGATATCAGTAATGGATTGGACTGAGTACATAGAAAGATAATCTAACTTTCGACAAGGAAATTCTCAAGCTGTACCTGAGAGCTGGAAGCGTCGCAATCTGTGACTTCGACAAGGACGTTCTCAAGCTGTACCTGAGAGCAGGAAGCGTCGCAGTCTGTGACTTCGACAATGACGTTCTCAAGCTGTTCCTGAGAGCAGGAAGCGTCGCAGTCTGTGATTTCGACAAGGATGTTCTCCAGCTGTACCTGAGAGCAGGAAGGATTTTAGAATAGGGAAAGTGAAGAGAAAGAAAGAGAAAGGACGTCGCAGTCTGGGGACTTTGACAAGGAAGTTCTCAAGCTGCACCTGAGAGCTAGAAGCTTCGCTGTCTGTGACTTCAACAAGGACGTTCTCAAGCTGTACCTGAGAGCAGGAAGGATTTTAGTATAGGGAAAGTTAAGAGAAAAAAAGAGAAAGGATGCCGCAGTCTAGAAACTTCGGCGAGGAAGTCCGCAAGTTGTACCTGAGAACTAGAAGGATTTTAGAATAGGGAAAGTTGAGAGGAAGAAAGAGAAAGGACGTCGCAGTCTACCTACTTCGACAAGGACGAACTCAAGCTGCACCTGAGTTCTGTAGGAAATGATTGGAATTTTTCCACTAGGAATTACAGCAAGTCTGAATTTGCTAAATGAGTTAAAATACAGGACCATTCAATGATATGAAAACTAAACAAGGAAAATTCACTCTTTAAAATTAAGATTACCTTATTACAGAAGAGGAAATGCATCCAAGTGACCGGCACTAACATACAGTTACCTGAATCACTGCAGAACCAAATATGGAGAATAGCGAACAGATTTCCGTGCTAAACTTAAAAATGTTGTGAAGTGACAAAGTTGAGACTTATAAATATAACTCTCAAAAATATCAGCAACAATCAGTGAACGATGCGGAACACACTGTAATTGAACCGAATAGGGCCTACTTAAATTTCCCACTCAACTATATGTAGCACAAACTTGAGATCCCATACAGATTTCAAAACCAAGGATAACTCGTTCACCCCCAGTGAAACGAATTTAGGAAAAATAACCGACAAGAAAGAAAATCCCCAAGGAAGTTCTATCTTCAAGTTGTCTGGAACTCGTCCTACAATTTTCTATATTAACACACAAAAATAGAATAATCCCCCTAGAAATAACTAGTAGCGGGAATGTCGTAAGGAGAGGAGATTCGCGACCCGTTCACACACTCAACCACCGAACAACTGACACTCTCACAGATCTCCTTGAAGCAGTACCGGGTCGCTGAAAATTAGGAGGCCGGGGGAAAAGAGATTGCCGACCAATAGGAGTCTCAAGAGACGATCACGCCACTGGTCATGTGACAGGGTTTGACTCAGCTACTCCTGATGATAAGGGTGCAACTAATGATGACAATGCTACTAATTACTATACTAAATTAGTCCGGTAAACAATCTTTCTATTCCAGAAATTTCATGAAGAATGATACCGACCCGACTCGGTAGCCGCTTATCATTTTGATGATATGGGTGCTGCAATACTAGATACGAGAACACTCAAAGTAGTAAGCAATATCTGGAAATTTCTGGTTATGATGAATCTGTTGCTGATGATTTATAGGGGTTGACGGCGATGGTGATGATGTACATACACAACTACAAGTTCAACAAAATATATATGGAAGTCGACCCTATTCTTATTCTAAAATAGAATGAATTCACTAAATTTTACACTGGACGATGGCTCTCCATCCGTCACAAAAATTCACTTTGTGACAACATTTCTTACAAACCGCAAAGCCTTGTAAGAAATGCTATTTAAAGTTGCAGCTTTGGCTAGATCAACAGTAGACCAATTGGTACACTTACCTTTAAGTAGAACTTGTCTTTGACAATTTGAAAACTTTCCTTCTATTCCTTCTCTCATATTTTGTATTCTCTTTATTTCATGATTAGATTGAGACAGACAATTTTCAAATCTTTCAATGTCTCTCTTCAACTCACTATTAATTTTCTGTCTCTAGTAGGGATAATCTTTCTTCCAGTGTACTACAGCAGGAAACTCTAGAAAAAGTAGCTTTCAATTTATCCTCATCATCAATTGATCTTTCTACTTTTTCTTATTCAGTAGTTCCTGTTTCTTTGTTTACATTAAATAACGCATCCTCAGCGATGTCTGATGTATAAAAAAGAATTGTTTGTTTCATTAACTGAACTATCCATAAAATTATTTTCTACTTTTTTCTCTTGATCATCATCATCATCATCATCATTTTTTTTAAAGACAACTCTGCTTCACTTACATCTAAAATACATTCCTGATTAGATAATATATCTTCACATAGTTTATATATGGCTGTTTCTTTTATCTAATCTTGTTTTCCTAGCCATTTGAGAATTTTTCAAGCTTCTTGTACTAGGTGACACACCCGATTTCGTGGATGCTAACTCTAGATGCGGCACAGATGTAGATTTTAAATATTTTTTGCCTGATAGATTTTCTGTTAGTCTATTTCTAGAATTTTGCTCATAACCATCCTCCTCGAAGAGTTTGAAACAAACACATGCATTTTTTATATCAATTTTTTTATTCTCTTACAAGCTTTGATCCATCTACGTAATATTGCAGGATTTTTAGGAAATCTATGATAGTATTCGATACCTGGATCATTTTTATTTTTTGTGTCGCTCGAGCATCTAGCCACTGCACAACGCACCATGATGACACGCCACAATAAAAAATATAATTCTTGCAAATACTTATCCGAATTCGCTTTACATCAATACTTTCTTTAAATTGTAAACAGAAAAAGACTAACCATTTCCATGGTTACAGTCAACGATTCAAGTAAACGGAGATTGAAAAAACAGATTTTGGAAATTTGGTCATTCTTTCTGAAACCTGCATGTCTCTACGTCATTGGTAAAAAGATGATGATTTTGATTGTTATAAACAATCATTTGGATTGATCAACAATTAAATGATCGATAAAGAACTTTGGATTCAAAATTATTTTCACTTAGTGACCAAGGCACAATCTAGAAACATAATTTTTATCACATATACATGTGATTGAAAGCCCCAATATGGAACAAAAGAGAGTATGGGGTGATAGTATAACACTCACATTATTAAATGCATTATATACAGAAAAAATTGCAATTTGAAAAAATATCTGAAAATATGCCCAACTATTATCTCTCCAGTTATAGGAAAATAGTGTAGAGATTGAAAAGAATTGGAATTTACCACACATTATCCTGTTTTAAGTGCATGAGAGAATTCAATTTCTAGAATAGAAATGCCCTCGAAGTTGGTTGAAGAGGTTGTCATCCTTTCGTAGTCTTTCAAACAGGCATTCAACCGATCTCTTGTCTCATAGAATTATCAAAAGGGATATATTGTAGGATACTTATAGAATAAATTCATATTCATACGTATACTTTTCAATTCATGATTCATTTTTATAAAAAAAATTATAATTGGATCATGAAGAGTTGATTTTCCCTTTCACAAATAAATCAAGAAATACATGTTTCACAATTAAGCAAGTATTCAATACAATTCTCAATTATTGAGAATTCCCCACGCAGTATGCATGCTTTGATATATATTCGCCCTTATATTTTGTTGTAGTTTCCAATTATAAAGATATTCAACCAAAAACTATTTCCTGATCAAGTATGTGAAAACCTTAATTTTCCTGGAAAAAGAGATCCTCCTAAGGGATTAGGCAAGATGTTCTATTGATTCTACATATAAAATACAGTAAACAGACAACATAAAGGATTGTGAGAGAAATAATATTATAGTACAATCAATGTTTTCACGTTTTTAATTCCTTATTCAATGATCGATTTATCAAATTCATTAGCATTGAGTAATTGAATTACAAAAGAGCCATGGAAAAGATGTTATTTTTCAATAAGAGAGCAACAGGTATTCGATGTGCAGGCTCTTACAAAATCGATCATTCTGAAAGATCCAGCCGTACAAAAGTATTTAATTTCTAGAAAAATTGAAGATAAATATTGTATGAATCGTAGGAAATGTCGATGGAACTTTAAAGCTATGTACTTTTTGAGAAAAAGACTTACAAAGTTGCTCAATATTTAACATTGAAAAGATAGGAAGAATAGATATTAGGAGCACCAATGAAGTCACACCGATCATCTGACTCTGATCATTAAAAGATCGAGATGCGCGTGGCCACTACCTTCTAATTCTAGGTACCTTGATTTAAACATTTTTGCCAAACCATCGACTTAAATCTTAGACCTCACTTCGCTCGGTCAATTAATTTAGTTGCCAGTTAACAACTGCTTCGAAGAGGTACCTACTCTCTCTAGATTAGAAGAATATACATCATGCTACAAGACAAACCAGCCTTGTTGAAATATCGCCAAAAGATTTCTCAGTGAGCACCTGTCCTTAGTTCAGTTCCAAAAATTTAAACTCTAGGCGCTCATTATCTCAAAAAGTAATGATCGGAAAAATTTTTTCTTGAGAAAACTTTTTAATTTTGAAAGCTTGATGATATACAAATCGAAAATCTTTGAAAAATATCACCAGTAGAAAGTTTATTTTCAGCCTTTGCACAGCCTTAAGGATAAGGACATCAAAACTATTTTTTTTATAGCAATATTTTTTTGTTGGCAAGAAAGAAAAACAGCTGAATCTACATCATTTTCATAATTTCATATGATGTGATTTGTTGAAAAAATACAAAATCTAAAATAAAAATATAGCATAAAAACCTCTACAATAGGTCTTTATCTTTTTTGTGGGTGCCAGTTGCCTTTATAGTTTGTACAAATATCTTAGAACATATAATATTGAAACACATTAAGAAAGGTAAAGATCATGTATATTATTTTACAGAGTTGTTTAATCTACTACTACCACAATGTACAATGTATCAGGCTTGTATTATACGTACACTACTAGGACACAGAGTTGAGAAACTAGTAAGAACGATAGTGTCCGTGTGTGTTAGTAGCAATTTTGTTTAATGCAATGATTATGGGCGTTAACTAACCAGTTATGTCCCAGATCAAGTGTTCCCCTCTAGATCCAAAGTGAAATAAGCGCCATAAGAAATACCCTAAAGTAGTATTATAGTAGCACTAAAGCTACGGTACCTACAATACAACGTTAATAGACAGTCTACTAACTTTGCCTAAAATAGTTAATAATTCATTAAAGTGTTTATAAAACATGTCGTCAACGGTGACGATGGAGGGAAATTACTGCAGTATTCATCTTTCCTCAATAATTTATTGTTGATAGTCTTATCCTTGTGGTTAGACTATGAGTGTGTATCATAAATGAATATCGAGGCACCGGGCTTTGCTCGTTATTCATTTATTGATAAACAAAACAAAATTCTTTAAAATGATTTGGGAAAGACTAATATGCACAGCCCAAAACTGTTTCTTCCCCGAATTTTGATTTATACACTATAAATGGTCCGAAAAGTAGGTTATGTTCCATACACTTGAATTCAGGTCCAATTTCCAATCCAAACATTCGAAAACAGGAAAGTTCCAATTTAGATGGCTTACAAACCAAATTGAATAACAAAATAACACTCACTAATCACTTAAAACTGTAAAATAATGATTAACTTTGAAAACTCTGATATACTTTAATTTAGAATGATATACCATTTTATGTCAACAAATCAGATATTTTGATCAAGTTGATTAAAATTTCTTTCTCATGAGATAAGCTGATTGATTAAGAGCCCCCAGCAGCTGAGTGCATCTGCTAAAAACGTTTTATGGTTGAAGGATTAAAAGAAAAATGAACTTTTTTGATGAATTTGAAAACATCGCAAAAATATGTTTTTATTTCAGATATAGTTATTATTTTTGATCAATTATGGATAATTTCACCTTTCAAACACTTGAGGTTTCTTTATTTTTTTAGGTCGTGTTTATGTTTTACAGCTGGCTATACGTCAGTTTATGAATTTCGGGGATGAGATATTTTGATTTTCCACAGACGCACTTGCTCACTCACTTTTTTTCACAGACGACGAAAGTCTCAGCTGTTTTTCCAAGGATGAATTATCCTTTTAATGTTCTTCAGCGAGTTTTCCCAGGGATGAGACCTAGTGCAATCGAATTTTTATATCATGAACCTACTATGTTCCAAATTTCGTGAAAATCGTTAGAGCAGTTTTCGTGATCCGTTGGACATAAATAGCCACATAAATAACCAATAAATAATCATTTAAATAGTCAAATATATACAGAAATTGCTCGCTTAATATAATAGGATAAATTAATCACAAATACTTTCCAATCAAATCCAATTTTTTTTATTTGAATCATCTTAATTTCATGTAATCTGTGTTCTCACATATTCTATTGCAGTTAATTGAAAAGGCAATATTATGAAAAATCAGTGTCCTCCAATCAAGAATATTTCCACTTCTATCAATTTGAGAATTGTTGGACTTCTTTCAAGTATTAGTTTTCAAAATGCAAAATACTTTGCTGAGGTAAGCAACTGTACAATGTTTGCTCTAAAATAATCTTTATATGCAATACTGGTCCTAGTGATAGTGCTGACTTTTTGTTTTTAAAAATTTAAATTGAGTTCAATAGGCCTTATATGTGTAGAATTCAATAATAATTATTTTTTTATAAACATTCGTTTAATTATTTTTCGTTTCATTAAACATTCGTTTAATTATTTTTTTGAAACATTCGTTTCAACACTCACGAAGTTGAAACACATTCAAGAAGAAAAGTTGATTCTCAATAATAGAATTGTGAATACTTTTACATAGTGATGTTCCTTGTTTCAGATGCTTTTTACTCATCAAAGATTTAAATATAATAAACCACTATACAGATCTTTATTGGAATTTGACTGGATCGAGTATAGATACAAATTAAATAAGGTACCTAAGTCATAAAATTTTCATTTTTGCCTCATTCTCCTACATTGTACTTAATTAAAATTTAGATCAGTAGATGTGTAATAAATAATTCATAGAATACGGAGCATTCAAAGAAGTAAGGAATAGAAATTTCTACAGCCCATTTCTTTTCCAAGAGGAATACATTACTGAGTTAGTTTACCTAGAATGCTTTGCAAGAGTTTCTGATACAAAAGATCGATGAGGATGACTCTGTATCGACCAACAATGAAATGTTCACTTTGTGCAAGATGATGCACCACTCACGTACGAGCATGCTCGGGCCCAGTGGAGGCAGCTATTTTAAACTCAAATTAGGTAGTAAATACGATAGTAAAAACGATACAGCAACAGAATTTTAGATTTACATAATATTCTAGAAAAAACTTCAAGTTTCAGCTTCAAGTTATGTATCTTTTCTGAATAAATTATTATTTTATTCAGATAATTTTTTTTAAATTTTTATTTTCCTGAATATGGCAACTATATTTCTTGAAACACTAACATCGTTTTGTTCTCATTCTAATGACATGAAACATAAGTGTCATCAAATTAAATACAAAATGATTCTAGTTAATTAATTAAATTACTCTGAATTTTGTGAGGTAATAATTCATTCTACTCCTCTCAAGTAGGCTTGGAGTGTTGAGACTAATAAAAAATTTACTTATTATTACCCAGTTAGGTATGTCCAATAATAATGTAGCAAGCTTTTATTTGATAGGTATAGGCCTATACTGTATTAATTTGATATGGTGAGACGTGAGACTCAAACACGCATGCCCGGTTTCACCAAGCCGGGTAAAGACAATTGAACATGGTCAAGCCGGGTACGATTTACAAGTTGCACTGCAATATTATGTTCACATAATCATAAAATCACATATTATGTTAATGTTGCAGTGCACTCATGGTAAAGCGTACCTATATGACCATGTTCAAATGGCTTGACCGAGCTTGGTAAGACCAGACATCTTGTATATTTGTTAAATGTTAATGCCTAACATTCAGCAACCTATGCTGTATAAAGAGAATCTCACGACATTTTATTGGTTTTTGATTGGCGCGTTGTGAGCAGAACATAGGAGGACAGGCTTGGGCATTGATCAAAGACGTGGCAGTGTTCTGGAATGATGAGCTTCTGGGAAATGACAGTGATCTATTCAAGGTGTTGGTGGGATCGAATCTATTAATGCAAAATGTGCCTGATCGTTCGGATTTGCTCGCTCTTGCAAACAAGGCTAGAGACGATTACTTCAATAAGGATCCTGATGTAAGGAACATTTTTATTGTAGTCAAAATAGCTTACTGCTAATGGCTAAAATCATTAATGTAGTGGCGATGGCCTACTATTGAAATAATATTAGCACGGTACAGGATTGATAAACATGGAATATTCAGAATAATTTTTTCATACAACAACAATAATAATGATTAATTAACTTAAACAACAATAATGGTTCTATTGGTTGTGAGCTTTCTATTGGTTATAGCCTACTGGTTATTTATTGAGAAATGAAAACTATTATCATTTTTATTATATTGTTTCAGAGGTCGTTTGCATTTTTTGAGATAAGTGAAAACGATGCAGTGATCGGATCATTTGTATTTGAGGTACCGTGAATAAGTTATTATTTTATTTACTAACTTTAACCTACCTCTATATCTTTCAATGTATTTTTGTTTTCCAGGATATAAGCCTAGGCTATTTTAGAGAAGCAATTCATATTTTTTAATGTTGATAAGAATATCTCTTTTAGAAAAAGCACATTCATTCTAATAAATGAAAGAATACCATCAAAAAATTGGTTAACATTGTTTAGATTCAACGCTACAAAAAGAGTCTAAAGCTGCGTTTACACCAAAGTTATTAACAAAATGTTAATAACTCAATCCTTATAGATTCTATTACATTGAACATAACTTATCATACACATAATGAACATAGAATGTGCTTGTCAAGTTCCATTCAATCTAATAGAATCTATAAGGATTAAGTTATTAATATTTTAATAACTTTGGTGTAAACGCAGCTACCTACTAGCTATTCAAAATAATGCTAGTTTGACATCTATTCAATTACCAACTAATAATAATACATTTTAATCAATTGAAATAATAAAAACCATTTTCCAGCTTTACAGTGATCTACTGCCAGACACCTGTGACAGATTCATGTACCTATGCATAAATCATCCTCTGAAACAGGCAAAGCAAACTTACACCGGATCAAAGTTACACAGAATCGTAAAAAGTGGCTGGGTTCAAGGAGGAGGTGATGAAAATTTTCTTCCACAATAAAGCTCTATTTTAATGAGTTACATTTTGGGTTACTTACAATCATAAGTCCCAGAATACAACAGATTATGAATTAAGTTATTAGTATATACGGTATGGGTGTAACTTTATAGGTGTTAGTTAAGTAGGGTGGGTATACTGCTCCTCATTTACATTTGGAAGATGATACATTATGGAGAAGGAGGCCTCTTCTTCTCCATACTGGCTCACCAAGGTGGGAGGATGCAAATTATCCTTAGCCTACTTCAGATGGCGTATACAATCAGTCGAATGAAGCTGTTTCTCTTTGTGAGGATAACAGTGTTAGGCTATAATCACATTGGATGGACATGTGCGCAAGTGCACGTGTGAACACGTCTGCAGATGAGAAACAAAATGTGGAAAGAGCGATAGGAACACGTTGTCAATTATTGTGTGTCGCTGCTTACACTGAACACCACCAGTGCAAGTGCACGCGTTCATTGTGAGTGTTTCTATGGCTCTTTCCACATTTTGTTTCCATCTATCTGCACGCGTGGTCTGGTCACAGCCTAAAGACTCAACCTGGGTGACACAAGGTGGGTATTGAGAGTATTGCTAAACCGGATACGCATGACACTGTCAACATGGCTGGCTCTCAACTCAGAGAGAAGCAGTCCCAAAAAACATCTCGCTAAACTCATATCAGTGCGTAAATGAAATCTGCCGTTATTATTTTTTCAATATCCATTTTTAAGCTTAAATTAATATGTTGTATCAGACTTCAACCTACTAATGTTTTTATCGTATTGCCATTACAAGCGTAGAAGAGGTAGATAAAATTGTTGAAAGATAGACATAATCACGCAGATAGTGAGTTAATTTCCTCACTTCTAGTTCAACATTTGTGAATTCAGAAATGAGAAATTAAGGAATGTGGAATGAGAATTTGTGACTCAGTAAAAGGAAGATGGATCTGTAAAAAATATATTATTCAAAAGATAGAGACATAAACTAAGAAAACTCAACTAGATTTTTTTCTTATTCCAATGCAGGAAGGCTGAAATGTGATCGGCTGTATACTCTGTACAAGGACGACTTATGTGAATCTTGCTCTGAAAGGAGTAATAATTATTTCTTATTCACACTTATTTTCAGATATCGGATTGGAAAATGTCGCTCATCTTCCGGATGAATGTTATGCTGTAGATCATGATCGCAGAGGAATATTATCCCTAGCTAACTGTGGTAAGGATACAAATGGCACCCAGTTTTTCATAAATTTCAATCCTGCTCCCTGGATGGATACTTACTATGTTGCTATAGGGTAAGTTATATTACAAATTTAATATTATTGTATAAGTTTATTGCTCAAGAATCTCAATTATTATCTTTGACTTTCCAATAAATCTATCTTGTATCTTTCATTTACGTCACACACCACTAATTGAAAATAATTTATAAAAAATATTTTACTACTATTACCTACCTTTTGAGGTAGGCTACAATTTTCACCTATTTAAGCGTTTGGAAATTATTAAATAATTTTTCTCACAATAAATACTAATTACCCTAGCCGTATAGTTTGGCGATCTACGCCACAGTTGATATAGTTCATAATTGGAATTATTTGGCTTTATCTGTATAATTATATGGTTCCGACTACAATAATTTTCCTATTACCTAGTAGACTCAGTAAATGTAACGTATATCATGCTTAACGATAACTTGTTCCCTCTTTTGCTCCAAAACTTTAGTAAATTTAATTGATTAGTATGTTTCGAGTTTTATTAATTCATTTTTGCATTTTTTCCAGCCGCATAATTGAAGGTCATTCTCTGCTACAGCATATAGAAAACGCGAAAACCTACTACGAAAGTCCTTGTTCGAGTTTTGTGATAACTAACAGTGGTGTCCTGCCATATGGTAAAGGTACAAAAGTTCGTACAGACTTCATAAACGAAACCATCCATCTTATACACGACAGATTCAAATTTTCAATTCGACAACAAAATTTGAATTTGATTCAGAACAAATTGACAACTGTTTCTAAATTTGAGAGCGATCAGAGAAGGATTAGAAGTCGTAAAGTTCTGGGGATTGATAAGGAGGCGGAGGCTGTACTGAACATACTAGACCAACACATGTTGGATGTACATGTGGTGGAAAATATTTTGGAGAAAATTTTGTTGAACACGTTTTTAGCTGCCGCGGTTCATGAAGTACATCCCGATACAAAATACTCGAACCAAGTGTCGTCATCTGAGATGTCGATAGGGAGATACAACTTGGACCTCTATTCTGAGCCGCTGTTGAGAGCTAGTCTTCTAAAGTCGTTTCTCAGGATATGCTACGAGCGGGGATTCCTTGAAAGTCCATCACCAGACTATGTGAGCGAGAAGGAGATGAAGTCGTGGGACTTGTGTGAGCCATCGTCGGACACCACCATCAACTACATCCTCAACTGTGTGATGAAAGCTGTAGGCGACCAGTGCTCTCTAGCGGAGGATCGAAGAGACGTCACTTCCATTATCGATAGGCTGATTTGTGAGGTGACTGATATAGCCGACTTGTCCGAGTATGAAGCGGCTGTTCGAGACCAGGCGAAAATATTTCTTAGTGGTGTGTTCAAAGAGGCTGTGGATCGGTTCATGTCCCTAAGTGACTCAACTATGGAATTCAGGTTCACTCTGTAGCATCAGTTAAATGCTGCCTTCATGTTTCACGAGAAAGAAGATATATTTTGTTTGAAAAAATCGATTAAATAATTAGTCCAAATTATGTAAATGTGAGTATGAAATTTGTATTTTAATCAAAATTACTAAATGAATGTTTTGTGTAAAAAACCTTCAAACTGATTTCTTCAAATATAATATTGTGTCCGAATATGAATATAAAATGTGTATTTTTATAAAATAACTGTGTATTTATTTGGATACAAGTAATATACGGTACTGTAAATACTAGTAGTTCTGTGAACAGTAGACCTCACGCAGTATTCTCATCCACAAGTACCTGATTGAAACCAAGGTACCTAGAATAGAAGGTACTGGGCCCGCGCATCTCGATCTTTCAATGATCAGAGTCAGATGATCGGTGTGACGTCATTGGTGCTCTAAATATCTATTCTTCCTATCTTTTCAATGTTAAATTGAGCAACTTTGTAAGTCTTTTTCTCAAAAAGTACATAACTTTTAAGTCCCATCGACATTCCCTACGTTTTATACAATATCTATCTTCAATTTTTTTTAGAAATTCAATACTTTTGGACGGCTGGATCTTTCAGAATGATCGGTTTTGTAAGAGCCTTCAAATCGAATACCTGTTGCTTTCTTACTGTATTGAAAATTAACATGCTTTCCCCTGGCTCTTTTGCAATTTATTCAATTACTCAATGCTAATGAATTTGATAAATCGATCATTGAATAAGGAATTAAAAACGTGAAAACATTAATTAGATTATAGGCCTAATATTATTTCTCTCAAAATCCTTTATCTTGTCTGTGTACTGTATATTATATGTAGAATCAATAGAACATATTGCCTAATCCCTCAAGAGGATCTCTTTTTTCAGGAAAATTATGGCTTTCACATTCTTGATCAGAAAATAGTTTTCTGGTTGAATCTCTCTAATTGGGAACTACAACAAAATATAAGGGCGAATATATATATATATATATATATATATTAAAGCATGCATACCGCGTGGGGACTTCACAATAATTGAGTAATGTATTGAATACATGCTCTCGTATTGTGAAACACCTACTGTATCATTTATTTATCATTTTTTAGAGGAATTCTCAATTGATACTTGTTCTCTTCTTGCAAAACTCTCATTTTTTATTTATTTGTGAAAGGGAAAATCAACTCTTCATGATCCAATAATAATGTATTTAATGAAAATGAATCATACATTGAAAAGTATATGTATGAATATGGATTCATACTATAAGTATCCTACAATATATTCCTTCAAATAAACTTGATAATTCTATAAGACAAGTGATCGGTTGAATGCCTGTTTGAAAGACTACGAAAGGATGACAATATCTTCAACCAACTCGGAGGGCATTTCTATTCTAGAAATTAAACTCTCATACACTTAAAACAGGATAATGTGTGGTGAATTCCAAGTTTGTTCAATCTCCACATTATTTTTCTATAACCGGAGAGATATTTAACCGGAGGTTGGGCATATTTAAAGATATTTTTTCAAATTGAAATTCATTCAGTTTATGATGCATTAATGATGTGAGTGTTGTTATACTATCACCCCATACTCTCTTTTGTTCCATATTGGAGCTTTCTTTCTACCACATAGAGTGATGTATATTATGTGATAAGAATTATGTTTCTAAATTGTGCCTTGATCACTGAGTAGAAATAATTTTGAATCCAAAGTTCTTTATCGAAAATTCAATTGAAATTTAATTGTTGATCAATCCAATTGATTGTTTATAACAAAAAAATCATAATATAATATCATAAGGAAGGAAAATGGTGCGCTTACCATCTTCATCCATTGATCATGCACATTCTCCTTCTGATGGAATGCCCTGCACTAACAACCTTTATTCTCTGTAACTTTATTCTATTGGTATTAGAATCAGTTTTGAAAGGATATATATTGTTCTTCAATGTTGTTTTCCATCACGAACTGCTTACTATTAAATCACTTTTAGCTATTAGAAAAAACGACTAGCAGTCAGATATTTTCTAATAGCAAAAAGTGATATATATTGGTTGAGTTTGCAGAAGAATATCACAATGAACAAAGGAAACAGCTCGAATGTGTACAACGTAATAAATAACGAGAAAGCTCAAGATAACTATTAAAGTATTCAAGCCAAGCCTAATTATTATGATGATAAAACAGTGATTGAAAAAAAATAGGCCTATATTATCATTCAAAGTATTACTAGGAGAAATAGGCTACATTCAGTACTGTTTTTCAACTTTATAATTGTTGGGATATTAAAACTTTGAATAAAAACCGCCAGTAGAAAACCTTTGAAGCTATTCATGTTTTCAAATGCTGCCAAATTAATTCATTCATTCCTCCTACGAGTATCCCTTCTCGTAGTATCAAATGAAAGTTCTCAATCTTCAAACCGGTATACCCTTACATTACCGAGCATTCTGGAAGATCTAGGAGTTCAAGAGTGATGAATTTCTAAAAAAAATTGAAAATAAATATTGTATAAATCGTAGGAGATGTCGATAAGACTTGAAAGTTATGTAATTTTTAGGAAAAGACTTACAAAGTTACTCGAGAAAAATAAATATAATTATTGTATATGACCGTAACGCACTAATATCACCTGGTTAAAGTATGTGGATATGTGTAAATAATTTTTCCTGAATTAAGAGTGCACTCTTGAAGGATTTAAGATGTTGAACCGGCAAGATGTTCCACTGATTCTATGTAATAATATACAGTAGGCTACACAGACAAGATATCAACGATTTTGAGAGAAATAATATTATACTCTAATTAATGTTTTCACGTTTTTTATTCCTTATTCAATGATCGATTTATCAAATTCATTAGCATTGAGTAATTGAATTACAAAAGAGCCAGGAAAAGCATGTTAATTTTTAATAAGAGAGCAACAGGTATTCGATGTGCAGGCTCTTACAAAATCGATCATTCTGAAAGATCCAGCCGTCCAAAAGTATTGAATTTCTAAACAAATTGAAGATAAATATTGTATAAATCTTAGGGAATGTCGATAGGACTTAAAATTTATTTACTTTTTGAGAAAAAGACTTACAAAGTTGTTCAATTTAACATTGAAAAGATAGGAAGAATAGACTTTTAGAGCACCAATGACGTCACACCGACCAGCTGGTTTGGATTTGTTACTGCGCATCTTTTCGTGGCCACTACCTTGTATTCTAGGTAGATTAATTGAAACTATAGACCTTATGGAAATACAGCAATAGACTGGCTTCTCCACACATCTGTGTAATCACTTGTCAGCTGATTTCGTCAGCTCAGTTCCATAAGGTTCTATGTGTATTTTTGCTACTTTGGAGATATCAGCGTTCAAAGTTTTCAAGCAGGCTCGAAATACACTCACACCAAAACTTACCATCTTTTCTCCAATGTTTTCAATGTTTTATGGAACAGATACCTTTTCAATCATCATAGGAACTAAAACAATGTTGTAATTTGAGGAATAGTTTTGGGAATTGAGAAAATATAGAAGACTGTCCACATGGAACCTTCTGGCTATTCATTTACATCACACATTTGAAACGACTACTGTATGTAACATAGAACCTTTTATCTCGTCATTTTTCTAATGTTGATATTTTTTAAATCACTGGAATATCTCCACTCCATGACAATTTCTCTATTAAAAAACTATTATAAATATTATTAAGAATTTGAGAATTTCAGTAATCTGAGAATTCAGATTTTTACAATACTGTGTTAAACCTTGATTACATCTATACAATCATGACTGCAGTAAGGCAAGCAATCGATGTTTTATAAATGCAATTCTAGTAATCTAGTAATAATTCTAGTATACAGTAAAGGATGATCCATGGATTTGGATAGCCAACTCTATTAACTATTATACCAGCATTTTATTAACAGTGCAAGCAGGCTTTATTGATCAAACATTTAGAGCTTATTCAAACGTTTATTACCTGGAATAATAATTATTATGAAGGGAACAAACTAAAAAAATAGATAATTGTGTATGAATTGAACATTTTAAACAAATTAAAAGCTAGGGAGCCTCAATCAATACGTACTCTTCATTATCAGACTAAAAGTTAATCTCGGTGGATTGCTGAGTTCAAGCGTAGATCATCACCTCGGGTTTAAAAGATAATCTCGGTGAATTGCTGAGATTGGGATCAGGCTAAAATGAGATAATATCAGGAGCAAAAATGATGATTTTGGACTCCAACTTAGACCTGCTAGGAGGCAGGTTTAAGTTCGGATTAAGCTATTAACTTTCTATTCTTTTTATTTTATTAGAAACCAGTGTCAAATTGGGGTTCGTCTTTGAATTCTGAACAATTCCATTACCCACAAAGTCATATTTAAAATGTTTTTCCACTGATGTTTAAAATATTAAAACATAAGAAAGTTAAAATGAAAACACCTTCAAACAACAAGAAAATTCTATACCTATCACGAGAAGGGGGTCTGGGTGGCCTCCCCCGGAAAATTTTAGAAAAATACCCTCAATTTGGTGTGATTTCAAGCAATTTCTACTTGTAAAACTACATCCTAATAATGAAGTTTCTTTATTAAATAAATCATTATTTAATTTTTCATAGAAAATAATATATTATAGGACTATGATATTTTATTTCATTTAAAAAATATAATGGAAATATAATTTTATTAGTCATTCAATTGTTTCAAAAAATAGTTTCAAAGTTATAGTCTTCAAACCTATGATTTTCATGATTTTTACTCAAGTACAAAAAAATATATTGGGGGGGGGATATATCCATGTTCCCAGATATTACAGGAGATTTGTATATCCTCCTGTCCCCGGTGGAAACTACTCTTTAATCATAACATTCCTGGGACATTTTGTGGGTACCATACTAAAAAAAAGGTGCTGAAGCATTGGCTGAGGGAACTACGTTTCAATCACATGAAATGATTTACATCCATGATCTATTCATATTCATGCATGAAACTGAATAAACAATTATCAATACATGTTATAATATTGAACTTTCAATTGTTAAAGATGGTAAAAACAAAACTGACTTACTTCAAAAAGATCTTTCTGAAGTATTCGCTATACGCAGTTCCTAATCCCCCCCCCCCAAGGATCAGATAAATAATGAAAATGCGGGTCTATCTACACGAATCCTTAAAATCTCATACTGATTTAATACTTTTTTTAAACAGCAGTAGTATAATAATTCCTCCTACAGTATCAACAATGTAACAATTGCCTTGGAAGTATGGCTACGGGTACGGAGTAATAGAGAATATATTTTTCTCTGTGGTATAGTTGAAGCTTAAAATAGAATAGGTACTATTATTGATCAGGGAGCAATAAGTGAGTTATTGCATAAATTTCAACGTGAGAATTAACAAGTTGCAAGATGTCACGGTGAAAGCAGAAGAAAGGGCACAATCAGACAATCAATGTATGTACAGAGTTGGTGAAAATTATGGAACCAGCATCAAGGTTATTTAGCTTTCTAACTTAAAATTATTTTCCAATAAGAATATGATTCCCAATGAAATTGTTGAAACTGTTATTGTAAAAGGAAAATTTATCTGTTTCCATGATTTTTTAAGAAATCTGTTTCAGTGTATTCCTACTTTAGGACCTTCTCTGTAAGTCTATATTTCTAATAAATATTTAATGATTAAATAACTAATAATGTATATGTTTGTATTGATACTTCTACCACATTTGCATAAAACTGGGAAAAATGAAGCATTTAATAACATAGAACCACTAGCCACTTAGAGGAAGTGCAGCTGTTCAGACCTAATTATGCTCTATGTTTCAGTATGATCACATAGAACCTTATGGCTGAAATCAGTGGAGGGGTAATGCACATGGGACATAATGAAAATATCAATTTCTATAACTAAAATACAGTTTAACACATAGAACCTTTTACTGGTGCATTCTCTTTGTTTTTGGGGATCGATCTATGTGCTCAATAAGCCCAAAATTGTCACATAGAACCTTATGGAACTGAGCCGACGATTTATGATGAATAATTCTATAGTCTGATTTTTACTCTAATATTGGCGTATGAAGGAGGCTCCTTTTTCCTTTTATATTATCCTTGAAATGCAAAATTTCAAAAAACCTTGTATATACGTCGACGCGCAATTAAAAAAGGAACATACCTGTCAAATTTCATGGAAATCTATTAACGCGTTTCGCCGTAAATGCGCTACATATAAACATTCAAACATTTAAACATTATGAGAAATGCCAAACCGGCGACTTGAATCTTAGACCTCACTTCGCTCGGTCAATTATAGAAATAAATATTTTAGTGACTTTTAGGATAATCATGATGATGTTTGTTGTGAAATGCACTTCTCTCAGAGGAGCAATGCAATTACCAGGCAGTCGCCATAGACGCTTGCTTCTCGTTAAAGTGACTTGGGGAACATACTCACTGTGTTGCCATATGAAAAAATGTACTTGATTCAAATTATTTTATTTATTCAATTTTAATTTGAACGTTGATTACGTATGGTGTGAAATGAACAATAATTTGAAAAATTAAAATTATTAATTTATTACATTCCATAATACAATAAGATTTGATGCAATGAGAACTAATACACTTATACAAAAAATATGAATACAGTACTATTAAAGATTAAAACATGATATTATATAGAAATCCAGATAGCTACAAATTTCAACAATGACATGCTATTTTCTACATAAAAATTTATTTATAAATTTGTAGAGTAGCTATTTTAGCCTTTTTTTCAATCAAGATGAAGAATATTATAGAATTAGAGTATTCCCCATAACCACACATTTTTAGAAAATTTAACAAAATATCACATAAACAACTCTGAGTTATTTGCAGCTTAATAGAGTTCAAACATCACATTAGACTATAAACAATTGTTTACAGCCTGATAAAGTAGTTATTATTCGTAACAAAGGCACTTTACGCTTTCAGAACCAAGCTTTCAAGCCAACGTAAGATTTTCCGAGAATATGTTCATCAGTAGCTAGATCAATGAGACACTCCACCTGACAAAAAAAACAAAGAATTTACTTTTTCTACAATTATTAAGATTACTTGTATAGCAATTAACATTTTTACAATTCAGTCCTAGATTCTCTTATCAAGTCCTAGATTATTCAAATAATCATGCACTATTTCATTAATCATCGCCGAACAACCGAACCATTTTGCACGAAATTCCGCTAAGACTTTACATCTCCCTATAAAATGATAGATATCTTCTACCTCACCACTGTTGCACAAAGAGCATATGTAATTATTTTCTCCTCGATCCACTCTAAAATTCAATGGCAATAATGACCCCCTTGCCCTAATAATAATGCTGATCATTCCTCTTCTATTATTATCATTAATATACTCTGATTGCAATCTATCTCTCCCTAAATTGAAGTAAATTTTATGAAACTGAGAGGTTGATGTCTTGTCCCACCACATACCTTGAAATTTATGATGTATTTTGTCCACAATTTTCTCGCACCCTCTCCCCCAATGATCTGGTTGAGCTATAGGATCTATCGACTCTTCATTAAATTAAACATTTCCTTCCAATCGCCATACCAACCACTCTTCTTCTGCGCCAAAAATATCGCTATTCTCTTAGTGAATCTAAAATCTGGCTGTACAAGAGTTTTTATAATGTATGTGTAGTTCATTCTCAAAGTTTCAAGCCACATAACGTCTCTGCCACTTTCTAAATATACTATGTAGTTTGGAGTATTCTGTGGTAAATCGTACATTCTTCTGATAAAAAACCTATTAAAACGTTCAATATCCTCCCTTTCTTGACAACCCCAAACTTGCCCCGCATATGTGATTGTTGCCCTGCTAATTGCTTCGAAAAATTGCCATTTCGTCGATATTGGGACATCATCATTACCAATTAGTTTACGCCATACACTATTGATTCTATATCTCGCTGCGGTCAATTTACTCACAAAATGTTTTGTTAAAGACAAGGTTGAAGTCAGCGTAATTCCTAAATATTTATTTTCATATACTACTTTACCCCACCGTAATGCCATCTCTCGTTTCTTCGCAATCTACCACACCTCCTGAACACTATAATTTTAGACTTCTCCCTGTTCAAAACTAAGTTCAATCGGTTACAATATTGCTCTAGTCTGTTGATCATACTCTGCTTTATATTCAAATTATCCGCTAACAGAACTGAATTATATGCATGTAGAAGAGAATTTATTTTTGATCCTCCCACTATCAAACCTCCGCCTAAACTATCGCAGATATCATATGTGAAAAGATTGAACAAAATCGGAGACAACAGACAGCCCTGTTTTAATCCGCTTTCAAGTCTGATATTTTCTGTTACGCCCTTATCACACCATATAACTGAAGACGTATCTCTATATAAGGCTTTGATAATGCGGACAAGTTTATTTGAGACGTCTATTTCTAATAATTTATGAACGAGAGCATCCCTATCTATAAAATCATACGCGGCCTTGAAAACAACCAAAAAACAGTAAACTTTTCTATGCCTCACGTTAGTATAATACTTTATTAAACTCTTTAATACGAAAATATTATCTATGAATGAGTAACCTGCTCTGAAACCTGCTTGGTCCTCTGCAATTATATTTCTGACTTTCACCCATTCTTCTAATCTTTTCAAGAGAATACCTATGTAAGCTTTGTAAATTGAATTCGTGCATGAAATAGCCCTATAATTATTTGGGTCTTTGGGGTCTCCTTTCTTATGCAATGGGAATATTATTGATTTTTTAAAAGCCTCCGGACATACCCCTTTATTGTACACTTCGTTAAAAAAATACACATAAACTCTTTAAATTCTAAAGGGGCTCTTTTATAGAATTCAGCGGGGATTCTATCTTCACCCGGAGCTTTCCCATTTTTCAATTTGCTTAGCGATGAATTGACCTCCTCCATAGTGATCGTCCTATCCAACAAATCATCGTTGTTCAAGGGCTCAGCATTATATTTTTGGACAACTAACTCTCAAAGGTGTGAGAGAGTTAATGGATAAAATTACTTGTTTGAAATGTCTTATCTATTCTTCTTTCAAAAATAATTGTTTGAAATGTCTTATCTATTCTTCTGAATAGAATATCTATTCTTCTTTCAAAAATAATTGTTTGAAATGTCTTATCTATTCTTCTGAGTTTATATGAGCTGTTTGTGCTGAATTGTATCTTTTAAATTTTCTAACCATCTCCCAAAACATTTTAGATTCCTTAACTGTACCAAGCTTATTTTTATATCCTCCCAATATTTTTCCTTTTTATTTTTACAGAGAGACTTATATTCTTTTTTCACATTCGCATAGTCGTTTCTCACCTGACTTGAATTATTTTTACGAAACAAATTTAGAAGCGCAAACATTTGTACTCTTTTAGATTCACATTCTCTATTATACCATTAATTGTTTTTGATTTTTTTCCTACCCGGTATTGATTCACATTTAAAGTTGGCTGCATTGTAGATGAGATTTTTCAACACGTTACTAGTCCAACTAGCTTTCCCATGAATATACTACCATCAAGGCATTTCAAGGACATTTTTGGGGCGATTGGAATTAAACTATTTTCATTTTCGTTATAATTATTACACAAAACTTTAACACATATTGGCAAATGATCCGAGTAACTTGCTGGTTTAATTTTAAACTCTTTTATTACATTTAAACACTCTAGACTCACGCAACATAAATCTATCACCGATGTCCCATTATTTATAAACGTGAACTCCCCCAGTAAATCGCCTATAGTTCTACCATTCAAAATTATCATATTATATTCTTCACAAAGATCTATTATTTTTTTCCCTTTACTATTGAGAACGTTATCTTTTGAGTTTCGTCCGTGACATAAAGTTGCGTGATCTAGCTTTACTTCATGCGGTAGATTCTGACTAATTCCCACTCTCCAATTCAGATCTCCCACAAGAATCAAACTACTTGTGTTATCTAGAGTAGATATGAAGTCATACAGAGCACAAAAATCCAACACCCACTCTCCTTGTAAACCTCCAGTTAAATAAACTGGGACAATGTAAATGTTTTTCTCTATCACAGCAACTAAGTTTCTTCCATTTAAATTCTCTACTCTAATAATATCGTCTCTCCTGCTTTCAATAGCTATCAATTGCCCTTTTTTTGCTCTACCAAATTGTGAATCCCTTGTTGCAAATTCCCAAATAAAATTGCATCCCTCTTAATACTTTTCAAAATATAGATAATTTCCTTCCTCTACAAAGGTTTCCAATAAAATAAAACACTCATACTTTCTATGAAAATTAAATAGATCCCGAAGAGACTTTCCCCTCAACCCAGCTACATTATATACTAATATATCCAATTCACTACACTCTCTTATCTCCTGGCTAACGGCTTTGGCTCAATTAACTTCATCACTAACAGATCCATTATTATGTCGTTGATCCCTCATCGCCGCAAGTACAATATCCGTGTGATCACCGAGGATTTCCCGCAGTTTCTCCTCTCCGTTCTGGTTGCCAACTTTTAAACGCCCGTTTTCATCGATTCCGAAAGTCACGTTCCCTAAGGTCATCCGATCATGGTTTACAAATACTTTTTATTGTGGTAATATTTTGATTAACTCCTTTCTCATCGTGAATAACTGAGCCCTGGATTTTCTAGTTTCGAAAGAGAAGTCTTTGTGCACGAAAAACCCAGTGTCCTTCAGTTTTCTAGCATTTTTTAGAATATGGAACACATCAGAGTCAACGGGAAAGTGTGCTATTAGAGGGCTATTGTCCTTTGCTAATCCCAGAGGATGAGCGGTTTATCCATATATCCTGTCGTGATTTATTTGACTAATAACTCGAAATAACACATATTAGTTATTTTTCTAAATGGTATACATTTCCTAGAATCGATATTTTTAGAAATAATGTATGTCATTTGAAAAAGAATTTCTTGAAAAATGTACCTGAAATTATATATAGTATATATAATATATATACAGTAGTGAATTCCAGTGATAACTTTTCTGTATTATGAAACTGCAGTTGATAGATATTACTCCTATTAACAAATTAATCCAAACTTACAAATTATTCCAATGATATTAAATTATCGATAATAATTACTAACCATCAAGAATATTTATAAAGAGTGAAAAACTCACTTGTTCTCGGACTGTGAGTCCATGCTTGGATTTAGAAGACCTCAGATTGCTTTTGTCTCCATTGACCATTGCCAAAACATACACGTAGTAAGGTTTGCTACGATGGCCTGAGCTCAGATCTTCGGCCATCACCACTGCTGGATTTGCTCCATCCAACTTCTTCCTGGCACGTTCAATTTTATCACGAGGTAAATATTCATAATCTGAAATGGAAAAAGTTGAACCTGAATGAAGAACCAATCCTACTCTAAAGATGGAATATGGCATTCATGTACAGAACTTGAACAGATTTTATTACAAATATATAAAAAGAAGTTTGGTTATAGTGATATAAATAGAACTATAATTGCAGTTTTGAAATCTGGCAAAGAACCAATGATGATCCTAAAACTACTACCGTCCAATATCACTGCTCTGTATAATGCTTCAAACTATTTGAAAGGATTATTCTGGCACATATATCCAATACAGTGGAGGAGCAAATTCCTTTTGAGCAGGCTGGTTTCCGGAGAAACAGGAGCTGCACTGATCAGGTTTTGGCTCTTACCACTCACATTGAAAGAGGCTTTTAGAAAATTTTGAAAACCACAGCAGTGTTTGTGGACCTCAGTCCACAGCCTTTGATGCTCCAAACTCATTAAACTATTTGATAGGCTCTTATCAAATATAATTTATAGAGTATTTCTGGGCGAGCAGGTAAGCAGAAAGTGCTAAAAAATGGAGTGCTTAAGGGGTCAATTCTGTCCCCAGTATTGTTCAACATCTACACCTCAGACATCCCACATACCAAAAGCAAGAAATACATGTATGCGGATGATATTGCAATAGCAGCACAGGCTACCATCATCAAACAGACAGGAAAAATCCTCCAAGCAGATATAAACATCCTGACTAACTACCTGCAGTACTGGGAGTTGAAGCAAAACCAAGACAAACATCACATCCTTCCACCTTAACAACCAGCAGGCAAATGAAGTACCTGTTGTGAACTGTTGTCGAAAGCAGATCCCAATGATTCACCATCCTACCTACCTTGGAATCATACTGGACAGGTCATTGACTTTCCGAGAGCACCTACAGAAGTTGAGAAAAAACTATCATCTAGAGTGAACCTGCTTCAGAGACTGGTGGGTTCTTCATGGGGGAGTAAGGCTGATACTTTGAGGACAGCAGCTTTGGCTCTCATTTACAGTGCTGCAGAGTATGGAGCTCCTGTATGGTTGGGTAGCTGCTACACTCGTCAGATTGATGTAGCCTTGAACATTGCAATGCGACTGATAACTGGTTGCCTGATGCAGACTGAGACAGACTGGCTCCCTGTTCTCAGTAACATTTCTCCACCCCATCTCAGGAGGCAAGAGTTAGCTAGCAGAGAAATGAGCAAGATAAGCAAGCAACAAGAGCTTCCAATTCACAAAGATCTGCTTCTGGATCTGCCTACTCCACTGAGACTCAAATCCAGAAAACCTTTTTGGCAGATTCCCCCACAGGCAGAAAACCCTCGAACACATCAACTGTGGACCGAGGCTAGGCAATCTGTTTCAGTCAGAAACAAAGACATAGTTAATGATTCAACTAGGAGGGTGAATGGTTTAGAGCTGCCTCGACAGGTGTGGGTGAGACTGAACAGATTCAAAACAGGACAAGGGAGATGCCAAAAAACATGTATCGATGGGGCATATCAAACACCCCTCTCTGAGAGTGTGGTGAACCACATCATTACCGAGTGTTCATTGTCAAGATTCCAGGGAAGGCTACAGAAATTGCATGTAGCAGATGACGAGGCCATACTCTGACTCAAAAACTTGAAAATACCCGTACACATATGAATTGTTTTCATCTCTCTCTTTTATTTGTTTTTGCCACTGTCTATCCATACAACATCCTATTATATTAGAGAAGCAATTTCTGTATTTATTTAAATATTTGGTTATTTATATCAGGGCACCGAGCGTCGCTCGTTATTTATTTATTGTTAAACAGAACACAATTCTTCAAAATGATTGGGGAAGGACTAACAACCACAACCCAAAACTGTTTCTTCCCCGAATTTTGATTTATACACTATAAATGGTCCAAAAAGTAGGTTATACTTGAATTCAGGTCCAATTTTTCAGTCGAAATATTTGAAAACAGAAAAGTTCTAATTTAGATTTTTCACAAACCAAATTGGATAACAAAATAACAGTCACTTGAATTCAGGTCCAATTTTTCAGTCAAAATATTTGAAAACAGAAAAGTTCTAATTTAGATTTTTCACAAACCAAATTGGATAACAAAATAACATTCACTTGAATTCAGGTCCAATTTTTCAGTCGAAATATTTGGAAACAGAAAAGTTCTAATTTAGATTTTTCACAAACCAAATTGGATAACAAAATAACATTCACTTGAATTCACGTCCAATTTTTCAGTCGAAATATTTGAAAACAGAAAAGTTCTAATTTAGATTTTTCACAAACCAAATTGGATAACAAAATAACATTCACTAATCGCTTAAACCTACTATGTTCCAATTTCGTGAAAATCGTTAGAGCCGTTTTCGAGATCCGTTGGACATAAATAAACATAAATATAAATAACTAGCAAATATAAAAATATATACAGATATACAGAAATTGCTCGCTTAAAATAGGATTCATATGTTTATTTATTTGGTTATATATTCATGGGAAAACTCGCTGAAGGACATGAAAAGGATGATAATTACCCATCCTTGGAAAAACACATCATGATAATTTCGTCGTCTGTTGATAACGGAAGATGCGAGTGCCTGTGTGGGAGAGAGACAGAATTATGTTCAACTGTTGAACTTTTGCAATCAATCAGCGGTTCTCATGAGAAGTATTATTTGGCAATTATAGATAAACCGACTTGATCAACCTTATCTGATTTGTTGACATGACCAACGATATGATTTTATTCAAGATCCATTATTTTTTTATTTAAATTAGAGTACCTATATCAACATTTTCAAAGCTTATCATTATTTTACAGTTTTAAGTGATTAGTGAGTGTTATTTTGTTATTAAATTTGGTTTGTGAAAAATCTAAATTTGAACTTTTCTTTTTTTTATAAAATAGAATTATAGTACCCTTTGAAATTAATAAAATAATAAAACAAGAATAAAAATTGTAACGTAACTACTAGTTTCGGTGATCAGACTATCGTCAGGTTATCATGTGATCACCAAAATTAGTAGTTACGTTACAATTTGTATTCTTGTTTTATTATTTTATTTATTCTAAAGGGTACTATAATTCTATTTTAAAAAATAAAAGAAAGTAGCCCTGAACTCATACATTTTAAAAATATTAAACTTTTATGTTTTCAAATGTTTGGATTTTAAAATGAAAATTGGAATTCAAAAGTGTATGGATCATAACCTACTTCTTGGACTACCGTATTTACATTAGTGTATACATCAAAATTCGGGGAAGAAACAATTTTGGGCTGTGCTGGGCTGTGCCTGTTGATCTTTGCCCAATCAATTGAAAGAATTGTGTTCTGTGTATCAATAAATATTATAAACTATGCTTTTGTATTCCGGAGCAAAGCTCGGTGCCACGATATTATATATAATAAAGCTATATAGAATAGAGGCCAGACCATATTAGTCGTTTTTGAGGCATACACTTTTTTGAGACCCAATCAGCCAATCGGAGAGCTTCCTGCCTTGCCGACGCTAAAAAATCTCTTAGTATGGTCTGGCCCTTATTGTATAATACAAACGTTACATAAATGACTACCTAGATACTTCAAAATAAAAAAGCTAGCAATGAAATTTAAAATGAAAAGGGTATTGAACAAATACGTTTAGAAAAAAAACATAGACTACTTATGAATTCAATCTGAAAAATATGTGTAATTCAGGATTGAGATCTACAGGTAATTTACACGTACAGCTTAATGTACAGGTTATCATTGAATCCATAAAAAGTTTTAGACTTATGGTAGTATAGAAATTAATCAAAGTTCAAAAACAGCAAAGTTACTGGATAATATCCTTCTTATTGAACGAAAATTCAAATTGATATGCTTTCAACCACCATAGAGACTGCAAATATTGACAACAGGTAGAATTTTGGAAGCAAATTTTATATGAGCTGCTAAACAAAAAATATTTAAATTTCGTGCTGTAGCCCCCTTGTTATCAATACTTGCTAGCCGCAGTAGTCTTCAGGATATTGAATAGAATTGCGGTCCTTATTTTAATCCCAGGAGAGCAAAGTAAGGACTCTCCCTTACACTTAACCCTTGATAGAATATTATCATGGATTTTCGTTTGATGATGATGATGATGATGATGATGATGATGATGATGATTGTATGTAATTTACTCACAGTATTAGAGTAATGTTGGAATTCGAAACCACTATGAGTTGATCTATGATAAATAATATAGTATAATACCTGTGTCACTTATGTCAACACCCTTGAGAATAGCAAAGTATTTGGCTTGTTGGGCCCAGTCCATCAGCGGCTCATGAATGAACACCTCAATCGAAGCCATAATCAACAACTTCCGTTTTCTCAATATCTCCAAGCACCGGCACATACTTTCTTTGATTAAACCTAAAACAAGGAAACGAAGTTTCAGCGATCAAATATTGAATTCCTGTCCTTATTCTTTGAAAAAATAAGAAGCTCGACCTGTGGAACGCTAAGTACCGCTAGTTTTCAATTTGCCTGAGTAACAAACATGTCAGCCGTAGAGAAGGGAAAATTTGTGTTTCTATTTCATTGAGAAATAGATTTGATTTTGATGAACTGATTAATATACTTATAAGTAAAAATTACAGTCACATATGTTTAGACTTCAACTTGACTATACAGTGAACTCTAGTATATCTATTGTATAATCGGAATTCCCCAGTGATACTAGAAATTGTATACAGTCAGTATGGAGAAGTTAAGCAAAATGGCGAACCACATAATTATACGAGAAAATGTCATTTTTCCATTCAAATACATTGAACAGTTTATCATATTATTCTACAGTAGAAATAATAAATTCTATAGTAGAAAAAGGAAAAAAACTCCATAAGTTAATTTCACCGTAAAGATTAGATTTTATCTTATACTTATTATTATAATTTCAGTTTATATTTTCGTGAAAATATCAATGTACCATACATTACTTTTAATACGTAAATAGTAATTTTTATACTACACATGGAGTGATCCGTGGTCACAGCCTAGAAATCCCGGGTTCAAACCCGGATATGAACAAGCACTTAGACAGCATATCTTTACTCTTCCTCATTCCACTCTTACTCTCTCCTCCTCCCAGTCATTTTAGCCAGGTCACTCCCGGGATGGTCCCGGCTGATATATACCAGTCGTGAGTCCCCTTGACGGCTTACATATAATATTACACTCAGGCGCGGTGGAACTTCCGTCAGGGACTCCACGCCAATAAAAGCAATACAAATATATATTTAATTTATACTATGATTAAGAGCCTTAATGCAAATATCTATTTATTTTATACTATGATTAAGAATCATACAAATATTTATTCATTTTATAATATGATTAAAAACCACAGAAATATTTATTTTCTACTGACCAGTGGTGCGGAAGGGCTCGAACAGATTGAGCATTTGGGGCGTGAGTCGGAAAGGTAGCAGCTCGGGAATGGCAAGCACCTCAGTGGCCGAGCCGAAGGCGTAGCCAAAGTCGATGCCACACAGCTGCAGCTGACCGCCATTGGTGGGAAGGCACACGAGCACATTAGAGAGATGCCGGTCGCCCACGCCCACCAGCCAATGGCAGACGCTCATCGCTGCCAGGCTGCAGCCCAGCTGCGTGCGCAGGTAGTGACACGCCTCCGCTGATTGTGACAAGCCCATCACACTGCGTCTGAAATCAGTCAATCCATGAAATCAACATCTAAATTCGAGGGAGAAATAATTTTGGATTAATACTGTTGTTTCTCTCCCAATCATTGTTTTTATTTTGTGCATGTTTAAACGAAATAAATAAATTATGTTGAGAGCCTGCTCGAGGCAGCCTGTGTCAAACTAATAGTATTAGAAATATTAATAAATAATTTAATAAAATAACATAAATAATTAGAAACGAGCTGAAGAGCTCTTTAAGCAGTCTCTGGAACAAATAGAATAAATTTATTAGCAAATCAAAGAAATTTCAAAGAGAAAATGTACAAAAACAAAAATGAAAATTTTTACCCACGACATAAACGAATTTGTGTGTGGGGGAAATATAATTGGTCAACTAATATTTATTATTTTATTATTTACATTTATTTATGCAATACTTTCGAACGTAAGGGGACCGTTCAGCTCTTCAGTTTCATTCCAAAAATTAGTACATTTGAAATTATCGTCGCCCTTTCAATTCAAATGCAGTTACAGTTTTGTTTTGGTAGCCTTTCATCCAACGTTGCAAAGAATGGAATAAACATTTCAAATAAATGATTTTTGTACTAATCATGTGCTTTTTACATCTAAGATAAAAACCATATACACAAAGATAATTTTAACATTTGAATTCATAGAAATGTGATTCTCAATGATATTTTACCTGATTTTTTTCTTATGCATTTTCAATGTCATCTTTTTATATTCTCAAAACGTACGAAGGAGTGAGTGCATTTAGGTGGCAAACAAACTTGTTCTGTAAAAAATTTAATTCGATTGGAAATGTATATTTGTCAGTTTACCGTACGGAAGAAAATCAAGTATGATCTACTGTTTGAACAGCGAAAGAATGCCCCCGGCGGAGTGGAGCAATCTTAGGCTGTTCTAGCTTTTTCGATCCGTCTTAAAAACATCAGTCATAAAATGAAAAATATCTCCAAAAACTTCAGAAATATTGAATTAGTGATGTAAAATAGGCCAGGAATCGTTTTTGTTCAGTGCATTTTTTTATAAATTGACTCATTTTAAAGATAAATTTAATTTGTGACTAAATGAGTATTTTCATTGAAAACCTTTAATTTTTTGTTTACAACTCATCTGTTCAATAACTATTGAACGGAATTAATTTTTTTGGCATGCATATTTATTGATTCTTCTCTGAACCGTTGTTATGTATATTTTTTCTAAAAAATTGTTTGTTTTCCTAATAATGGGTAATTTCTTGTATCAAGTTCGTGAATTTGGATCGCAAAACATGAAAAAGTTGGTAATCGACGAACTTTTTTATGAGTGGAATAAACTACACATATGCATCATATGAAATAATCATAACATCCCAAATTTATTTTCTGTGAAAGAATTACTGAAATTGATTAAAGGGTTCTCGAGTTATAAAAGATAAATAAATATGTTGCTCAATTATTATACTGGAATTCTTTCTCCGTGCAGCTCACATAATAGCCTATCTATCAGTTGGGTACGCTATGCATAAAAGAAATAATATTTTTAATGGCTTCCGCTGTTAGCTTTTCAGTACTAAAGTATTAGTCATCAATGTAAAGAAATCCTGTTTATAAATAGAAGCATGTTTACTTAGTAATTATGCATTTTCTTTGAATAGAGGTCGCTGCACGGCTTCCAGCTCAGTTCAGTTCGTGAAACGAGCGAGTGCACATTGAATTAGCGCAGTTCAAATTAAATTTCTTATATTACCTATATAACAGATTATTAGTTTTAGTTACTGTCTAGTTTTTTTATAACAATGTCGGGCATTAGAAAGAGTGGTCAAACAGTGCATAGTGAAGCGCGTAATATCATTAGACATGTTATTCAGAAATTTGATGAGGAAAAGAATTCTATACCAATTCCACATTCACAAGCAACAAAACGAGCAGCAAATTATTGTGGTGTATCAGAGAAATTGATTAAAGAAATACGTAGTGAAACTAAGTGTTTAGCAGAACCAGAATCGTCTAAACTATCGACGCCTGGAAAAACAAGACCACACTCCAAGAATTCCATTTCCAGTATAGACAGTTTTGATCTGAACGTGATTAGGAACACTATAAATGAATTTTACCTTATCAAGAAAACTGTACCCTCTATTAGAAATTTATTACCAGTCTTGAAAGATAAAATCAATTTCAAATGGGGCAGAGAGACATTACGTGTAATTATAAAAAAACTTGGATTTAGATGGGTGAAATGCCAATCAAAACGGAAAATATTAGTTGAACGTCCCCATATTGTTTTTGGAGGTCCGAATACCTTAGAAAAATCAGAAATTTCCGTGATAAGAATAGAAACATTTTTTATATGGATGAAATTTGGGTTGATAGCAATATGATCTTTCAAAAATGCTGGCAAGATCATGAAATTACAGGATGCTTGAAAGATTCGGCATCATCCAAAATGTACATATTGCTACATGTTGGTTCTGAAAATGAGTTTCTTCCTGGGTCATTGCTACTTTTTCGGGCGGGGTCAGCAACAGGGGATTATCATGGTCAAATGAATGGGGATAATTTCACGAAGTGGGTCAGAGAGAAGCTCATTGCTAATCTTCCTCCTCATTCAGTATTAATAATGGATAATGCCCCTTATCACTGCATTCAAAAAGTAAAACCCCCATCCAAGTATGCCAACAAAAATGAAATGATAAACTGGTTGACGGGGAAAAATATTCATTTTGAGCAATCAATGAAGAAAGGCCAGCTAGCTCTATTCTTTGATAAAAAAAATAAGCCAAATCAAAATGTGTACCATGTTGACAGTCTATTAGAAGAACATGGCCATACAGTATTGAGACTTCCCCCCTATATGTGCGAATTGAATCCCATTGAACTAGCTTGGGCAAAAGTAAAACGCGAGGTAAGGGCAATGAATGTTACAGTGGAGTTCTATTTGTACAGTGAACTATTTGAAAGACGTAATTTTGAATGCTGTAACTAAAGTTAGCGCGGCTGACTGGGAAGGCTACATGGAACATGTTAAAAAATTAGAAGCAAATTAATGGGAGAAGGATGGGCTAATGGAAAGTGTTGTTGACGAATTTATCATTTCTTTGGGAGGATTAGAGGAAGAATGTTCTGATGATTCTGAGGCTGAAATTTCGAATGAAAGTGAAACATCAGAGGATAGTGACTTGGGATGTGTAGAGTTGGTCGATGTTTAGGCCTAACTTAAAGATACACAATGTGGGTGAGTGATTGAAGTTATATTAAAAATTATTTCAATGTTGATTCAAATACATAAATATTGTATAACATCCAACTCATTTCTAGTGTGATTTTATCCGTTAGAAAATTATATCTTGGCAACTCTCTATCCCATGAGAGCTAAATTAATTTCAATCTATTTTGAAAACGCTTCAGTCGATTTTGACAATTCTTTCACAGAAAATAAATTTGGGATGTTATAATATTATTTCATACGATGCATGTGTGTAGTTTACTCTAACCATAAAAAAGTTTGTCGATTACTAACTTTTTCCTGTTTTACAATCAAAATTCATTAACTTGATCCAAGAAATGACCCATTATTAAGAAAACCAACAATTTTTTCTAAAGAATAGTTATATCATCGGCTTAAAGAAGAATCAAGGATTATGCATGCAAAAAAAAAATATTCTGTTCAGTAGTTATTGAGCAGAAGAGTTGTAAACAAAAAAATACGGGGTTTCAATGAAAATAACTAATTTGACAAAAATGAAATTTATCTTTAAAATGAGTGAATTTATCAAAAAAAGTACTGAACAAAAACGATTTCTGACCTGTTTTACAACACTAATTCAATATTTATGAAGTTTTTGGGGATATTTTTTATTTTATGACTGATGTTTTTAGGACGGTTCGAAAAAGCTAGTACAGCCTGAGATTGCTCCACTCCGCCGGGGGCATTCTTTCGCTGGTCAAACAGTATGTTTGCTTTTCTCGTTCTATAATGGATAACATTTATTATTAACGAGACTAAAATAATAAATTATGGGACTTGATACAAACCTCAAAATATCCTGCGGCAAAGACAGCACATTTTTCCTAAAATTCGAAACAGCTTGCTCCCGAGTGACTTGGCAGTAGAGGTGTTGATACTGATGCGTTTGACTGGCTCCAGAAGGCAGCCAATTCAGGTAGTTTTTGATGGTAGTTTCATAATCTTTTTTCTCTTGTTCGTCAAGAGAGGATAAAAGGAAATCTTCAAGGCTCATTGACCCATCAACCCAAGAAAGTAAACCAAGGTTGGTCGTAAATGGAATTACCTGGGGACAACAAAACGTATTTTATTCAATTATTCATCAACAACATTAACACATATCATAGAATGATCGTGAATAGAGTAAAAACAAGCTTGCCCTTACTATTTCCTGCCCTTACTATTGGCCCTTACTATTTCCTAGCCAAATGTTGGTTATAAATACCTCCAAGTAGGCTACGGTTATATTTCGTAAACACTTTTCAAGCACAGATATTTATCATCAGTCTTATGGGTATTGTCTCTTTCCAATGAATTGTGTTTATATCTTTCCTATTGTAAAATCATGCTCAAGTTTGTTGGATTAGTTGATATGTATATGTAGGCATACATTCTTTGTAATGGATTGAGAACAGATTCGAAATAATGTCAAAGAAATTTTGAATTCAGAATGTTAAAATATAAAAAATTAATCAAAACAATTCACTGAATTGATCAGTTAAAAAATAAAAAAATATTGAATAAACTTCGGAGTCATTCATGTAGGCTAATTTTGAGTTGTTATGCATGCATGACTCGTATATTGAATAGGAATCATTTATAGCATATTCATGTGAATGTAACAAAGAGCATATTAATTTTGTTACAATAACTATCACAAATTGAACTATAGTGAATTTCATATCTACAGACAATCAATTGAAATCAAATCAATATTCTCATGGAATTCATTTTTGATATTCATTATATACAATAATTAAAATATCACAGAAAAAGCAAAGATGATTTGAAGCAAAATAAAAGTAATATATTTTAACTACTAAGAGGTTGTCTATTTATAATCTATGGAGTTTTCTGAACATGAAAGTTGAAAATGTAAGATAATATGTTCAATTGTATTATGTTTATACTTTTATAATGCAGATGTTTACTTACATTGTAGGTTTTCAGGGAGTACTTCATGACAGGTGAATTGACATTATCTAGCGTGAGGAAAGTGTCCATTTGTCTGAACGCCTGCATGATCCTCTGATCCTGTCTGAGGTCCTCGCCTTGTTTAACCAAGAATCCATGCTCTAATCCATCACTTCCAATAACAGAAATTTTCACAGGCTTCCTAATTGAGCTCATCACTGATACCCTTTTGGAAAATTTCGAAATTTTCACAATCTTATCAGATATTGGCATACTTTCACCCGATAACTGTCCTGGTATCTCAATCCTTTGAGGTAACGACTGGTAAAAGTCAAACCACTTAGAAAACGAGTGCAACCTGTTATCTATTTCTAGTTCTAACGATTTACAATACAAGCTGGTTCTACGGAATAGTTTGTATGAATCATCATCAACTCTTTTCGGCCGCTTGTTTAACGATTCTCTCAAATAACTTTCTAATTCTTTGTTATTTTTTTCAAATGAAATATACAACGAACCTCTGAAATTGTCAGCTACTGCTGGTGAGTTAGGGAATAATTTATCCACTAATTCTTGAAGTTCGTTCCATCTTGCAACAACATTTTCCTCAGATTCCTTACATAAGATAGACATTTCAATATTCCTTACATAATTGAGCAAAAGTGTGCCAGGCAGTATAACAAACTTGATAGCTTCAACAAAGTTCGAAGTCTCGTTGTCTAATAAAGCAACGGATTTCAACTTTTCGAAGATGTCTCTAGCAGAACGTGACGTGTTCTCCGATATGCTGATATCAAGAGGGAAGGTGAGTGCCGAGGGGTACTCAGTGGCGAGTCTCAGCAGAACTGGTTCCAGTGTGCGGCCTATTTCAGTATCAACCCGAGCCAGCATTTGGTTTACCCACAACAGAAACATCCAAGCAGGCACTTGTTTACTTTCATCAATGAACACATCGGAATGCGTCTCAGCTAGACTAGGAAGAGATAAAATTATCGGAAACAACTGCTGAGCTTCTTTCGAACCTAGCTTCATAGCCCGCAACAAGCTTTCAATAATTTTCGATTCAACAATCACACTACTATTAGCTTGTTGTTGTAGACAATACTTTGCAAGCGTGAGATAAGTTTCAGCCAGATCTGCTTTCGAGTTGACTCCAACAATTTCATTAGCGATTTGAACAGCTGCTTTCAAAGATTCTAGCCCTGTTTCATACAGTTGCTCTAGTAATCTATCACCATCATAAATATCTGTTTGAGGAAATTTATTTTTAAGCCAATCATTAGACGATTGTAGCTCCCTCAATTTACTTTCGAACACACCAGTATCTTTGGAAACAACAGAACGAAGGATAGTACAAATTTCTGTCACATGCTTTTGTGAGACTAGCTTTACTTGTAGGTCGATTTCGGGCGATTGGCTCAAATCGTCGATTATCTTCCAGGAAGAAACAATTTTTTCTAGCTTGATTGCTGATTTATCGTCATACTTTCGAGCCAGCAACAGTTCCGCCCGACTTTTGCCAGCTATCCACATAGGCTTTTTCTTATTACCTTTTCCTAGCACAGTTTTGGCCACATACACATTCTCATGTTCGAGTGCCAAGTCTAGCAGCGACAAATAAAAGTTACTTTCATAGTTGGATATTATCTCAGAGTTTCCCCATTTTTTCAAAACAGCTCTACAAAAATGTGCCCTGTATTTGGTTCGTAGCTCCCAGTGAGACAGTGAATCGGTTTTTAGCGGAGGATTCAAGTCCCATTTCTGTAGCAAATCGATACAGCTGGGAAACCAGTCCGCAGTTTTCAATCTGGAAGCTTTCAAGACAGCCAACGTCGACTCAATATCCATAAGTCGCTGTAGTTTCAAACATTTATCCATCATCAAATTGTGAGACAAAGCTGGTAGGTGCATCCAATCTTCCAAAAAAAATTTACGGTTATTATCAGACACTTCCGAAGCCCTATCGAATGATTTATTGACAAGATGCAGCATGCAAAGCTCCTCACCTATGTTTGTTTTGATATAATCAGATTTGTCTCTATCCCCCAACCAAAGCTTCACTTTCGACATGAAAGGTTCAATATCTTTCGTTTTAGAACTTAAAGCCTCGTTCAACTCCGACTTGAACATCCAAGGAAGCAAGTTTTCTTTGGACCAGTTATCATTCCACATCTCATCCAATTCACTCACATTAAGCAGCGCCTTTTTCAAGCCATTCCAATCAGCCATACGAGCCATACAATTGAAATAAGCCTCGTAAATAAAGTCCCTCTGCTCATTCTCATCGTCTGTCCCCAAATGCATTTCCACGGCTATACTAGAATATGTTTTGGAAGCATTTATCAATTCACCAGCAGCTTCATATTCCAAAGCTTTTCGTACATCATCACTGGCCAGCTTCTCTTTAAAAATACCTTGCACAATTTCGCTGAACCCGAGAGACCTGTATAGCCTTGCAACGTACACCCAAGTGGTCTTCTCTCTCTCATTAGGATGATTTCCCGAACTAATCAAACTGTTCTCCAGTACTAAAGCACCCAGACTATGCAGCCCGCTCCTGTTAGAGACATCATACAGTTTATCAACACATTTACTAGCATCCAGTTCAGTAGCAAATTTTAAACACGTATCTAATAAAACAGAAATGACTCCTCGAGTGGCTTGCTTTGTTTCGTTCATGATTCTTTTGAAAGCATCGTCAATTGTTGAAATCAATTTTGCCAGTAGCTGTTTTGATTCTTCTTGATTGTGTGACTGGGAACACTTCTTTTGATAGCCTCTAATTAATCCTTCCAATAAAGAAGTCAACAGTTGACTAGCTATTGGCATGTCTTTCTGAAAACAAATAGAAAACATGTATTGTGAATGTAATTATAATTTCCAAAATATTATTTAAAATATAACAAAAGGGTACTAATAATTTTCTATAATTAAACATTCAAGTAGCCCTATTAAAATACTTTATAAGTGATATGAAAAATTTGTACGAGTATAGTGAAAAATATATTAGCTTAATTTATTTCTTGTTATTCTTACATTTTTAAACCTGTTTTTCTACTTCTGATTGAATGATTCATCTGAATAAGAACTATCTGGCGCATAGAATACACGACAACTAGCAAATCCAACACAAATAATAGCATTGAGAATGAGAATAAATTACAATTAGCCTAGATTAATCTAAAAATGGGGATGGAGAATATTTGAAAATAGCTACGTTGAGTTGAATTGAATTTGTTTATCTATGAAAATCGCCGTATATTATGCAAGTTTATATACTAACTTATATACGCGTAGTATTTAGTATCTTTTAGTATTTGACAAAAAGCAAACCATTCAATAAAATAAATTCAATAAAATACGAAACAATATGAAGGTGGAATGAAATTTTAATTACTATCATAATATTGTTTTGTATCAGTATAAATCAGCTGTGTTTGAACAGATAACCGGAACCACTCATCCTTTCAAAATGATTTTCACAAAAACCCTTCCATTATCCCTCTACTGAAGAGAGATGACTAGACCTACAATTTTTGGTGTATTCAAAACAAAGGGAGAATTTTTAAAAGTAGCTTTGTTAGTGTTATTTTGAGAATGAGATTGATAATAAGATGAGATTTGTAGGTAAGTTAGTGCTGGCAGTCGACAAGCGGTCACTCGTCCAACACGAGTACAAAGTGTTTACCTTTATCTAATCGAAGCGTACAAATCTACAGTGGATACAGTACCATCTCAAGAGACCGTTGAAGAGAGCTGAAGAGAACGTTAAAAATTAACTAATAAAATAGGGGTGTACTATATTATCAAGGCTTTAAGCTCCATGGACGTTTCAAGAGACTGTAGGAAAAATCTATTATAATGGAGAGTGTACTATATCGCGGTTCCACTGAGTAGGAAAAGCATCAAACAATATTCAATACAAAGAACTACCTACTTCCTGTTATCTTGGCAAAATTCAAAATAATCCATTCGAAAACGATACTGAATAACTTAAATAACCTACTTTTTGGACATAATTCTATCAAAATTCGAAAAGGGAACAGTTTTGGGCTAGGCCTGTTGGCCCTTTTCTGATCATGTATCTTATTTGTGTATTATGGAAAGTAAAATAAAATAAATAAATTTCAAGATCTAGGCATACATACTTTCTATTACCTCGGTGAATTATAAAAGAATCTTTCTTCAACTTCAAGAGCAACCTAACTTCTATTGAATAAGAAGACTAAGAAATTGTAATTGATTCTATTACCTAATACAGTATTTTAATGGAGCAACTTGACCTATTTAATTTATTAATGTAGAAATAACTACTTAGTACCCTTTTATTAAAAAAGAAAAAAGTTTAAAAAAGGGTACTATGTAGTTATTTCTATATTAATTAATTTTTATTACCATGGAAATTTTCAAAATAATCAGTTCAAAAAATATTAGAGAGCTACCTAATACCCATTATGGTACGCAGGAGATATTCAAAAGAATCAAATGATATTCACCTCAAAGAAAGCTACCTAATTTCTATTACCTTGATTTTTTTCAAAATAATCAGTTCCAAAAATATTAAAGAGCTACCTAATATCCATTATAGTAAATAGGCGAAATTCAAAATAGTTTATAACTTATTGAAAATGATATTCAACTAAAAGAGCTACCTAATTTCTATTACCTTGGCAAATTTGAGTAGACAAACGAGTACATTCTCGTTGGTGAGTGATCGGTCAGGCAGATCATTGTTGGTGTAAGGCCTGGTAAGATGCACCTGACTGTGGATGTTGGCCTTCTGCTGGCTGAGTTGGCTGGCCATGCTGAGGTTGCGCTGCTGGTTCATGTAGGCGGCACTCTGGCTGATCTTCTGCTTGTCACTCTGCAGGCGGCGTGCCTTGTAGACTGGCACCTTGAAGTCACCGTCGTCCTCATCACCGGAATCGGCTCCCGAATACGGGCGCTTCTGTGGCGTCACTGTTGTTTCCACTGCAAAACTGTGCAGAGAAGTGGATCCCACTATCGGTATCGGGGCACCATCTACAATAGCAGACAATTCATTCATTTGATTTATTGGATGATCAAGCAAAATTAGAGGTGATTAAAGGTACAATTGGGGTGGGCCCATTGGGTAGGAAGATGCAGGAGGTCAGGATGAGGTGGTTTAGAAATGTGCGGAGAAGTGAGGAGGATTATGTTTGACGAGAGGGCGAAGAAGGCCAAGGATGAGGTGGAGATACGGAGTGGAGGCTAATATACGAGAGAGGGGTTGGAGACTCGGGGAAATGGACAGTATTTTGTGGAGGAGACGGCTGAAGGAGGGAAATGCCGACCCCATATGATTGGGATAAGGCTTAGCCAAAGAAGATTGTATCAAGCAAAAAATAAAATATTTGGAAAAAACACAGAATTTCTCACAACTCCTTTTCTTCAATTTGTCTCATGTTCGTATATGTTTATTTAAACTTGTACAAGTTTAATATTTAAACCAAATCATCGGTTACGGAAATTTCAAATCGGAATGAAGCTATCAGTATTTTACATTCAGATAGTTTTATGAAATAGGTATTCGATAAATTTAAAATTTTCAGAAAGTCGGATAAAAACACATGAATTTCAAACCAAAATTATCTAATGATAATTAGTTGACATATTTGAATAATTAAAAAAGACTTATTCAATTTTTAAAAAATTGATAGGAACAGATCTTCTTAAAATTTATGTATTCAGGGCAACTTATTTCTATTTATAAAATAACATTATAGTACCCTTTTTTGAAACGTTTATATAAAATAACAGAAAACTACTAGTTTTGATGTTACACATCTCTTCAGATAAAAGAAAACAGAATAGATAGATATTTCCATGCATATGATGAGTTTGCAAACAATAGGATAAATGCAAAATAACTCATGAATTTTCTGATTCGAAAAAGGGGGGGGGGGTTTCTTCAATCATTTTATCAATCATCAATCATTTTATTCAGTAAAATGCATTACAAAATTGGTCCCGCTAAACCTAAAAGATTTTACAGCAGGTACCTGCAATTAATAATAAAATACATAAATAGAATGAATGCTAACTTTAAAAATGAACTAAGGAAAAAAAATTCCATGAAACTGGGAGTTTAGGAATTTAAAAAGGAGTATGGGGTATTAGATGAACTAAGGATGATTAATAGGGTGGTATAGGGTTAACGGAAATTGGAAAAAAATGGAAAACTCGAAAACTTCAAATCATAAAACTAAATTTAAAATAAAATAAATTTGATACTCTATAGTAAGTAAGCATCAAAAGATATTAATCTTATTCAGAATTAAGGATAATACTAAACAAAAAATACAATAAGTGATCGGGTGTCTCAAACGTTAATTTTAATTATCCATCCATATAGTATATGAAAATTATATGATATATTAATATATTATGAAAAATTAGTTAGTCACTCTTAGGCGGCGGTGTTTCACAAATACTAAAATTCATTTTACCAGCAAACTAATATTTATGTAATTATAAAAATAAAAAAAAATTAACGATTTTTCTCTATCTAGTGTAGACTAAAGTATTGGAGCAGTAGTGTCACAAATGAAAATCATTCACAATGATAAGTTGGAAAATATCTTCCTTGGAGTAATCTCGGATGATGATAGGGAGCAAATTAAACAGTTTTGGAATAGTGTATTTCAATGATCTTTTCCCGTACAAATTATTATATCTAGGAATTGAATATACACTGAATGCTCTAAGATTATATTGAGGTATAGGTGCAAATTGCCGGTAAGAATAATTATTTCTGTACATCAATGCTAACTTATATAGATAGAATTTTTTTGGAGTGAGTGTGTGAAAAAAATCGTTGAACGGATTGTTTATCATGAATTGTGAAATTTAATCGGTTAGTTACGGACATTATACATTTGAGGGTTCTGAATTGGATACGCTCTACCCTGCCTAATAGGTAGTTTGCAGCACATCCCCAAGCCTCGATGCCATACCTAATTAAGGATTTTGATAATGGTTCATAAATTAGATAAAGACAATCTGGTGGTATATTTCTATGTAAAAAGAAGATTTGAGCACTGATTGCACGTAACTTTTTCGAAATATAATCTATATGTATTTCCCATTTTAGTTTATCATCCAAGATTACACCAAGGTAACGGGTGTTCAATTTATTTCAATTTATTAAAAACACACAAAACAAGACAAAACAAAATTACAAAGAATTATGAAACAAATAAAACACAATAAAATGTTACAAATATAAAAAACCATGGGCTTTGTGGTTGGGTGTGTTCGAGAAGAGAAAAAAAGAGAGGAAGATACCTAGCCAACTATGGTTTCCCATGTAATAGGCAGGCAAAGAAGAGAAGAGAAGTAATGAGGGAAAAAGGTAAGGGAGAAATGGGGGGAAGGAAGAAAACAGAGGAATAGGTACTCAAAATAAAGGTAAGCGAGTCCACTGAAAAATGAAAAAACAATGCTGGAGCAGAAATCTTAAGTCATATATCTATGGAAGAAGAAATTACTGTATGTCCAGTTTTTTATATCCAGTTTAATTTTTCCGCTGATCTTATTGTCCATGAGAAAGTGATTTGGAATGAGGTTTATTATTTTAGTACCTAAGTAAATTAACTGCCTCCTTATACATTCAATATTAGTGTTATAGGTTACATATTTGTTAGCAGTGGCCCTTAGATTATAATAATTAAGTGTAGAGTTTATTGTGAGAGGAAAATCGGATCTATATTTTATTAAGTACTCAATTACGGTTTTTATGTATAATTGACGTATAGTCATGACCTCAAAATCACTAAAAACCATATCCGTCCGTTGTTATTTGTAACTTTCAAAGGGGTGCAGGGATTAATGGTGCAGGGATAATGGTGTAGGGGTGCAGGGATTAATGGTGTAGGGATAATGGTGCAGGGATCACCATTATTCAAATAAAGACACTTACAATCAGGATTTTTTATAACTGGAGGATTAAGAACTTTAGTATGGGGTGTTTTGAAGTGTAGGACCACTGTCTTAGATTTATTAATAATCAAGTTCCTATCATGTGACCATCGAAGAATATTATTAAAAGTCATCTTGAATAAATTTTTCGGCTATTTCGAAATTTTTATGGGCTACTATCAAAGCAGTGTCGTCTGCATACATGAAGAGCTCTTCATTTTTTATCACAGATGGCAATCCATTAACGTGAATGTTATATAAAATGGGAGCTAGTATACTTCCCTGTGGTACTCCTACATCGCATCCATAGGATTGACTGGTGTATTTATCTAATTTTACAAGTGAAGAGCGGTTATGTAAATAACTCTTGAACCAATCATAATTGTAACCAGAAATACCAATCTTATTCAATTCATTTAAAAGAAACTTGTGATCGAGGGTATCAGAAGCCTTTGAATAGTCAATGAATATAGCCAGTACATGCAGTCTATTATTAAGATGACAGTTAATTAAATTTGTAAATTCGACAAGAAGCTGTTCAGTGCCTTTTCCTTTTTTAAAACCATATTGAGAATTAGTAATTATTTCATTGGCTCTGAGGTATTTGTTCAAAGATGCAGATACATATTTTTCAAATATTTTTTCAAAGATTGGGAGTTTAGCAATAGACCTGTAATTTTCTAGACAGCTGCGAGGTCCACATTTGTGTATTGGTTTGACTATGGCTTTCTTTAATGGCTCTGGGAAAATGCCCTTTCAAATTAATCAGATTGGAAGTTGAATTACATATTTTTCTTTTATCGTCTGCACATCGAGAACCCTTATATTATCAATACCTGGAGATTTGTCTCTATTCAAGTTATTGATTATTTTCAAAACATCATCTGAGTTTGCTTTTTTAATATAAAGACTTTGATTTGTAGGTGTATGTATATTTTGCATTAGTATATGCGGGCATTTGTATACTATATTGTTTACGTTCCTCCTGAATGATTCCGCAAATTCATCACAGATATTTTTTTTAGAAAATAAGCCATCAAACTCACGTAAGATAGAGTGGTCAGAGTAATCTCTTGCCCTTCGCCCCAAAATCCCATTTATGCATTTCCATTTCAGTTTGATGTCGTTCTTTACATTTTGAAAGTTCATTATGATGAAATCTCTTTTTTATTTTTTATTAATTTATTCACTCTATTTCTGAACGCACATTATTGTATTTTGAAAGTTAAATTATTTATATTATTTTTCCAACGTCTAAACAATCTATCCCTCTCTTTTGCACGAGACAACTTTAGATCCAAAATCTGTAAACATCAATATTTAAATAAAAACCATACAAAATAAATGCGAAAAGTAAAAATTGATTAATAATAATCATTCTTATAATTTATTTAGAATTGATCTATCCATATAGCTATTGTTTTCATTGATTGGCATGAAAAAGTAAAAGATCAAATCTGACACTTTTAGCAGGGATGAAGAATTTGCCTCCTTACTAGTCCAATCAGAGCTGCCAAATAGAAATTTGTATTCCAAACATTCCCTCCCGAAATTTTTGTTGATTGATCTATTGTCATAAAAGTTAAGAGTTCACACTCTACGGGCCGGTTTCCGAGCTCGGGATTTAGTCAAGTTCTAGACTTTAAACAGCTGGAGTCAGATAATTGGCTTTCCGAAACGGAGCGTAGTCGTAGTCATAGTCAAGTTTAAATTAAATTTCGAAAAACTAGAAAATTGAACACAAAATAAAATAAAGAGAAAATAGTGTAAAGTTTCAGCTATTTTGAATTATTTAGGAATGTTTCATTTCGTCAAGGAAAAACGTTTCCAATTATAGAAATGAGAAAATAAAGATTTACTTTGCTGCAACTATTTACTGCGACTACGGGGTGTTTTGGAAAGTCAATTTTCTGACTCCAGCTGTTTAAAGTCTAGAACTTAGCTAAATCCCAAGCTTGGAAACCGGCCCTAAAACTGCTTTAATAGTCGGATGAAAATATATAAAACAGTGTCATAATACTTATTATTGAAAGGAAGTTAATAATCTGGAAGCCTAAAATCAGATCATATTTCTTTATTCACGGTTTCAGAGTTATAAAGGGCCCTCCCTACACACCTACGGATTTGGCCTGTCTTGGCTCGGCTCGGGAGAAATCCGTGAGTGTGTGGGCGATTTTATTGCGAGCCGAGCCAAATCCGTCCAGGGCTACTGGCGCGGCTCGGCTCGGCTCGGCTCGGCTCGGGCGAAATCTGTGAGTGTGTAGGCTCTCCCGGCCGGGCGCGTGTAGTTACCAAAAATCTAAATCGCCTAAAAATCGAAGTAGCAAAATTTTGATTTCAGATTCGGATTCAGCACCCTCGAATCAGTAAAACGATTCGCGGGGACTCTAAAATAGTCGAAAATAAAAACTCTGTGAGCAATTTAATGTTATCAATGGAGAATTCTATTTCTATGAAGAATTTGGTTGAACCTATAACAAGAAAGTACTAGTACTGTAAAATAATAATACCAGTGTTTCCCAAAAATTGTTATTAGCTGTAGAATAAACATATTTCAATTTTTTATTCAATAAAAATCAACTTATTTTTGTCTACTTGTGTGAAGTTTTATTGAGGAAGCTGAAATTGAATCACAATTTTTTTGTCTTTATTTTTAAAGGATAATATCGACTATGACAAACCTTTCCAATCAATGAATTGTCATAGTATTTTAAATACTATATTACACAAGATGTAAAAAGTTCTATACCGTACTTATTGGGAGCTGGTTGAGGCTTTACAATATTTTAAGTATAGAGGTTCAATTCTCTATCTACTGCTACTGTACGCTGTGTGAATAAATTAATTAAGAGTTGGTGTGTGTCTGTATGAGAGAGAGAGAGAAGGAGAGAGAGATTGATTGATTGACTTTATTGATAGTGTGCTAGGTCTCGACAGACCCATTGCACAAAACCAGCATTACTAAATATATATCTAGATAATTAAAAAAAAAAAAAAAAACGATAGTATCATGAACAAAATAGTATTAAAGCAATTAAGAAAAGAAGTAGATAATTGGAAAATGAGATTAATTCTTATAATTATAAGATAGCAGATAGCTCTATCCAGGAGTTGGAGAGAATAGAGAAAAAATAAGGGGACAGGGAGAAGAGATGAAGAAGGAAAGTAAAACATAATATAATATATATTAAAAAGAAACTACAAATAAAGCACAATTACTTTTAAGTGGCGTTGAAAGATCTGATAATGAAACTGCACTTCAGCGGACCTCAAAAAGCCTACTGAATTCACATCCATCAGAGAGAGAGAGAGAAAGTGTGTAGAGAGATAGATAACATAACAATAAGGAGGAAATAGAAGTGAAAATGGTCAGAGTTAAATTCATATTCAACTCTTTTCATATTCATAGTTGATTTTCTGATTTCATATTTGGATTCATCTTTTCAAAGTTTAAATAAAAAACGTTTCAAAAATGATCATGTTTAGACCTAAAATTTCAAGTGTTCAAACCTTTCCCTTTGTGAGCAAAAAATTATTATCTTATTAACCCAGTACGTTTTTACTATAATAGTTAGCTATATTAAAAACAGCCATAACTGCCTTGTTTTCGGGTATTTTCGGAAATGGGACTTACGCTTTAAAGAATTTGGGGTCGCTGAATCCAAATCTGAAATCAAAATTCCTCTACCTCCAATATTGGACGATTTAGGTTTTGGTGGAGAGCATAGATAGCGTTGAAAAGTAGGGCAGGCCGGGCTCGTGTTGCTTACTACTAGTGTGTGATTTTGCTCCGAGTCGTTCAAGGACACGAGCCAAGACAGGCCAAATCCGCGAGCCAAATCCGTAGGTGTGTAGGGCCCTTAAGGTTGAAATAGCAGCAACTTGAGAGCTAAGTGTTTTTATATTTTCAAAAACTCGAAACTTTTAAGAGCAAAAACCTCAACAACTATGAGAGATAATACAAAATATAACAAGACAAAACTTGTAGAAAAATTCATAAGCTTCAATTTTATACAGTATAATTCCACCATATATGCAAAACCCCGATAAATGTTACCTTCAACTTTTATAACAAGGTGTGTGATCCAACCTTGGTAGACGGTAGGAGTGAGCACTTTTGATATCTTCATCTCCTAACTATCCTAAACACAGCTGCAAAGTTGAAAATTGTACTTCAAACATTTCTCTCCATACCTTTTATTGAGCATGGACTACGGAGATCACAGTAATTATGTTCAATTTTCTGGGGCATCTTACTATTCGCTATGAACACTTAGGTGGAGAGGACATAAAAAAGGTCGGAAGCGCCCGTGGCGGATTTTTTTTCCAATTTAATACGTCAATTGGGCCACAAGTTAGGGGAGGATGGGGATGTTGCATTAAAAACGCAAAATAGCTGTTGTTATTGCATCTTGTCATTGTGAAAATAACAGTAAAATTAGTGAGGTCTTTCTTCTTGTATCAATTCCTTATTCCCAAGAATGGTTTGATGAGAAAATAGATTGTAGCTTTAGATGTAGGAATCTGTAGATCTCTAGAACAATTTATCTTGAATTAAATGAATGTGTAACCAACCTCAGACTCGGAATGATTGGCAGCACGATCCGGAAAGATGCAGCTATGATAGGCTGGGTTCAACTGACACACATGCAGCAGCAATTGGAGAAACAAGGACAGAAAGCTGGACTCCATTTGTGGCGAGTAGAGCATCTGGAACAGATCCTTGAGACGACTCAGCAGGTCAGTGCTCAGCCGGTCTTGTTTGTTCCAAAACTCAAACACCTTGCTGCCAAGTTCATTGTTTGGGTCATCCAAACCAGCCACTAGCGCATTTGTGACCAGCTCTTTTGTTGTCAATTCTTGTGCAGATAGATTTTCAGATCCGGTTGAAGATAGTTCCTTGGTCCTGAAACAATAGATATTGGTGGTAGAGTAAAATTGAGATAACGTAAGATTTAACTGAAGGGAATTATTGAACTAAAATATGTTGAAATATTGAATTTGCAGAATTAGCTCATTGTTGAATAAGGTTTTTCTTGGCAACAAAGATAATTTGGTTTTTCTTGGCAACAAAGATAAATTGGTTTCATAAATTTTATAATCCACTCAGTTCTTATAATATAGAATGCCTAACAAAACATTGATTGTTATAGCTGTCATTATTGAAAATCATCTTAAATTTTCAAACACATTTATGTTTAAAACAACTGAAATTACTTTTGGAAAAAATAAAATTTGCTGACAAGAACGTCTACTTAATCATTATAAATAATTGATTGTTTAAGTTTTGTTAAAAACGTCATTAAATATTTTAAAAGATTATAAGATTCCACAAATTGGTTGAAAAAATCGGCTTACAAGCTCTATTAGACCAGTCATTTGGTATAAAAAGGCTTTTATACGAAATTGACACAATATATTTTTTTTTCACAGGATTTCTTATGCAAGTAGTAACCTTTGTGGTTATCCAAGTTTACCAATAAACCAGAATAAATTGAAATTTCTCACGGATTTTTTGCTTATAGCTTGAAAACCGTGAACTTTCGGGAATTTTGGTGTAATATTATAAACCCATCCATTTTTATAATAGGCTCATCCATTATTCAACTACGATTAAATAACATTTGGACTAGAACTTTATGCAGCAATTTTATTAGATTACTTACTGATAGTATTCGTAGACGTTGATGAGTACATCATAGTAAGCTTTGCGACACTTGAGGCTAGAGTGATTGCTGAAGTGTTTGACAACTTCCTGCAGCAATCGAAACACGTTGATATCGTTCAGAAAACAACGCAAAGTTGTTACCACTCTTAGGGCTGTTTCCTGATTGTCAACGTCTCTAAAAATGTACAAAAGACTGAATTTACCAGAAAACGTAGAATAAAAATGATGTATGAATTAAAAATAAAACATTTAAAAATTTCTCAGAATTAAGAAGACATTCAAGGATCAAATTAGGCTGGCCACTAACGGTAGGACATGCATGTACATTATCATGTTCTGTGTTCTGTCATCAGCGAGAGGCTTCTAACATAAAATAAACAACCAACAAATAACCACTGGAAAATTACAAATGATAATGATAGAAGAATAATTCAACCTCAGATAGAGCAGCAGAGAAAAAATAATCAACAAAAAACCGGAGATACAAAAACCTAACTTGAAATACTTTCGCTTGAAGCCTTTCGCTGTGATAACACATCATCGTGCATGTCCTACCTTTAGTGGCCAGTCTAAGAAACAAAAAATGTAGAAGATTCACAGAATTGAAAAGTCTAGGGATCAGATTCTATGAATTCAATCCAAGGAACAAATTCATAGAATTGGAGCTTTTACTGAGAATTTGATTTGTATACTTAATACTTCCATAGAATTCTACAGTTGTATGATTGTAGTAACTAAAATTGGACAAATAAGATGCAATGAATCTTCATTCGTTTTGCAGCTTTTAAACTACTAAGGGCCGTTTGCACAGTGACAGTTTAAACTAAATTTCATTTCAAACTGGATTAAGTCCGTATCAAGTCTAGTTTGCTATAATGTGTTTCATTTTGAGTTTAAGCCACCAGCTCATTAAATCGAGTTTAAGCTTTGACTGTGCAAACGGCTCAGACTATAAACAACAAATACGTAGGATAAAACAGCCCAATCCCACGTTGGGACACTTAAAGTTGTGGGAAATTAGTGAGTGTTAGGTTGGCAACAACTGCGATGTTTTATCAGCTGTTTATAGCCTTAATTACAGTTACAGACATAATAATTCCAGATGTAGCACCAGTCGTTATTAAGAAAAAATCAAAAACTTGTTTTTGTAGCCTCAAAGTTTTTTTTGAGAAGAGGAATTTAAATTTTTACTTCAAACATTCACCATTTAAGGCAAGTCTCACAGCTAATATGCATTCTGTATTATTTTATGAATATTTTGACATATAGAACATTATTGTACTCTTAATTTTAATCCAGTTATTCTGTCTAAAACAAAGTCATGACCATCTGCCCACCTTGGGACACTGCAATCATGATATATGCTCATATTATAACGATGAGCATTGCTTCTGAATATTATTTTACTCAATGTAGGCTACATATCAATGAAATAAATATGATATATGATTATAGCCTGTAATGTAGCTTCAGAGATAGCTATTTCAAACACACTTTGTGCAAATGACTTTTGGTCATGGTTTTTACTAAAAAAATTCTAATTATGTATTTATACTATCAATAATTATAATAAAATGTTATAAATTAGCAAAAATAATGAATTGCTTATTTTTAATTCAATATCCCAACCTGGGCAAGGGATGTCCCATCGTGGGCCGATCTTAAGCCCAGGTTGGGACACTCCCCAAAAAATTGGTTTTGCAATAAAAAAACAATTGACGATCAATGCAGTTGCCACCCTCAAGGAAGAAAGTGTAAGCAAATACAATAAATATAAAATAAAAAAATGTAGATTTTTTATTTTTATCCAAGTTATAGCTGTTTGAATTTGTGTGTCCCAACGTGGGCAGGTTTACCCTAGAGTAGACGCTATGAAGCTCTTATGAGTTTTACAATAAATTTTGCTTCTTATTCAACCAATACTGATAACAATGCTCCCCATTTAGCCAATGCTGACTGTTCGACGTGAATCGCACTATAGCCATTCTTCATTTGGGTTATATTATGAAAACAATTATTTAGATAGATGAAGCGAAATGTGTTTCTCACCCCAGTCTGAATACATTGAGCAGCTGGCATTTCACATCCAGATACAACTCCCATGGATAAAGTGATTCATCATCCTTAGCCAGTTGCAAAGCAGTATTGACAATGTCTAACACATGCTGTTGTGGACTGCCGTGCACCGTTGATATAAGTGATACTATGTCTTTGACAAAACTATGAAAAAACATAAATAGTCAATAAACAAATTACAAAGTATTACACACGGTTCAAATCGTACTTCATTGTGATTTGAATCACATAAGGTAATATAACAAAATAAATATTGTTCTAATTTGACTGTAGCTATTCTTTAACGTCTTTTTAACTTTTTTTGCAATAAATATTTAATGAAAGTTCACTTACTGAGATATCCAATGAAAGGGAAAGAGGTGATGATTGAGTGAGTGAGTCTGTACGGTCCAAGACTAATGCCCAATACATAGTGTTGTAGATTGCCACAGACCGCATTATAATAGATACCATGTATTTGACCAAGCTAATAAAAACACCAATGAAGTCGTTTAGACTCGAGACTTTTGGCGGTTTTTCGTTTGAAAATAACTACTATCGATCGCTTTGATCAATGAACTTGAAATCTTGATCAGTTATATACAGAATATCGAAATAGATAACTGTATTCCATAGCTTGGATTATTATATCAAAAGTGATTGAAAAAGATTTTTCTGGCTTTAGGTAAAAAATGCGTACCAGAATACCAGTACTGTATTACACATGATTTTATTATATATATATGATTGTCACATTATACTGTACATGACATGAAAGCTAATAATTCAAAGTTAAATTCAAGTATTAGTAGGCTTCAATATTGGATAATACTTTTTGTCCTGCACACGTCGAGATATATATACTATATGTATATATATACTTTCCAGGAAGATGGGTTAGCACATGAAGCCATGATTCCACTACTCTTTTGAAATAGACACTTGAAACAATTATTGATTCTAAAGGAAAGTATACGAAGACAGTACTTACTATGTAACTATCTGTGGATAATGGTTCTTCATAAGAGAAGTGAATAAAATCATGTTTGAGAGTCCACCAGTGTTGACATCTTTATTGCGTGCATGAAGTAATACGTTTTTGGTTAGGTTCTCCAAATCGAATCTTGTCTCAATTGAACTGTCACCATCGTTAGACAAAAATCTGGAGAAAAAAATGGTCATAATTTCAAAATGAAGCATTAAATTATGAATTCAGAAAAAATATATAAGAAAATGGAAAATATAACTAGTATCTAATCGTGAAAAATTGGAATATCATATACATTTCTGAGTTCGCTTCGGAAAATACATTGATTGTTATAACAAAGTTTTGAATCAGACGATGGAGTTATGCTGAATATTTTACAGAAGAACAGTGTACAGTCTCTAAGGCTGGCCACTGACAAGCGTTCCAACAAGCCGCATTGCACGGTGGCACGTCATTCAAGCGAGGTTCAACAGCTTGTGACTTTGGTGGAGCGACGAGTCTCGATAGAATTCCAATCGGTTTTATTAATTTCATAAATAAATTCATCTTTACCTGTATAGCATCCCAAGAATTTCAGCAGAGTTTTTCCTAATGACTCCATCCTTGGAGAATACATTCTTTTCAAGAGCTTTATAGAACCTGGAACAAAAATACTCAATTTCAATATTATAGCCTATTCAATTTATTTATTTATTATTCGCTTATTCATCTGATACCACAAAAATAAGCACACAGGAATGCTTGTGTATGCTTCCCTATGATATAGCATGTACAACTAGAAATAATTGTTTAGATTAACAATTTCTAATGCACCATGTTTATTTTTTCAAAATTAACAGCATTTGAAAAATAGCAGTTCTGTTGTTTTTTTCTGATTGTGATGTCCAAATGAGCTCCAGGCTTGTGCATGGGTAATGCCGGATGATGACGATTATGAGATAACCTAAAGCTTTATATGAGTTCCGAACCACTGGGAAGTGATTTTTGGACTCATAAATGATATTTAGATAGTCAATTCTACTAGCGGTCACTCTTCCAACAGGAGTAGCAGGCGCAATCTCAACTTATCTAATCGATAGCTTATCAGCGCGACCACAGATATTCTCCGAATTTTTGTTACCTTTCAAAACATAGCTTTTTCAATTCGGCCATAATAACAAGTCTTAATCCATTGAACAACCCCTGAAAAGTTTAATTTGATTGCAATCCGTATTATAAGTGGATTTAATAAGTTTTATTGTGAAATTCGATGAAAACGTTTTTCTCTACTGCCTACCGTACTTATTTAATCCTTTAAATTTTAACTCACTGCTAGACATTTTGTCTATGCTAGCAATGCCTTTCGTTCTAGCTGATTTCCTAATAGAAATTTCAAGTATATTATTTACATTTTTCTAGAATATTATTCTATATAAGTGAATAATAAATTATATTGAAAATGTTTGTGCTGTATTTCTATAAATTGCAAAGAAATTATTTAATTTCATGTTGCATTCTGTTATTGTTCTTAGCTTTTCATAATAAATCACCCTCTGCAAAAAAATCTTCAACGATGAAAGTTTAAAATCATCAACATCTATTTTAGTGAAAGCCACAGCTATTTCAACTCACCTATCCAAGTTTTCTTCTGCGTACGGTTTTATATTGTAATTCAGGAGACAGCCAATAAATTCAAGGCTCGACTGTAATTTCGATCTAGAATTCGTGTCAGACAAGAAATCCAATATTGTCTCATGCGGGATAATCGAGATATTATCCTTCCAAGACGAGATCACAGTCTTCACTGTTTCAATGTTGAGTTTCATGACATCCTTGCGATCGTCCGGCGTTTTCTCAAACATAAAACTTAGTAGCTGATAGATTTCATTGCTATTTGGTGTAACTACTGAAGACCACGATGTAAGCATGCCAAGAACATCACCTGTGAATGAATAAAAATCGATTCGTGGTTAAAAAATAGATAAGTAAACAGATTCACAATATCAATAGATTAAGTTGTAGAGTACAGATAATTGGAACGATCAAAATATTATATGCGATGTTGATGACCTTGAAACCCCTATGTTTCAACTCGTTCAAGCTTTTATTATGTTTGATAAATAGTGCCTACTTCCATTCAAAAACAATTTCTTATATGTTGTTCAACTTGTAGTAACTTAGTTTTATGGTAATTTATAAAGATCTGTCTCTTTCGTGAAGAAGTAAAAACGTAATTACTTACCAATCATATAATTCATTTTATTGGCAAAGCACCTGACTTTATTTTCGATGATGAAGTTGACAATTGCCGGCAGAAGGTGCTTTGCATAGGGACTGAAAATGTTGACGTCGGTTTCATTGCAGTTGTGCAGCAGTTTAATGAGAAACAATTTGGCGTTCACTTCTTCGTTGGACTTGGTTGACGACGATTTCAGTGCGCTCGAAATAAATGTTATCCAAATTGGAGGTTTTTCTTCAGTCTGGCAAACATCAATAACATTTAAACATTAATACATAAAATAAAATACGAACAAATCAAATAGAATAGTTCGTTTACATGATACTAAACCTCCACTGACTGTGACACAAGGTTAATAAATATACGGATAGACCAATTCCCATATAAGTTCAGTAGTCAAACTTTTGCTAGAGGTTCTGCTTAACCATGGCATGTGCCACATGCCAATATTATGTGTTTGTACCTAACAACATGTATGCTATAATTTCAAAGATGATTTATAGAATAGGGAAATATAATTTTATAATAAATATAATTTTCTATCAAATAGATAACTCAGTACTGATTTTGTAACAATAGGCTATAGGTACCGGTACACAATGTTCCGGGGGTTTGGGGGTTTTCAGAAGGGATGTTCGCCCTTGGGAAAACTTTTAAAATTCAAAATCTAAATTAACCTAAACTCTTGAAAAGAGTTAAACCAATTATTCTACATTGCTTCAATCGCATAATGGCTCACACAAAGTTATAAAATATATTTCATTATATATTTTTTTGTCCACGGAGATGCGCGTATCGTCACATAAATAGCACTGGCCTATTGTTGTTGTTGTTGTTGTTTTTGAAGGGACGGATTCAAGGATCCAAAGGTTCAAAGAACCCCACACGTCAACCGAAGCTTATTGTGTTCCCAAGTATTATGTTTGTTAGGCGAACCAATACCTATGTACTTTACAAGAACCAGGAGTTTTTTTTCTATACTAACATTCCATTCATCACCTTGTTGCAATCCTTGTCGCAATCCAGAGTGATATGCTTGGCAGTCTCTTCAGACTGATTAGTCCTCGTGACCTATGTGAGTTCCACTCCTGGCTTTCTTTGTAGGTCCTTCCGCTGAGGAAGGGGCGGCCAAGTTGCCTCTAGGGCGCCCGGCCACCCTTGACTCAACCTCTTGACCAACATTTGTGCCTAGAGTTTCACTCATCTCTGGTCTCTTGGGTTTTTTCTTTTTGCTTCCAAGAAGTTTTGCCCAAATGGCCGCCCTTCTTTGAGCAGTGGTGAGGTTTTGCCTCTCCACCCACTAACTCGTGACCTACGTGAGTTCCAATCCTGGTCTTTTTGTAGATCCTTCCGCTGAGAGAGGGGACGCCAAACTGCCTCTAGAGCGCCCGGCGCCCGGCCACCCTCGACTCAGCCTCTTGACTCACATTTGTGTCCGGAGTTTCACCCATCTCTGGTCTCTTGGGTTTTTCTTTTTGCCACTCCGAAACTCTGCAGGGTCAAAAGCCTCACCTCTCCCAGGAAGTTTTGCCTGAATGGCCACCATTCTTTGAGCAGTGGTGAGTTTTGGCCTCTCCACCCACAAACTCGTGACCTACGTGAGTTCCACTCCTGGCCTTTTAGTAGGTCTTTCCGCTGAGAGGGGACACCAAACTGCCTTAATGTGATGAGTTGAGATAACATACCTTGGAAACATCATCACTTGTGGTAGGATTCGCATGAGTAGTGATCTTATGCAGATTCATAATAGTGCCACATAAGGCGGGCATACAAGGATGGCTGTTCAAATTATCGGCTTCCAATTCAACTACCATCTGATCGGTATCCTAAAATCAATGATACAACCACTTCAAATTAATATTATTCAGTAAACTTACATATCACACACACACACTCATTATAATTATATAAACATTAAATAATTATTACTAGATTAGATAATTTTCAAGCAACAAAATATCAATTGGAATGATAATTATTTTTAATAATATACATGTAAACTCTAAGGTTCAACTTTACGAAATTTATATTGATTTTAAATTGGTAATCAATAATTTTGATGTAAAGTGGACTGTATTGAATAGAAAAGAAACAAGTGATATCTCTACAGAAACAAGTACATGCAATGAATATATAAAAGAACAACTCACCGAAAATCTGCAGAGTACCTAATGTAATATTTATATTATTGAGCTTACAACTCCCAGGTAAGGTATTCAGGTGTCCCCGAGGTAGGAGATGAATCAAGGATGGTGAAAAGGCAAGCTTAATTGTCATCTACTGTTGGTAAATTCGGCTTCCATCATATAACGTTGCACATATATTTCTGACGAGATATTTACGATGTCTTTAAAGACTATAGATCGGTGAACTTTCCAATCGAAAAATAATAGTTTAAAACTTTCAACTAACGGGAGTTTGGCAAACACTCTTCCAAACGTAGGTTTATGGTATACGATTTAACATTAACGAAAAAATAATAATTTGAAGAACGATTTTCTTCTGGGAATGATCGACGAATAATATCAATTCCCGACTCGAAGCAAGCTATTACAAAGCGAGACTGAACTGAAAGAAACAGCCTACCGGCTAGTGAGCGCGACGCACTCAAGTGAAAGAAATACGAACTGAACGAGGAGCGCGCGTCCAATTCAAAAACGAAAAATGAAAACTAGAGCTGGCTCCAACATCCCCCCCGGCTGAAAAGCTATTTTCAGACAAGGCTAGAGAATAAAGAAACGAAAAAACAATGAATAAACGACGAAAGAAATAAAAATAAAACAAAACGAGAATAAAACAAAAAATGCAAAAGGAAAATTATTGAGTAGGCAACGGATACAACTTTGTAGCCGGCCTTTTGAAGCGACCATTGGTGCACCGCACCATAGCCACTCGAACGACACCGTCAGCACCGGGAAATACTTCCTCAATCACCCCCAGAGGCCATTTCAACGGTGCGACATTTGGTTGATCCACTAGGACGATTGTACCAACCGTGAGAGGGGTGGAATCCTTACACCATTTCACACGGGTTTGTAATTCATGTAAGTATTCTTTGCGCCAACGACTCCAGAAAGACTGAACCATTTGATTGACTAATTCAAACCGATCCAAGCGATTCATTGGACGATCTTCCACATTTAACATAGGAAGGTACTTAAGAGGTGTCAAAGTGAGAAAATGAGCCAGTGTGAGGGCGAGGGGTTCACTCGGATCCACGCTCATTTGACATAACGGGCGTGAGTTAAGTACAGCCTCAATTTGAACTAAGACAGTGTTCAATTCTTCGTAAGTCAACAACTGGTTACCAATAACTCGAAACAGGTGTGACTTTACTGATTTTATATTCGCCTCCCAAAGACCGCCGAAGTGAGGTGAACCTGGCGGGATGAAATTCCACTCAATGCTATGATCAGCAAGTTCATTCTGGAGCAGGTTTTGATATTCCTTGGAGTTCAGCATCCGTGACAATTTTATTAGCTCATCATAGGCGCCGACGAAGTTGGTACCATTATCGGAATACATGACCTTACAAGGACCTCGTCGAGCAAGGAAACGGCGAAAAGCTGATAAGAACATTTGGGTCGATAAGTCCGAAACTAATTCAATGTGAACGGCTTTAGTTGCCATACAGACAAAAAGACAAATGTACGATTTAAATATGAAAGGATTCCGACGCCTGGCCATGGTGATTCGAATGGGTCCACCATAATCAACTCCACATTGGACGAATGGTTTAGACGACAGAGTTCTACAGGCTGGCAGATTGCCCATTTTCGGCGGTGTAAGAGTGGGACGATAGTGAAAACACTTGTTACATTTTCGTACATGACTCCTTATAAGGACACGGGCTGATAAAATCCAATATTTTTGTCTCAAAATAGACGCCAATAAATGAGGTCCAGCGTGACAGTGCTTTTCATGAAAATAATCAATCAAAAGCGTGACCAATGGATCATTTTTCGGTAATATAATCGGATGACAGCTGTCATAATTCAACTCAGAATTTTGTAAACGTCCACCCACACGAATAATATCATGATCAAGAAAGGGTGACAGTTGTTGAAGATGAGAAGTACATTCTTTCCCAGCTTTCAATTCCAGTAATTCTTTCGAAAAATGAATTTTTTGTACGACTTTACACAAATGTTTTTCCGCCAAATCGAAATCTAATTCATGAGGTTTAGGCAATAGACGAAGTACTTTCAATATTAACACCATGATACGCAATAGACGTTGGTAGTTGGAACAACGAGCAATTAAAAGATGAATCGAATTATAGATGAATTTTCCGACTGTACTACAGTGACAATTGAGTGAACCTTGACCTCAGGTAGACACTCTATAGGTTCCAGATCGACCTTGACGGGCCAATCACTCTCTTCTAACATTAGCCAAGAGGGGCCAGACCACCACAAATCATGATTAATTATTTCAGAAGGGGATAAACCTCTCGAAATGGGATCAGCTGGGTTTGAATTTCCTGCCACGTGTAACCAGTCGTTGATAGGACAGTCTTGAATTTTCGTAACTCGATTAGCGACGAAAGATTGCCATCTAGATGGACAGCCCCTGATCCAATGTAAGACAACAGTTGAATCCGATAATGCAACAACGCGAGTCACGTGACAACGAAGGCTCAAAACAGAGACAACAACCTGTATTAATTCAGCGAGCAAGAGCGCCGCGCATAATTCAAGCCTAGGTATGGATAAAGTCTTAGATGGCGCGACTTTTGATTTAGCGCACAACAATGTGATAGTTGCAGGTTGCATATCCATTTGAGATTTTATGTAGATCACACCACCATAACCTAAAGTCGATGCATCACAGAAACCAATGACAGTAATTTTCGAATCATTCATCACTCCTAAATGACGTGGTATGAAGAGATTGGACAATAAAGGGAACTCCTTCTGACATGTCTCCCATTGAAGCGCAATAGAGGGAGGTACTGAATCGTCCCAATCAAGACCAGCATTCCATAATTGTTTAATTAAACATTTAAGAAACAAAGTTAGGGGTGACAAGAGTCCCAAAGGATCGAAAATGCGTGCTACTACCGATAAAATGTGACGTTTGGTAGGAACAGACTGATTAGGATTCACTGAAAAACAAAACGAATCACTACCAGGTTGCCATTTCAAACCTAGGACAGCCAACAAATTTCCCATCTCGAAATCTTTAGACAAGGCCGATTTTTCATCTTCCGAGAAATCATTCATCAATTCAGGTGAATTGGAACTCCATTTAGTAAGTTCGAATCCGCCTCTCTCGAACATTCTTTAGCCTGACTACAAAGACGATTTGCTTCACCTAAAGAAGACACACTTGTCACCAAATCATCCATAAACATGTCACTCGGAATACGAGCTTTAGCATCAGGGAAATTTTCACCTTCTTCTTGAACAAGTTGATGGACAGTTCTGAGAGCTAGAAACGGTGACTCACTCAGACCAAATACGACAGTTTTTAATTCAAAAATTTGTATGGGATCATTGGACGAAAATCTCCATAACAAACGCTGAAATTTGCGACACGATTCATCGACAAGAATCTGTCTATACATCTGCTTTATATCAGCAGTTACAGCGATAGAAAATAACCGAAAATTGACTAACAGAACGAAAATATCCGTTTGCAACTTGGGGCCGATATGAAGTATATCATTCAATGATACTCCAGTAGTAGTTTTCGCGCCTGCGTCAAAGACAATACGCAAAGGCGTTGATTGACTCTGAGTTTTGATTACAGCATGATGAGGTATAAAATAACCACTTTTATCACTCTGATTTTTTATCAATTCCATGTGTCCTTGTTTGAGATAATCCAAGAGGACATCGTGATACACTAAACGCATGTTTGGATCACGTGCCAGTCGTTTCTCCAAACTGATGAGTCGACGTTCTGACATAGCATAAGAATCACCAAGACAATCAGGGGATTTTGAAAACGATAATGAGACAACGAATCTACCCGAATTTTCACGACGAACGGACGATGCAAATTCTTCTCGCATTCCAACTCATCAGCAGTGAGTTGTTTTCCTACATCTGGAACGCTTTCCACTTCCCAAAATTTTCGAACTAACTTATCCAACGGTGATGTTAGACAAGTCATCAAACACGTTGAATTTTCTGAAGATTGAGTTAAAATAGGGGCTCTACCCATCAAAATATAACCGAAAACACTTTCCAAGGCCATCAAATAATTCGAATCAATTTCCACACGACCATTTCGGAAATATGGGGCACTAATTCAGCTCCTATAATAGCGTCAATTTCGCTGGGAATGTGATAACTTTCATCAGCAAGTCGAAGACCAAACAAATTTGATAATTTAGAATTATCAATTTTACTAGTGGGAAGCTGTTCCATGATTTTTTCGACAACTAATGGTTCAATGGAAAATTTAACACTAGAATCGAGTCGAGATTGAAGCGTGACAAAAGTACGACCAAAAACTGATTGCGAATTTCCGCCAAAACCATTCACAATTAATTGGAAAGGAGAAATCGATAGTTGCAATTTACGACAAAGTTTACGAGTAATGAAATGACTTTGACTAGCTGAATCAACTAAAACTCTTATTTTGTGCAATCTACCTCTCTTATCAGGTACCTCGACTTGAGCAGTTGATAGTAGAACACTATACGGTGCCGACTTCGAATCGATAGAACAACAGGTAATAGTATTATTTTCTACCTTTTTCGCATCCGAATTTGATGACGAATTTGAAGCATTTCCGAAATGTAAAAGCGAATTATGCTTCTGACTACATTCCTCGCAGTTGGAAGAAGTACAATCTTTACTACGATGGGCTGGCGAGAAACATTTCAAACAGCAACCCTTCTCCTTAACAAAACGAAAACGGTCCCAAGGTGATAACTGACGAAAAAGACGACAATTGATCAATTTATGATTTGTCATCGAACATTTCAGACATTCTGATATTTTTACCGGTGATTTGGTCACTTGCGAATTCGATTGAACAACCAACACTTTGGATTTTGGTATTGGTTTCACTACTGGCTTGCATTGTTTAGACGATTCGTCATGCGGTAACGATTTAATCTGCCTTTCGATGAATGAAACAAAATCAGTATATGTGGGATCATCCTTAGTATGAACTGAAGCTTCAAATGCCTTTCGAGAAACAGGATCTAAATTTTCAACGCTTGGAACAGAAATATTGCATCAGATACATCTTCACCTCGTAGGCGTTTTAAAGCAGTAATTGAACCACAGAACTGATCGACTATAGAAACTAAACCTGCACGAGACTCAGATTTTAGACAATTGAATTCGAAAATTTGTTTCAAGTACACATTTGAGAGTGAGCGGGGGTCATTGAACCGCTTAATTAATGCATCCCAAATAATTTCATAATTATTAGCAATAGGTGGTAGATGACGTGAAATATTAGCCGCTTCTCCAGATAGTTTGGACACCAGATATTGGACCTTTTGTTGATTTGGAATCGATTTGTTGTCATGAATCATGCATTTAAACATTTCGTAGAATACCGCCCATTTTGATTGATCTCCGTCGAACACAGGAATTTCAATTTTTGGTAAAATATTAGACGAATCCTTATTGGAAGATACAGGTTGAGCCGGGGTAGAAACACTAGGTACAACCTGACTGCGTTTTTTCAATTCACTAGCAATTGCTTCCATATGTTCGAACATTTCCATATGTGAACTACTAAATTTGGGTACAAATTCCGGGTCTTTTTCCATTTCAAGCTCCTGTATTTCCATTTCAACAGCTTCATAATCCTGAACAGTTGAGAGTGGAACTATAGAGAATTAGAAATTGTTTAGCACTAGCTTCTTCTTTTAAAGCCTTTTTCGACAAATCGAAAGTACGTTGAATACGATAGAAATATTGCTCAAGTTTAGCTTGTTTGAGCTTTAACTTCTTTTCACTCATGATTGGATATTGGAAAGGTCTTAATGATTTTCATTTACTAATTTTCGAATAAAATTACGAATGCAACAATGAACGATTTTCATTGATGATTCAAGCAAGCAAAATGATAATGTTAGTACAAATTGAACAGAGAAAGCTCAATAGACAAAGCAAGCTAAGCGATAACGTTATCAGCATTGCAAAGTAACAGTTCCGATCGGACAATAGAGATAAGAGTGAACCAACCTGATCGGCTCAATTCATAATGTACAAACAGGTTTGAACCCTAGCATGCACAAACGATTTACAATAAAATTGGATAAGTGCTTGCCAAATATTTGAATAAAAAATAGCCAATAAAATCCGGCCCGGAGGACCAATGTAAACTCTAAGGTTCAACTTTACGAAATTTATATTGATTTTAAATTGGTAATCAATAATTTTGATGTAAAGTGGACTGTATTGAATAGAAAAGAAACAAGTGATATCTCTACAGAAACAAGTACATGCAATGAATATATAAAAGAACAACTCACCGAAAATCTGCAGAGTACCTAATGTAATATTTATATTATTGAGCTTACAACTCCCAGGTAAGGTATTCAGGTGTCCCCGAGGTAGGAGATGAATCAAGGATGGTGAAAAGGCAAGCTTAATTGTCATCTACTGTTGGTAAATTCGGCTTCCATCATATAACGTTGCACATATATTTCTGACGAGATATTTACGATGTCTTTAAAGACTATAGATCGGTGAACTTTCCAATCGAAAAATAATAGTTTAAAACTTTCAACTAACGGAGTTTGGCAAACACTCTTCCAAACGTAGGTTTATGGTATACGATTTAACATTAACAAAAAAATAATAATTTGAAGAACGATTTTCTTCTGGGAATGATCGACGAATAATATCAATTCCCGACTCGAAGCAAGCTATTACAAAGCGAGACTGAACTGAAAGAAACAGCCTACCGGCTAGTGAGCGCGACGCACTCAAGTGAAAGAAATACGAACTGAACGAGGAGCGCGCGTCCAATTCAAAAACGAAAAATGAAAACTAGAGCTGGCTCCAACAATACATTAGCCTATTGTAGATAATAGAGTTAAGATCACACAGATGCTCGGTTCTTATTTAGCATGCTGCATACAATGCAAGATGCACATGCAATAAGCAAGAAAGCAAATTGTTAAGCCTCATGCGTTCGAATATGGTTGATTAGCGTGCTAGCAAGTTGGCCTGTATAGCTAGCAATCACTTTAATGGTAACTCAAAAACTAGTTACATATAACAGATGCCAGCCAACTGTGTGTCTCAGATCTTTCGTTACTAACTCTTCATCCTGGTTGCAGGAAGTATATTAAATTCAACCATTATTAAGCGAGTTAAAGTCGCTCAAAACAATGCTGCGAGAAAAAATGGATGAATTGGACGGCAATACCAAGACGTCTTTAATCTGCGCTTATAATTAATAGTTGTAAATGCAACCTAGCATTCTATTTAATGGAAATGGGAAAAATAAATGCATCAAGTAATAACCAACACGAGCATCATACTAAATAATTGAAAGAGTTACCTCATCCTCATGTAATACGGGTTCTTGTTCCCTCAAAATAACATTGGAAAGGTCGTATTTATAAACATCTTCAGCGAATGTTGAATTTCCCAAGCTCTGTGTGAATAGCTGGTAACTTTCCATGCTTGAAGCGGAAGAGCGGCGTTTGCGTTTCTCAGCTCTCACTGCTCGCCGGATTCCAATCAAAGCTTGTTTCCTCTTTGGTATCTGAAAATGACAGCTTTATTGAATCGATTCAATCTTCGATCAAACATATGTTTATCCATTTGATCAGAAGGCTATCGTATTATGGGATTTGAATAATTTATATGACCAACAAAGAAAAAGAGAATTTAGTTAATCACTGATATTTTGGAGCCACATAATTGGAGTATGCAGAATTTAGTGATTAACTGAGTTTTTGGATGGAGCGAAACGATGAGAACGAACAATACATGAGAGTTGTTTCATTAACAACTTTCAAGAATTATAAATTCCAAGAACATTACATTGAATATTTACATGAGAAATTTCAAGAGAAAGAAAAACACTCAGTATCAAGGAAACCAGAAGGAATCCTGAGACTGTACGTTCCTAGCATTACTCTTTAAGAGAATACGCTAGTTATCGATTGCATTGAACCGTTAAACAACACATTTTATTCAGTAAAACCTTTCTTCTCATTAATTTTCAACGTCGTATTGAGCGTTTCTTCGATTTCAAAAAATAATGAAAAATAATATCTCACATTACAGAGAGAAATTATAAATAAAATGATTAATTTTTTAGTATGAACTATAAGAGCTTCTGAAAATACTTTGTTCAGTCCTAGTCTCAATACTTTGAAGTGAGAAATATTTTTTCTAAATAATACTAAAATAAAATATAGTACAATTACCTCATCAAAGACCATGTTGGATATCGAAATCAACTCTCTAGGCATGATGAACTTGATATTCTTGAATATAAGTCCATAAAACTGCAATGCGTTGAAATCTCTTTTAGTATTTGATACAAGAATGATGAGCGTGTTGAAAGCTATCTGTTTGTAGCTCAGGTAGAGCTCATAGTGATCCCTGATCTCCTCTTTAGCTTCTTCGTTCAGCTCATCTCCTAAATAAGCTAGCACTCTGCAATAGAAAAGTCTTTAGGATGGATCTTGAAGGAATGAATGGAAATTCAAGGCATGAAGACATTGACAGAATGAAAACGTGTGAACATTCTTATAAGGAGCAATAGTAATATTTTCTGAACAGAAGAGCAGAAATTCGTTAAATGGAAAAAGATGAGATGTGCTTTGATCACCAAGAGTAATAGATAAGAGAGAACTAATCTCGTCATTTGTAGTGTAGATAACCAATAAGAACGTATTACTATCAGGACTAGAGAAAAGAGCAAAGCATTTCTCAGGTTGATGGAACTAAAATCATTGCACATTTCCGACAAATCCTATAGGGAGATTCATTGCAATTTCTTATAATACGTATATAACACATATTCAACCAGTGCTAACAATTTGAAATCAATTTCACTGTAGGAAGTGATGAAACTCCCTCCAACTAGATTTAATTAGAACTTCTAGCAACAGAATGAAGCCTAGGACCCTGCAAAACCTTCCATAGCTTCTCTCCATGAGTTTGCATTATACTCCTAACCACATCCTCTATCAACAAGAACAGTGATAACTGATATTATTTATTATCAAAGGAAGTTATAAGACATGTATATAATAAGAGAGAGTAGGGTTGTGTTTGTTCGTTTGTTCGTTCGCATCAAAACATGTCAACTTGTGGATTGCATACCGGAAAAACGGGAATGATGTAGATCTCCAAATTTTGCACATAGATTCTAAAAATATCAATCTCGTGCACCTTGAAGCCCAAATTTTAATTTTCCTTCTAGATTTTTCAGAATTAATGTTCAAATTTCATTAATGGTACATACGATTTCATAAAAAAGGAACAAATCATATGGTCGAAATTGAAAAAAGAACATCTGTTTCTATTATTGCTTTCTATCTGATATTACTTAACCTCAATAATATTGTTTTGGTAATTGATTAATATTTTTAATAATAATGATAATATTTTTATTATAAATATAATAATAGTATTGTATTGATAATTAATAAATATTTCCATTTTCGCAAACTCTGCATAATAATATGGTGAATGTGAAACAGCTGCATCAAAGAAATTAACTCAAAAACATGGTTTTGAAACTTAGTTTTCTTGATGCAAAATTCTTAAGGCCATTCCACACAGCACGTGGCGTGCGTGGCTGGACGCACGCCACGCCGGCCACGCTTGAAAAGATCGCTCAGAGAGCGAACGGTAGCCACGCGTGGCTAGTATAGCAAGCGTTGCCGCGTGGCCGTGGCTGCTATGTGAATTGCTTCATTTGATTAGCTGGGAAGCGATGTTTTGAATAGTAGCTAGCGTGCGTCCAGCCACGCACGCCACGTGCTGTGTGGAATGGCCTTTAAGCCTACACGTGGCATGGATTATTAAAGCTGTGCAAAGGCTAAAAATAAACTTTCTACTGGTGATATTTTTCATAGTTTTTCGATTTGTACATCATCAAGCTATCAAAATGGAAAAGTTTTCTCAGGAAAACATTTTTTTCCAATTATTAATTTTTGAGATATGAGCGCCTGAAGTTCAAATTTTTGGGACAGAACATTTCAAATTCGGTAAGAAATAAATCCATGAGATTGAGTGGATAAATTCTCCATGGTATTGATGATTGAATAAAACAAAAATTTCCTGAAAATTTCAATTTTTGATGAAGTTATTCATTTTACCAAAAATAACTTTTTTGAGTAATTTTTGGTCATTTTTAGTAAATTGAATAACTTTCTCAAAAATTAATATTTTCAAAACATTTTTGTCTCATTAAATCAACAATATCATGAAGAATTTATCCTCTGAATCTCATGGATTCCCGAATTCATGAATTCTCTTACCGAATTTGAATTGTTTTGTCCCAAAAATTTGAACTTTAGGCGCTCATATCTCAAAAAGCAATGATCGGAAAAAATGTATTTCTGAGAAAACTTTTTTATTTTGATAGCTTGATGATAGACAAATCAAAAATATCACCAGTAGAAAGTTTATTTTTCTCCTATGCACAACCTTAATTTTCCAGCTAGAACAGTTTTTTGAGACAAAGTGCTAAATAAACGTCTACAGTTTCATCAATGCTGTATCGGCAATGTGAAAACGCGTGCCGTTAATATGTCTTTGAATAAAGGTGTTGATATTTACATAAAGAAATTATTCTCTTCCATTTTTATTTAATTGAAATTCCAAAATTATTCGAGCTCTGATAGAATGACTGACTCACTGTACAGTCAGTCGAAAATGTTAATATTGGAATGAGGGGTATTTTGGCAAGCTCAGCAAAAACATAAGGTCATAATGCACCTTTTCGTTATATCTTCAAATGAAAAATGAGTTTTGTGGGTTGTCAAACTCCCTCGGGAAACTACTCAACTTATTCTATCTTTTAGTAAAATAACAATGATCATCCATTCATCTATCATCTTCTATATTATAATAAAGGAAAGAACTGGATTATACACGTATACAGGTGTAAAGTATAGGAAAATTATGTTTGACGCATCATCACGTCTGAACTACTTACTGTACTGATTAACATGACTTTTTGCATATAGATTCTTGCTTAACCGAGGATGGTTATAGACCTATTTTAAATTCTTCTAGATTTCATTACGTCAAGTTTTCAGTTTGTCAAACTTTAAAATAGACCCTTGCGAAGCACGGGTTACCTGCTAGTAGCTTGATAATTTGATACATCAATCGTCAACTGTTAATACTCCCACCATAACTCTGTTACAGGACATGAAATTGATTTAATGGATAATATTACAGGATGTTGCAAAATGTATATGCAGGACATCAGACTTGATAAAAATTACAACTTGTTTTACTTTATTGGGAAAAAATAGATAGATATAATACTTAACAAATTCACATACCTTGTCGTACAGGTTCTCAGAAGCACAGCACCATTCTTATCAAATTCTTCAGATTTAGTACAATAGGATTTGTTTTGGATGTCAAATCTGATGATGGAAATTTACTGAAAAGAGCACCAATAAGAAGCATAGAAGCTGCTCTGGTAGGTATCAAGCGTTTCATGTTATCCTGAGGACAAAAAACACCTAATAATAAATTTAAATAGCATACGGTAAGCATCAGATTTTGAATCTGAGTTACACTGAGAATATTCTTCTTTTTTACATTACTGATATTGGTGGGTATTATTTTTATAATTGTGGTATTGAATGATAATATAAAATCAATAATAATAGATTTTATTTTGATTTATGAATATAGTTGATTAAGGACAAGTTGAATTATTATTTGAGTTTAAGAACGTTAAATAACTTCAAGTTGAAGACTTTTTTGTTTTAATTTAGAAGCATACTAACAGAGGAACTTAATTCTTATTTTATTTATGTCATATATTATATCATGAAATGTTTTTCCGAAACCCTCAATTAGTTTAATGAAGTGGAAATCCAAGAAAGATTCATTGCATTTTCGTTTTTAATATTCATTAATCAGTTTTAACGAACAGTTTTAAATGATATTCAGTTGTTGAAATGATTATTAACATGTATATTTTATTTTATCTTGTTCATTTACAATTTTGAAGGAGAGATCAAAGTGAAACATATTGCAAAAATGTTTCAGTCTTTCAAATTGTTCTACTCAAGTAGGCGACCATACTAACTTTAGTTGTGAGCGAATAATTTAATCTATGAAAACAACTTGAATTGGCTATCACTATCTGAAAGTATGATATCTTATTGCTTAGATCTATAAAAAAAAAACTTAAAATTGGAAAATACCCACATTTATTTATTTTTTCAGTGTATATTGTTTTGCTTCTAACTTAGTAAAGTCTTTTAATCATCAACAAAGCTATCGGCCTCTTATAATTCTATTTATATTTTTTAGCAGCTTTCCGAAAGCGGATACATTCGAATTGATTTTTATGATTGAACAGAATCTAATTTTTGATTACCAGTTAGTAGAGTGCTTATACTGTGAAGATACAGTAGTTTTTATCAGGCTAGCCAGGAAGATAAGATAGATAATACTCAATCGTTCAAAATTATCCACCAGAATATCCGGAGCTATAATCGCAATTTCGACGAATTCTTAGTATTGATTGAAGATCTCAAAGTAAAATTCGACTGCATTATTCTAACTGAAGCATGGCTTAATTACGATACTGATTTAATAAACATCGATGGTTTCAATGTGTTTAGATCATTCAATAGTATCAATAATAATGATGGTATTGTTATCTACATTGATAGTGCCCTGTCTGTTTCGTGTACTGAGCTGTGTCTGGGAGGGGTTGCCACCTGCCTGAATCTTGTTTTCGACTGGTTTGGTCTGCCTTGCAATCTCCTAGCTATTTATCGCAGTCCAAATTCTAATCAGTTGCTGTTCACAAATGCCTTGAATGATTTTTGTGGCAAGAACTTTGATAACGCTGGCCTTTCGGCAGTAATTGGCGATATTAACTGTGACATACTTAATCCAACCCCAAATATGCAATTAGATCGCTACATGGAGGTGATGTATGCAAACGGCTTAATTTCATGTATTGATAAAGTAACCCGGCCTGATAGTAATACTTGTATTGATCATATTTTTGCAAAAATACCCAACAGAACAAAATTATCATCTTTTATCTTAAAATCCGAAATAACCGATCACTATCCTATCTGCTTAAACATAATTCATAATACCGGTAGTGGTAATTGTAATAATAACAACAATAACAATAGTAATCAATTTCATTCAAAAGTATGTTGGAGCAGAGTTAAACATTGTTTGCAATTTCAGTGCTGGGATGAAGTTTTGAATACAAATGATGTTGACAAAGCTACAGATTCATTTCTCAGTATCTTGAAAACAACTTTAGAGTCTAATTCAAGCAGTACCCCGATAACTTCAAAGAGCAAAAAGATAAAACCATGGATTACGTCAGGATTAGTAATATCTATTAGAATGCGCGATAAACTTAGCAAAAAAGTTCGGGCCCAACCTTTTAATCTCGATCTAAAACAAAGATATATTAGGTATAGGAACTCGCTTCACTCTTTAATAAAAAATGCTAAAAATAACTTTTATAAAAAGAAGATAGATTCCGCAGCTGGCGATCCAAGAAAATTCTGGAAAATCGTCAATGAGATTTCAGGGCGTCCAGTTGGCAAGGAGGTATTTCCAGTCGGGGCTTTTGGGCACAAAACTTGTGATTCGGCTGCCACAGCGCTCGAAACTTTAAGCGATTCTTTTAACGAATATTTCTCCTCTGTGGGAAAACAACTGACGGAGGCTCTGAACCCAGTAGGACCTGCCGAGGTGGATGATGCTGATCATGCTACTCAGTCTGTATTCAACCTACAGCCGATCAGTTCTGAAGAACTTTATGGTGTTATAAACAGTATTAGGGGAAACTCATCACCCGGGTTAGATAGTATACCTACTAAAATGATTAAAAATAACTTTAATGAATTACAACAACCCTTAATGCACATCATAAACCTGAGTATCAATACAGGAAAATTTCCAACATCATTAAAAACAGCAAAAATTATCCCTATCTACAAAGCAGGACCAAAGTCAATAATAAGCAATTATAGGCCAATCTCTCTTCTCACAGTTGTTAGTAAAATAATAAAAAAATGTGTTAAAGTTCAGCTCACAAGATACCTTGTTAGGGAAAATATTATTGCAGACGAACAATATGGATTCATTACCAACAAAAGCACCTCAGATGCTTTGTTTGACCTAACCAAAGAGATAGCTACAAAATTAGGAAATAAGAAGAAGGTTTTGATTACATTTTTAGATATAGCAAAAGCTTTTGATGCGATTGATAGGACAAAGCTTTACAAAAAACTAGAAACAATAGGAGTGAGAAATAGAGAATTGGAGTGGTTCACTAGTTATCTAGGGAATCGCTCACAAATTGTCTCAATCAATGGATCTCTTAGCAAACTATTACCAATAGAGTACGGAGTAGTCCAGGGCAGTACATTGGGCCCTCTATTGTTCTTGATTTATATTAATAATATAAGCAAATTGAAAATTAAAGGGAAACTGTTCTTGTTTGCGGATGATACGGCTGTGGTATCTGAGGGCTGCACGTGGGGTGAGGCATACAAGCACGCATCCCATGACCTTGCCAAAATTAGAAATTGGTTTGACCATAACTCTCTTACAGTTAATATTGAAAAAACCAAACATCTTCCATTTATTGGTCGACAAGATATTGACTGTGATCGCTATGTGTTAAGGATGCACACCTGTGACGATCCTCAGTCGGAGGCCTGCGGCTGTGGCATAATTGAACGGGTTGCTCATTATAAATATTTAGGAGTCATCCTGGATAGTAAATTAAGCTGGGTTCCTCATGTACAAGGGCTGAAGAACCGTTTGAGAAAATTAATCTATGCCTTCTCACGGCTGGGCCAAGTGCTTACTGTGGATCGCTGCAGGACAGTGTACTTTGCGTATGTGCAGTCTTTGCTGCAGTATGGCATTCTGGCGTGGGGAGGTGCGTCATTAGCGGTCTTGGAGCCTCTGTCGGTCGCCCAGAGGTTGATAATTAAAACCATATTACAAAAAAACCAGCGTTTTCCCACCAATCTACTATTCAATATATTTCCAGTAATGAATGTTAGGCAGATTTTCATAAAAACTTTAGTAATTTACATTTTCAATAATAAGGACACTTTTTTCAGAGAGATTCAACACAGTCATCTAACCAGAAACCAAACAATGTCACGTTTATTTAATCCTCCTATTAGTATCAGTTTGCAAAGGCACAATTCATTTTACATTTCGCAATGGCTGTATAGAAACCTTCCTCCAGAAATAGTTGAGGCTGGGGCGGGCCGAGTCACTGTAGTGTTAAAGCACAGAATTTCTGAATGGTTAATGTATGTTGGATCGCAGGATGCAGAGAATTTAATCAAATCACCTTATGTTTGAAATTCAAATTTTAATCTGTTTTTCTTACCAAACACATTTTGCAAAAAGCGATTCCGGCTGTTCTGGTGTGATAAAAATAATAATTATTAATAAATTATAAAAATAGGTATTATTACAAGCCGATTGTCTAATTTTCTTCCAATGGATCTGTCTTTTCTTCCTTCTCAAATTCAAATTGATTTTTTTTCATATAATTAATCCTAAAAATATATTAAATATAATCTATTTTTATTTCATTTACCGTATGTATCTTATACTTATAGCCCAATATTTTTTATTGAACACAACTAATCTTAAGAACTGCTCCCACACACGGACATATAGTCTATGTGGGTTCTAATATTCATTTTATAATTGTAATTGTGTTGTTAAAATTGTATGATACGTGAATAAAATAAATTGAATTGAATTGAATTCTCAAAAATTAATATTTTCAAAACATTTTTGTCTCATTAAATCAACAATATCATGAAGAATCTATCCTCTGAATCTCATGAATTCTCTTACCGAATTTGAATTGTTTTGTCCCAAAAATTTGAACTTTAGGCGCTCATATCTCAAAAAGCAATGATCGGAAAAAATGTATTTCTGAGAAAACTTTTTTATTTTGATAGCTTGATGATAGACAAATCAAAAATATCACCAGTAGAAAGTTTATTTTTCTCCTATGCACAACCTTAATTTTCCAGCAAGAACAGTTTTTTGAGACAAAGTGCTAAATAAACGTCTACAGTTTCATCAATGCTGTATCGGCAATGTGAAAACGCGTGCCGTTAATATGTCTTTGAATAAAGGTGTTGATATTTACATAAAGAAATTATTCTCTTCCATTTTTATTTAATTGAAATTCCAAAATTATTCGAGCTCTGATAGAATGACTGACTCACTGTACAGTCAGTCGAAAATGTTAATATTGGAATGAGGGGTATTTTGGCAAGCTCAGCAAAAACATAAGGTCATAATGCACCTTTTCGTTATATCTTCAAATGAAAAATGAGTTTTGTGGATTGTCAAACTCCCTCGGGAAACTACTCAACTTATTCTATCTTTTAGTAAAATAACAATGATCATCCATTCATCTATCATCTTCTATATTATAATAAAGGAAAGAACTGGATTATACACGTATACAGGTGTAAAGTATAGGAAAATTATGTTTGACGCATCATCACGTCTGAACTACTTACTGTACTGATTAACATGACATTTTGCATATAGATTCTTGCTTAACCGAGGATGGTTATAAACCTATTTTAAATTCTTCAAGATTTGATTACATAAAGTTTCAAGTTTTCAATTATTTGTCATGCTTCCAGTTGTTATATGGAAGCAGCAGAACATTTCTCTTAAAAGGGAAATTAGAAGATAGGTATGATTGGGATCCTTTTCGAATGATAAAAACAGATTTTCCGTCGCACCCAAATTTTTTCAGCCATTTTGAATCCAACTTCTTTTTTATAATTGAAAGATGGTCATAAATGATACATGATTCCGATACAGGATTTCCAGAGAAAAGGTATGGTGAAAACCGCACATCGATATCTCAAACCTTTCAAAATTTATTCTCATTCATTTCCTTTATTATAGTATAGAAGATGATATAGAGAAAGAACTGGCTTGAGCACGTATAAACGTGTAAAGGATAGAAAAATTATGTTTGACGCATCATCACGTCTGAACTACTGGACTGATTTATTTGAAATGCTGCATATAAATTCTTAATCAACCGAGGATTCTTATAGGCCTATTTTAAATTCTTCTAGATTTCATTACGTCAAGTTTTCAGTTTGTCAAACTTTAAAATAAACCCTTGCGAAGCACGGGTTACCTGCTAGTAGCTTGATAATTTGATACATCAATCGTCAACTGTTAATACTCCCACCATAACTCTGTTACAGGACATGAAATTGATTTAATGGATAATATTACAGGATGTTGCAAAATGTATATGCAGGACATCAGACTTAAAAATTACAACTTGTTTTACTTTATTGGGAAAAAATAGATAGATATAATACTTAACAAATTCACATACCTTGTCGTACAGGTTCTCAGAAGCACAGCACCATTCTTATCAAATTCTTCAGATTTTAGTACAATAGGATTTGTTTTGGATGTCAAATCTGATGATGGAAATTTACTGAAAAGAGCACCAATAAGAAGCATAGAAGCTGCTCTGGTAGGTATCAAGCGTTTCATGTTATCCTGAGGACAAAAAACACCTAATAATAAATTTAAATCAAAAATGCAAGAAATATTTACAGCGAAATGATTGTTGAAAATTAATTAGATGTTTCATCATAGCTTTTGTAATAAGATTGGTAAGGTAAACTAGTAGAGCTTAGAGCAAATAAACATACTAGCCATAAATGAATACTTTTCTAATAGCATATAGGAGTTTCGCTAGACACATCAGTGTCTCACCGCCAAAACTTTTGCCATTTATTAAAATGAAATCATCAGCCATTGCTTTATTCAATAAAAAAATACGGCACTGTCCGAAACAATCCCCATGGTTAAACTATATTAGTTTTTTTCAAACACATAGAAGATTTGGTTTAAAATGTATATAAATATTGAGACTACTTACCCAAGAATCAAATTTAGCCTCGTCTTTCAATAAGACAACAATTTCTTTAATACGCTTTAGAAAGAATTCCTCCGCCACTTTGATGGATGTCGACTGAATGATCGGCAACATAAAATCTTGAACTAGCTTGACAGGAATGTCAGGTTTCTGTAGAAATAAAGTTTTTTTGCTGACTACAGTTTCGTAGAGCTCATCGAGTATGAGCAAACTGTTGCCTTTGAAAAAGTACGACGATCGGCCAAGAATTGTTTTGAATTTTTCCCTGAATGGATGTGCTGGATCGTCAGCCAAGGCGTTAGTGACACTCATCACTAGGTCCCTACTACCAGTGCGTTCTATCATTTCCAATAGAATGTTGAACACCTCCTTGTACCAATGGCTGTGGGTTCCCCATTCTTTGGACGAAGTCGGGAAATCATTCATAAATTTTCTCAGCAATCCCCTGGAAAGGATTTTATAGAAGATAAATTTGTAATAATATTAAACAAAAATCGAAATCGAACACATTATACATACCGATTACTTGGCTTAAATCACGCATCATAATTACTATGGTAACTAATTACAAAACACTTTTCATGACGATGCCCAGATACAATAGCCTTCCACTTGTGTGGATAATGAGATGAGCTGATGAACAACCATGAGCATGCCAGCATCTGAACCCACGGGGATAGAAATTGATAAAATGTTGATAACATATTTCAATACTTAAATTTGCTCCTTTATTTTAGTGGAATATTGATTGATATTTGATCAGGGTTGGTAGAATTGGACTACATTGTTATTGCTCAAATTTGTTACTCCGTATTTTTATGAATTTATAAGTGGTAAAAGTTAAAGAATTAGTCACTTGTTGGTTCTATGTGAATTATAAAGTTTTGGTGTACCTGGTGATAATATCCACGTGTGGCCAACTGTAAGTTATAGATACTAATAGTCAAGTGGAGCTTAAGAACTTTTACACTGTCTTGACTGATTTCGGCCATTTCTGACTGCCGGTTTTTGCCTGCGATTACTAATAACAATAAACAACTATCGTACTGAATCTATCTGTCGTCTGCTAGAGCCGATTAGCTGATAACGGTAAGAGAGAAAAAGTGTTATCACTATCTGTCAAAAGACCGAGCGCTTCACAGCTGTTCAATTGTTGTTTGTTTACTCGTAATCATAGTACTTCAAAAGCGCGTAGTTTAAAACAAAAATACTTTAATTTATTATATTCGCACATATCCTGACTCAGGGGCTTCCTTCTCCGCTTTTGTTTTGATTGCCCTCGAGATGCTTCCTTATCCTTTTCCTTATGAATCTATAATTCCCAGTAAAAACTGACTTCATTTTTATATTCCTTGAACAGAGTGACGCCGCGCTGAACTGAGCTCGAACTGTTTTAACTGAGCTTTAATTATGACACATTTAATAAGGAAATTCACAGCGAGGACGAGAGGGAATGTTGCTATTGAGGTTGATGGATTTAATTTCAAAAGGGATCGCATTATGGTTGAAGGTAGAATCTCATGGAGATGTCTCAGCATTGGCTGTTCGGTAAATTTGAAGACAGATTCTGGCATTAATAAAGTTTTAAATACAATCGGACAGCACAATCATCCGGCTCCAGATTTGGATCCTGCGAATGACAATTCAAAGAGTGAATTAGCTTCAGAATGTATTTCAAAATCTCCAAAAACTCTTAGAAATGACATAAGTATACTTTCATCACCTATGACTTGTGATATGGGTGTAAATACGACACCACAAAGACTGTCTCAACTGATTCTTCAGATAGTACCGTATGCGTACAGCGGAGCTTCTTCAGCAACGAGATGATTTAATTGCCTTCTCACAAGAATTGAAGATGCAAATTGAAATACTCGAGAATCAAGAGAAATCCCAAAAAGCTGAATCCAGTTCATTGGCGCTAAATTTTAAGAACGAACATCTGGCTATCAAAGATCAACTTAAATCTATGGCCGTTACTGTGGAAACCTTGGAGGTTGACAACCGTGCCTTACGGAGTGAAATAGAAATGTCCAGAGATGAAGCCAACCGATGGAAGATTAAATACGAGGCGCTAGTGAATTCGGCATCATGTGATGTTTTGACGCAGCGACGTAGTGAGGACCGATTCCAGTGGGTGAATTTGATAATTAATAATACACAATTGGTGCGAGGAAAGGACTTACAATCAAAAAATGATGACTCACGAGACATACATAAAAAGAATAAGACTAACAGTAATAACCCGAAACAGCGAGTGAAGATTAGGTGTTTTTCAGACCGTCAAGGAAGACAGGTTGCTAAGGGTGTCTCATGTAATTTTATTAGATCGTTCAAAAAGAGACTTTTGGAACTGCGACATACTAACGTATTAGTGTTCTCCGTACCACACCGTCATGATCTACCCCAGTGGTCATGACAATGTGTGAATGTGGAAGTACGTAAAACTAATGAACAATTGAAAAACATTAGCAAACGCTTCTCAAATGTTGTTTTCTCGGATTTAAGTTCACTGGGAGCAAGATTCCACACGAATCATCGTCTTCACCTTTACAGAATTGGTAAAAAACATATTGTAGACAGGATACTGAATACTGTAACTCGAATCAATGCTACTTTAGAGTCAACCAAAAAACACTATTAAATTAGGTCAACAGGGAAATGACAATAATAATTTTTTAGAGGTTTAGATTGTTTATCTATTGCTATTATGAGTAGTTCACCTAGTTGTAAGAAAAATGAAACTTTTGAAACGCATGAATACATTTGTATTTTTAGGATACGCCAATCACAGTGCAGTATTTGACCGGCGGCAAAAGCGAATTAATTCAAAAAATACACGAATTTATTTTATAAACAGTAAGAAATTGTAAACTACACAGTACCCAGATTTATGTAACAATTATAAAATAAATATTTAAGACAAAAATATTCGCTCTTTAGGTTGTAATATAGCAGTTTAGTATGGACTATTTCGACAACTTTGAATTACGTCATTGCGTAGTAGTGAGGCCACCAATGAGAGTGGATATTTAAATTTTATGCAAATTAAAAAGACGGAAGTATGGTTGTGAAAGAATAAGGGTAGGTCCAAGCCCACTTGCTTGCTAGAGGTCACAGGGGACAGCCACCAATTTAGAGAGCACAAGACTAGATCCCTTTTTAAATAATTGTAAGTTTTAAAAAGTTAAAAGTTGAATAATTAGAAATTAATTTCATAAGACTCAGTGAAGTTGTAATATAACAGAAGTCATTGAATTAAAATGATCCCCTTGGAGAGGGCGACAGCGGCCCACCAGGAAGGCCGAGGACATCAAAATGAATCCGGACCGCCATCAAAATTGTGAATTTCGACACGTGAGTTCAATTGAAAGTTATTTAGGAGGGCCCTCAGTGCTTCAAAATTATCATGTTTAAATAAAGCTAGCTCGTCGAAAGGTTATTTAAATATTAAAAATAATATCAAAACTTGGGCAAGTATTAAAACGTAAAGGGAATATTTTTTAAGAAACATTTATGAGATTCACTATTAAATATGCACAGAAGGAATATTTGATTTATTATAATTTTATGCTCATTCATATGTCTTTTATCAGTAATTTATTAGATTTTTGCAAAGCTCATGTTCATAGGATAAATTGATTTATCTGATTTCCACCAGAGGCCGAACCCAAGCCCTGAGATATATCCAGGACCACCTAATTATCCAGGACCATCACATCTGATTTGGAAAAACTCAAAGGTCATAGTATTTAGTTGCAGCAGCAATATGAATTAATAGAATTTATAAGGTATTCTGATAGAGTGTCGCCTTTGATTCCGCTCAGTATCATTTTACATTGCTGACCACTTTGTCGAATGGTGGTGAGTGGCATTGGTGGCGATACAGCATTGTCTAGTACAAAAGTCAGAGCCCTTATAGCTATCTACCTTGCCTGCATCTATATCTGTGGAGTCTACCAAATCAGTCACAAAAACTGTGAACTGTTAAAGCAGCCGACGTTTGCAGCCAGCAAAAGCAGAGAATTTTTTGAGCTCCTAGAAGAGCTGGTTAGAAACTGGTGCTATTTTTCTTTCAGGAGTCATGAAAAATATTATATAAATTCAAAAATCTTTGCTCTACCGACTGCGGCCAAGCAGGGCACATGTTACGGAAAAATAACATTACAACATGTAGTTTTGAATGAATTTGGGAATCAAAACAATTGTCATGCCCTCTGTCTGAGTGAGCATTGGTGCAAGGAAGAAGATATAATTTATCATAAATTGGATGATTATGTTTTAGTCAATAGTTATTGTAGAAAACAATTCATACATGGGGGGGGGGTATCTATTTATGTCAGACCTGAGCTTGCACAAGAAAGTATAGATTTGGATTGTCTCAATAGTGAATAGAATTTTGAAGTAACAGGCATAGCTATTAAGGCTGTGCAAAGGCTAGAAATAAACTTTCTACTCGTGATATTTTTCGAAGTTTTTCGATTTGTATATCATCAAGCTATCAAAATGAAAAAGTTTTCTCAGAAAAACATTTTTTTCCGATCATTAATTTTTGAGATATGAGCGACTGAAGTTTGAATTTTTGGGCAGAACATTTCAAATTCGGTATGATATAAATCTGTTGAGGCCATTTGAATTGTATTCATTCGCTCATTGACTGCTAGATGGCAGGAGAGCTTCTATAATTTTATAATATCCATTACTCATCAATTTGTCGTTCCAGGCACTGGAAAGTTTGCGAGTCAGTGTGAATTTAGCTTTCGTACAGCTATCTACTCGCTCTCGAGGCTTTAAGATTCAGGAAATTCGTCCTGAATCTGCCTAAATATTCGTGTTGTTTAATATTATAGGAAATTCGGCCTATACATTTATTCGTGTACATAAATTGCATTTTTGTTTTATGTGAAAAGTTACTCACGTTTCGTATTAGTAAAAAGTGAATGCCAGAACTCAGTTTTTAGTTTTGTTTTTATCAATAGTCAAGTCAAAGTGTTATATATATCCAGACAGTAAACTTCATCTCAGAAAACGGGAAAACAGCAAGGAGCCAACTTTAATAGTCACACTTTCGGTTTGCATAATTTCACCTATCTTTTCCTCTCATCTATCCTATCCAACTGTTCACCTTTTACCTCAAATAGAAGTAGGCAAACAATTCAATTCGCGACATGTTGAATTTGAGATTTGGTGAATACATTTTCTGATTTTCTATGTTCTTTGTATGTGGTTTTCCTGAATGAATATATTATTCAGCACAAAGATTTGATTCGTTTTATACAGTCCACTTCAGAGGATTTGAAACTTGTAGTTTGAAATATTTAAATTTAAAGAACCAGTATATACATAAAAAAATCCATGAGATTTAGAGGATGGATTCTTCATGGTATTGTTGATCTAGTAAAACAAAAATTTTCTGAAAATATTAATTTTTGGAAAAGTTATTCAATTTACCAAAAATAACTCAACTAAAAGTTATTTTTTGTTATTTATAGTAAATTGAGTAACTATTTTAAAAATTGATATTTTCAGAGAATTTTTGTTGGAAAAGTTATTCAATTTACCAAAAATAACTCAACTAAAAGTTATTTTTGGTTATTTTTAGTAAATTATCTTAAAAATTGATATTTTCAGAGAATTTTCTGTTATTTATAGTAAATTGAGTAACTATTTTGAAAATTGATATTTTCAGAGAATTTTTGTTGGAAAAGTTATTCAATTTACCAAAAATAACTCAACTAAAAGTTATTTTTGGTTATTTTTAGTAAATTATCTTAAAAATTGATATTTTCAGAGAATTTTTGTTGGAAAAGTTATTCAATTTACCAAAAATAACTCAACTAAAAGTTATTTTTGGTTATTTTTAGTAAATTGAATAACTATCTTAAAAATTGATATTTTCAGAAAATTTTTGTTTACTAGATCAACAATACCATGAAGAATCCATCCTCTAAATCTCATGGATTAATCTCTTACCGAATTTGAAATGTTCTGTCCCAAAAATTTAAACTTTAGGCGCTCATATCTCAAAAAGTAATGATCAGAAAAAAAATGTTTTCCTGAGAAGACTTTTTCATTTTTATAGCTTGATGATATACAAATCAAAAATATCACGATTAAAAAGTTTATTTTTAGCCTTTGCACAGCCTTAATAAACTTAAGCTGATTGTAGTTTCTCTCTATAAATCACCTTTAGGAAATCCTGCTCTTTTCTTACAAGGTCTTGATGAGGTTTTAAATTTCTCCAGTAGACCCAGGAGGAAAAATTATCGCATTGTACTTTGAGGTGACGTTAATGCTGAGTTTAATGTACTACAAGATAAGGCAACAGTTCATGAGTTGAAAAATCGATCAAGGCAGTTCAACTTTTATTGCACAAATTTAAGGCCCACTAGGGGATCTGCTTGCCTTGACAATATATTTACCAACATAGGCACACAATATATCTATACAGATGTGAAAGCATTTCATTTTTCTGATCATGATTGCGTTTTTCTGAGCCTATTGAATTTACCCCAAGGGGATGGCAGTGTCAGGACAAAGATGATGTCTACTAGACCTATAACTGTTGAGAAGATGCAAAATTTTAAATCTGCACTATCAAATATAGATTGGGTAGCCAAATTATCTAACCAAGTGGGTGGAGAAGCTATATTTAACTGTTTCATGGAAATATTTTTGTATTATTTCGATTTGTGTATACCTCAGAAAATTGTTAGAGTCACAACTAACTCTTCTGAAGCCAAAGTGAAGAGAAAACCTTCCACCTGGTATACACCTCAGTTGTTAGAAATGAAAAACAAATAGTTATCGTATCATCACTTATATAAAAGAGACAAGACAAACTTATCTACATTAGCTTATTATAATGTTAGGACTGAGTATAAGAATGCTATTAATACAGCCAAGAAACAGTATAACCCAACTCAGATTGAGCTCTCCAGTAATAGATGTAAATCAGCCTGGAAAATGATCAATCAAGTTAAAAAAGAGAGTCAAAATGTTAGTATGGGTATTAGACTGCATTGTTGAACCTCTAACATACTGCATTAATAGTTGTATAACGGAAGGAGTGTTCCCATCTATACTCAAATTATCAAGAGTAGTACCAGTTTATAAAAAGGGACAAAAGATTGTCAATCTAGTTTTCGCCCCATATCATTAGTTCCGATATTTTCAAAGATCTTTGAGTCAGTAATAAAAATCAAGATCTCAAATTACCTAAGTGAACAGCATATTTTAAGTGAAGCTCAGTTCGGTTTTATAAAAGGTAGATCTACCGCATCTGCAATAGATGCTCTGATTAAAAAAGTGTTGGTTACTTTTGAAACAGGTCAATTTGCTCAGGCTACCTTTTGTGACCTCAACAAGGCATTCGATTGTGTCGACCACACAATCCTGCTGAATAAACTTGGTCTCTATGGTATGAACAGTGCAAGCCTCATGTAAATTGGGTCATACTTATTTGACCGTAAGCAAATCGTCTATGTAGGTCATACTACATGTAAGGTTAAAATGATGAAGTATGGTGTTCCTCAGGGCTCTGTCCTTCGACCTGTACTGTTCACCCTGATGATAAATGATTTCCATTATCAGTGACATCTCAATTAATGCTTTACGCAGATGATAAAACTTTTTTTAATTCCGGCTCAAATTTTCAAAAACTCGCTTGTACGATGGATCATACTTTAAACCAAGCAAGCATATGGTTCAGGGCAAATGATTTCCTATTGAATAATAATAAGACTCAACAAATGATTTTTAGCTTAAGAGATATTCCAACAGATAATTGTGTAAATAATGTTAAGTTTCTAGGTATATATATTGACGAAAAATTAATATGGAAGCTGCATATTGAGTATGTAAATAGTAAATTGTCTAGGGTTATTTATTTGTTGAAGCAATTAAAAAATTATGTACCTAATGTAAGGTCAGCTTATTTTGCATTTTTTCAAAGTATTCTTTTATATGGCGTGTTGTTTTGGGGTAACTGTAGCCATGTTAGCAGTGTGCTTTTACTTCAGTAAAAAGCCATCAGGATATTAGCAGATGCTCGTAATAGTACTGAACATTGTAGACCTGTTTATTAAGTTGAGGATCTTAACAATCATAAATATTTATATATACACTGTTCTAATACATGTAAAAACAAAGGTAGACAAAATTCCAAAACATACCATACATTCTCATGCAGCAAGAAATAAGAATAGACTGAATATACAATTCCAAAGGCTATCAAAGTCAATGAATAGCTACAATATTATAGCACTGAAACTGTACAATAAGTTACCTCTAAGCTTAATAAATGAGTCTACAGATAGATTTAAAATGAAAATTTTCAACTGGTTAGTGAAAACACCAATGTATTCTATACAAGAGTTCTTGGATTCTGATATGATTATTGATATTTGATTCGTTGATTGCTTAAAGCTTTTCCTTCTTGTTTTAACCACTTTGACTGCGCTTTGTTTAGTACCTACTGTGTTTGTATAGTGATGAATATTTGAATTCTTCAGGGTTTACTTTAGATGTAGTTATGTTTGTGTTTATATATGTATATCGTATATACTTTGAATTACATTGACTTATATCTTTCTGACTTGTACAGAGTGCGGCAGAAAGGATGAACGGTTTTCAAAAAAGTAATATGTCATTACCTGTGCATAAAAAACATTTATGTTCGCCCCACATGGATGTAATGAGCTGGTTTTCATGCGTCATATGAAGGCCGAAAATGATTGTTTTCTGACCAGGCCGGTAAAATTTTTACGGCCCTAGGGCTGTAAAATAACCTTGAAGTCAGCTGATTCTGATTTGATGTGAACGTATTTACAAAATAGTTTATGAAACGGAATCAGTTTATACTTCTAGAATTGAATAAAGTATTTTGCAATAAGATACTATCATTTTATTTGGATGAATGAAATACAAATAAGATAATATAGCCCAGTCAACGAAGTGTTATAGACGGAAAAGTTTGGGAGACAATTTTTGACCTCTCAGTTCTGTTTAGGGTAGTAAGGAGGTACACATATCAAAAGTCCCCACCCTTACCCTCTGTGCTAAGGGGGTGGGGGTGGTTCAAAGGTACCATTTTTGGTTTCTCGCATATAACTCGAAAATTATGCATTTTACAGACATGACTATTCTATAAGAAATCAAAGCTTACAGAATATCCTACAATATTGATCTCACAACTTTGTCTACATCTCTTTCTTTTTTCGAGATCTAAAAGATATGACATTTTTGAAAAAAAACACATTTTCCTTCAATTTTTGCTCTTATAATTTTTTGAATATCAATGGGAAAAATCCATGCTGATCATGAGCTTATAGAGCATCAAATTCTCTTCAATTTGATGTTTTATTTCACAAGTTTACGCACATCCCCACGACTGTTGCAGCAGCTTCAGTGTTGAGTGTGAGATCTTCAGTTATGCAAAAATATACCAATTGACAAAGGAATTTGGAGAGAATGTTTTGAACAAAATTTTTGACTTCGCACCTTTGTTGGGACCAGTTAGGGGGGTGAACATATCAAAAGTCCCCATCCCTACCCCTTGTGCTAAAGGGATGAGGGTGGTTTGAAAGTAGCATTTTTCAATGTTTTGCTTACATGCTCATCATATCTTGAGAAAAATGCGTACAACCGACATGACTAACTATTCATAAATGAAAATTGATAAATTCTCTACATTATTGTTTTTGTTCTGTGGTGATTTGTGATATCTCCAACAGTTTCCGAGATATACGCTCTTAAAAGTATGAAATTGTTGAAATAATAGCTTTTTATCCTATTTTTCAGGGCCTACAACTCTCCAACAATGCATCGTAGAAATCAATATGCTCACCGTGGATTTGTAGAGCTTTGTTTTCTCTTCAATTCGATGTATTATTCCACTAATTTATATTTCCCTTCTATTGTTATAGCAGATTCAGCTCGGCATACGGCCTCTGACTTGAAAACCGATTTCGAGCCGGAAAAGTCTCATTTTCGGCCCTAGGTGCGAAATATACTATTACAGAACAATATTCACATTATCTTACAATTGTAGAAAATTTATGTTTGAAAACAATATCTGACAGGTGACGGCTGTTTTCAGCGATGCACTTTACAAGCTGCTCTTGGAAGTTGGTTTGTACTCTTTCTAACATTGCCCTGCCAATTTGTTCGACTTCCTCACGAATTGCTTCCTTCAGTTCTTGAAGTGTACGTGGTTTATGCTGGTAAACACGAGACTTCTGGAAACCCCACAAGGAGTAGTCGCACATGGACAGGTCTGGAGAACGAGGAGGCCAATTAATGCCACCAAACCGAGAAATGATGTGACCACGAAAAACAGCCCGAATTGCTTCCATTGAATTTCTTGCAGTGTGAGCTGTCACCCCTTCCTGCTGAAACCATACTTGCCGGATAGGAATACGTTTCCTTCTTAATTCAGGTAGGAAGAATTCAGTGAACATCTGTCTATAACGTTTTGAGGTTACAGTTACAGTGGTCCCGTTGTCGTCTTCAAAAAAGTATGGACCAATAACAACTGTACTGCTCACAGCACACCAACTGTCACCTTGGGACTGTGTAATGGTCTCTCATGCATTAATTTTGGATTTTCATCTGACCAATAACGATAGTTCTGCTGATTAGCGGTACGAATTGATACCTCCCTCGCGTTCGCTACCTTTCAGCCTGCCGCTCTGCTCTGCTCCCCACGCCACGCATCAACCAAATGAGTGGTTGACCCATCCGCCACCAGGGTGCGCCTCAGTCGCCGCCACCCGTTCCTGCGTTTCTATTGGCCGAGCACCGCCGGCCAATAGCAGCGCAGGTGAACTCGGGGACTGTGAATAAAAGGGGGCTACTCAGCTACCCTTGATAGCACTTGCTCACTAGCAGCCTTCCACTGAAGAGCCAGAAGAGACCACCAGCCGAGACCACTACCAGAGACCACTACCAGCCGAGACCACTACCGAGACCAGGAGCAGAGCAGCGAGCAGGCCAATGAGGGAACCACGGCGAGACTAACCGCAACCTGAGGTGTCTTCCTTGTCTACTACCCAGCCGATGCCTAGGAGGAACCGAGCCGCCGCCGAATCCAGAAGAGGAGGGCCCTACGTCGGCTTCGCCAGGTGGAGGAGAGGCTGAGGCTGTACACCGCCGCCTCAGCTGCGCCCCAAGACTTAGCGCCCCAGCCTAACAACTGGCGCGCGGTTCTGGATGCGCGGGTTGGGTGCCGAACCGACATCGGAGTGTGTGCAGCGGAAGCCTACGACCCTGCCTGCCCGGGGTTTGACCGAAGGCCCCTTCTAAACGAGGAAGTGGTCGAGGAGGTCCTCCCGGCGGAGATTCGGCACGACCTCTGGCTAGTAGATCACCCGGTCAGCCCTCTCCGTAGCCCGGGTAAACCAGAGTGGAGACTGCGAACCATTGACTTGAGCCCCTGCCGGCCTGCTCTCGCACCAGACGGACCTGCCCGGGACCCTCGCGCGGCGTGGTATCGCGCCAGTCGACGACTACTAAACATCTAGCCTGCCTTGGTCCCTTTTAGGGCCACCAGCAACAATCTTGGTCCCTTTTCAGGGCCACCAGCAACAAACTTGGCCCTTTCAGGGCCACCAAAAGCCATTTTTTCAGACAGTGGTAACAAACCCCTCGCTCGACCCGACTGACTAGCCCAATTGATGAACGAGCCACACCTTCCGCCATATCACATTCAAATGAAAACTTGCTTCATCTGTCGTAAACAAAATGATGTTTTCATTTTGGTCAAGTATGGCCTCCATTTTCGAGCAAAATTCAGCCGCTTTACATAATCGCCAGGATTCAATTGTTGAGCCATGGCCATTTTGTAGGGATAAAATCCTAGATCTTTATGTAAAATACGCCTTACTGACCGATCACTGATGCTCAGTTCAAAAGAATGTCTCCTAGCAGATCGATTGGGACTACGGAGTATGGCTTGCCGAACTCTTTCACATTTCGTGGAGTGCGTACATTGCGATGAGCCCCTGGTGGTCGTTTATTCATTACTGTTCCTACTGAACGAAATGATTTTACTCAAAGTAAAATGGTGTTACGAGTGGGAACATTGTCATTTCTCGCAAGATTGAAATGACGACGAAACTCGCGCTGAACTGCAATGATACTCTCATTTATTACGCACAAAACTGTCGTAAGTAAACACACGATGTTGCACATTCCACGAATCCATGAAGCCGACTAAACAATGACTAGAAAAAATGGTATGATCTACCGAACACATGTTCACTTCAGCTGGCCCAATCCGACTACCCAGATCAGAATACTATCTGTTCTAAAAACATCCATCCTTCCTGCCGCACTCAGTATAATGTCTAGTATTAGTTTTGACTTTGTCTATTGCCAATGTTGCTTAATCAAAATAGAAATTTATTTATTTGATATAGAGTATTCGTTGTTGAATCAACCAACTACTAACTAATCTGTCAAAAAATATGTGTCAGCACTGCTAAGTCAAGTCATGATTTTTTTCTGGAAATAAGGACGTTAAATCAAAGGTAATTTCAAAATGGAATGTTTTTTATTTCAACAGATAATTTTGTGAACTGCAGTCTGAAACATTCATTGGTATCTGTTTCGAAATGTATTTCTTACACTATTGAAAAATATCAATCAACATAGGGTGGATGGTAGCAGTGGCGGCTCGTCCTATGTGTTCAATGGTTCATTGAACCCCAGAATTGAATCAACTTCCTAGACAATGATGAATTTGCAACTCAAATAATTATATTTTTATTTTATTCTCATTAAATTACATCACATTTTTCATCTACGTAAACTTAACGTTGATGTTTTGCTGCCGGTGCCTGAGATCCCGGAGTGGCTTGCTTGAAACAGCACCGAATGGTTGACGAGACGGGTGGAGGTAGAAAGCAGTGTTCATTCCCCGATGTGAACCAAAAACAGGGCTGGGTGAGGTAGTGGAACGGAGGAGGGGAATCGGTTTGCTAGCACGGATTTGGTTCACAATCCTGTCTGAACCAATTTTGCACGAGTTCATCCGAGAGTAGCCGAACCTAGCCGAGGCAAGTGAAGCATTCGGTAAACAAGAAGTAGCCTAAGCGTGACAGTTTTGAGGTTATACGGTATGGTTTCGGGTATACACTGTTTACAGTTGTGATAGATCTCACTGCATTTCTCGTTATATAAATTTGTTTTGCGTGTAGAAGAATATAGTAATTTCTAGTGTGTTTCGTGTATTCGTGAGTATTTCTAGTGTGTCAATTTCTTTTAGTGAGAGTGAGAATATAATTTATTGTGTTACCGTAACAGCATTTTGATGAAGAAATATGAATAAGGTTCAGTATTGTTAAATACAAACAATATTGATATTCAGGGTAGGTGTAAAATAAAACATAATGGTGACCAACTCCCGAAGTAAAAATCAAACAAGAAAAATATGAACAGGACAAAAAATTTATATTTGTAGAAAATATGCTCAATCTTTGGGGTGTTATTCCTTAAAATTATTATTGATCACCTTTACACTTGATTATGCTCAATACTCTATATCCTCTTGACCTTTCTCTCCAATAGATCATGAGGTTGAACCCCCAAGCTAGAAGATCACGAGCCGCTACTGGATGGTAGTACGTCAAAATGTCAATATTATGTGGATAGTAGGTTTATTATATGAAGTGGTACATTTTTCTTCATTTTTAACTGAAAAATAGTACTATATCTAGTCGATACTTCATTTTCAATGACAGACAATTCCTACAATTTTTCTCAATGTGGAAGAATTAAAATTGACTTACCTAAGAACTGAATCTTTTTCGTTGCTTGTTGAACCATGTGTGCTATCGATGCCGACCTGAAGAAGAGTTTTCAGGATGCGCGGACGTTGACTGCTGTGGCCATACTTCAGTCCATTCGAAACAAAGTTGAAAATATTATTCAAGCCCGACCTTCTTATATTGTGACCAGGTAGAAAGTTACGAATTGAGTAGATGAGTTTGATAGCAGAATCCATTTCATCATGAGGCTCTCTTGGAAAAGTGTTTTCTATCAATGCAGCTATATGTAATTTGGTTCTGTAACAAAACCAAGTAATGATATTCAGTTTAAAAGATTATTATCAAATTGCAAACAGAGTAATAATGATAAATAATGCATAATTTCTATATGTAAAATCTGATTATTAATTTATTTCAATTACTGACGGTATAGCTATATTTTAAATGAAATTATCATATTTCTTTGGATATCAAACCTAAGAAAACTACTTTTGAGAATAAAAACCATCATCGAGACAAGGGCTAAGTAACTGTGAGTAGAATTTTTCAAATCAAATTTTTTTAATAAGAAAATTTCAAGTTATAAAATGGTTTATCAATGCGATAAAAAAAATATAATAAATGAAATGATCAATTTTAGTATGATTTGCACTGAATATTCTGAACAGACTAATGAAAACTACCAAAAATTATACATTGTAGAAATTGTAATAAAAACATAACCGGTGTTTTTAACCAACACCTACGCATGCACAATACATGTATATCATAGTCTAAATGAAGTAGGTAATCATAGAATAGGTAATCGTGTGTGGGCCCTTGATAAAAAATCAAATACATAACCCATTTAAAATTAAATTGAAAATAACAGTAAAATCCACATACCTATCCTCGCAATTCCTGGACCTATCCAATAACGTGCACAGATACTTTGAAATGAGCACAAAGTTTCCAGGAAACCGTTGCAATAGCTGCTCCACACTTTCAGTAGGAAACTTGCAAAGATGAGCGAAAATCTTCTCATTGAAGGTATTTGTCAAGTGCTGTCCCTTCGTAACATTTTTGTCTTCATCTTCATATTTGAGTAAATCATCATTACACATGCATTCGATTAGTTTAGAAGTGTTTTCGTATTGTAACAAAAACGCGAAATCCAAAAGTAGTTCGAGATACAATGTTTGCGACTTGTCTCGTTTCACTGCTTTGTCCTCTTCTACTAGACAATTGGCCACCGCTTCTATTAGTTTGTCACAGCTCCATAAAGTTTCGTCTCTTATTAGGCTCTGCAAGTAAACAAAGCGATTTAAATTATAGGTTTCTATCATAAAACACATTTCAAAGTACATGACATCTCTTACCTCAATATTAATCGTTTATCAATAAAATATTTTTCGAGAAAACTGTCCAGCAATTGGAATTCAAAAACAGTCAATCAATCGGTTTTTTCAATGATGGGCAGTTAAGAATTGAAATTGTTCATTGACACCGTAATTGATGATTCACCAAATCAACAGCTTAGCCTATCTGAATATGTAACAATTCTCTGTACTAAAATTATAGTCTACAGGCCCAAATGAGAACAGGAATTTGAATAGAACTAACATCTTAAAAAGAAGAAAAAACACATTTTACTCCTACTTAATTTCGAAACTTCATTCGAAGGCATTTCTCTCAGTCTTGTGATTATAATTAAATAAAAGCACAACATGTTGTATTTTCTACTGACAATGTTGTTTATATAAAACTTCGATGCTCAATGCATCATCTGCAGTTGAAACCTTCAACTTAAGATGACGCCTTGAATATCTAAATCCTGGCTCTTGTAAAAATATTAAATTTTCAGTAGGAAATTTTTATTTCATCATGGAAGAATTCCACAACATCTCTGAATAAAGTGTCCAATTTATCAAAATCATGAATTTTATCGAAGGAGTTAGGTACAAGACAGGATTCTCAAAAGGACTAACTGTGTAGTAAGATAGAATCTCACCTGATCGTCTGCATCGAGTAAATTGATTTGCTTGAGAATAATGAGTGAATTGAGGCAATTGAGTTTGACGGAAATTGAGTTGCTTTTTATGAGGTCGGTGAGACCCGTCGCCAATCGACTGCCTTCGTTTTCTTGCAAATTTTTGATAACTAGACGCACAAAGTTGTGTTTCAAGGTTTCACTGCCGAGATTCTGTTGCAATTCTGTCAGCAGTAGTGACAGGCTGCTTCTCAGAGTGCTGAGTTGAGTTTGCGATACGGTCGTGAAGCCAATCAACGCCGGACTAACCAGGCATCTGTCAATAATAAAACTATTGTGAAAACAGTGAATTATACTAGTCAACAATGAATAATGAGATAGAATAAGAATATAATGAATATTTTCATGGACTAATGGAAAATGTATCAATAGTGTTAATACTAGTAGTAATGGAAAATAAGCATCAAAACTCGATAGCTAGTTAGAAATCTACAATTATGTAGTTTATAAGATATAAAAGACAGGTAATTGGATATGCTCAAATCTTGATTTAGTATATCCTTTTTTCATTCAATAAATGATAACATGGCAAAGACTTTTCGAATAGGATATTTTAGTTAAATTTGATTCGATAATTGACTTGTAGTCCTTCTTAATGTATGTTACTTAAAGGGTCAAGTGTAAGAGAGGGCCGGCTGCGCTCTAACTTCGCCCTCCTAGGCTTAAAATAAAGGCAGCCATTCAATTCAATTCATTACTTATCTCATTTTATATTATTTTAGGTAACTCAACTTGTTAATACAGTGTGCGGAATCATAACTTCCTTTTTTGTTATACTTACTCAATTGCAGCTGTTTTCCATGCATTAAATCAAGCCGGTAAACAGCTGTTTGCAGAACAAGAACACATGTGATTTTCATTACAGCATACTATACTGTAAAGAGATCATATGTTCTCTACTATGTTCTCTACTCGAGTATGTTAGAACTCTACTGAGTCCTAATAACATCTGAGTAATTAATATACTAGCTCAAATAATTAAAGAACTCATTTAAGGAGTTTCAAGTTATAAGAACTCATCTGAAATCTTATAATTTAGGCCTTTATTATTTTATTTGAGCTCGAAGGGTCTGTCTGTTATGAACTAGGCGCTACGGGCTAGGTCATGTTTATAGAATGCAGTAGCTCGAGCATCAGCAGGTAATGGTTTCTGTTTCTCAGCAATATTATTCTTTCTCAGATAAGTATGACAAAAAATATTGTACGTAACTTGTACGATAACGTATTTACGGCATTCGTATGATAATTCTGCCCTCAACTACGTTTCGGGACACAATCATACTTATGCGGTAAATTATCGTTACCGGACTTGTTACGTAAAGTACTATTTTCTAAACTTTATAAAACGCACTGTACGTCAGAAAAGTTTTATTCTATTTTAAAATGTAAGTACGTATTTAAAGTTTTGTTTCATGTAGTTTAGAAGAGTATGTAATGGAGGTGACGTTCCCCACTCTGGATACACTTAGGACCGGTTTCCGAGCTCGGGATTCAGCTAAGTTCTAGACTTTAAACAGCTGGAGTCAGAAAATTGGCTTTCTTAAACGGGGCGTAGTCATAGTTTTTATGATAATCTTTATTTCCTCATTTCTATAATTGGAAACATTTTTCCTTGACGAAAAGCATTCCTAAATAATTCAAAATTATTTTGAATTAGTTTTTGAAATTTAATTTAAACTTGGAAACAATAATTGGAAAAAATTTTCCTTGAAAAATAAAGCATTCCTAAATAATTTAATTATTATTTTTCTCGAAAAGCGGCCATTAGAGTACCTATTAATAGTATTTGATATCACCCTTTCAAGCATTGCAGGCGTAATTCTGGCAATTTCCACCTGTATGTTGTTCTTCAAAACTTGGAGGGTGTTCGGACGGTTCATATGGACATGGGATTCCAAAAAAAACCACAGAAAAAATTACACGGGGGCAAATCAGTAGAGCCGGCCATTGCAAATCGCCTCAAATTAGGATAACCCCTCTAATTGAGAAGTATTCATTCGAAACAGCCATTTTGCAAATTATATCCATCTTGTATGGATGGAAATGAAGGTCTTCGTCAAGTATCTTCCTCATAGAACGATAAGAAAGTCCAAGGGCTGACGCATGTTTGCGTGCTGAACGCCTTGGAGATTGCAAAATTGAAACACTTAGGCCCGGTTGCACAAAAGCCGGTGAAATTTTAACCGTGATTAATTTCACAAGAACCAATCAGAGAAGGACTTTTTGATGACACGGCTTCTCTGAATGGCTCTCGTGGAATTAATCAAGGTTAAAATTTAACCGGCTTTTGTGCAACAGGCACTCACTATTTCGATGTTTTCGCGTGATTTAAAGGGCCGTGGAACTTGAAGGTGCGTACAGATTTACGCGCCGCGAACATGAGCAATTCACTTTTAATCAGCTGATGCCAAGCTTTTTATATCTGTATCTTACCGTTTCTGTAAAAATACAGATATAGTCAGCTGATTAAAAGTGAATTGCTCATGTTCGCGGCGCGTATATCTGTACGCACCTTTAGATATTCGTTTTCTTTACTACCTATTTTTTTAAACGTAGTAACCCACGAAAAATTAATTTCCGGCCTGGAACATGGGCCAACGGGGCTAAATTAAAGCGACTCCGAAAGGCGCAGGGTGCTGCAACAACTGAACAGCCATACGAAAAGAAGGCCTCAACTGCGAGCGCAAGCAACACGCTGTTCCAATGCATAATGGCCACTGACCTGTGCAACAACAAAACTTTAAAACCACGTCTCTCGAATAAATTTTCCTTACATAAATTATCCAATATTTTTTCAAGAAGAACCTATCTAGACTGTGGACGAGTGATTTGTTGCAAAAAGAATGCATGATCCGACTGTATTTACATTGATTTAATAGGATATCATATTTAATATGGCCGACAGCTACTGCGCACTCTTAATTGAAAATGTTGTTTTGATCCATAAGTTATTTAATAATTCACCTGGAAAGCCAATGCCAAAAATCACTTTGGAAGAAATCGGACAAAGTAGTGATATGTTGCTGCAGACTAGCTAGAAACGACAGCAGGTTGAGAGTGAGACGACACCTGGCTCTGTCATAGGCGTCAATGGAGGACAGAGGCGGGCAGAACGGGCAGCTTTCCTCACACAACCAATCTATGCTGCCCGCCGAGCACGAACTGATTTTGCTTATGTAGAAGTTCACATGCTCTAAAAACCTGTTGAGAAAAAGTCGACAGAATTATGAAAATGGTCATTCCGAAATCCTGTTGCGCTAAAAAGATCATATTTACATGTGAATGAAGTGAGCTATTTTACAAGTGGAGTGAGTTTGTAAATGGATTGACCTATTCTACAAGTAAATTGAGCTTACAAATGGATTGAGCTATTATACAAGTGTAATGATCTTTTTTTCAAGTGAAAAGGACTATATTTGCCAAGGCAACCATGAAAATACTTTTAACCGAAAATTATTATTTAGGTATTGTAAGATCTTTGAAAGAAACTTGACTGAATTTGGCAATCCTGTTGGATTACACACTACGCTGGCCAGAGCTCTTTTGCCATTTTTCCGAATATCGAGGAAATTCAAAAAAATATTCAATCATCTTACCTGACTTCTATCTTAGCCAAGTCAACCACAAATATACTGTTAACTGGATATTTAGGCATTTCCAGATAATTGAAAGAAACTTGGCTAAATTTTTATCAATCCTATTGTATTATACACTAGGCTGGCCAGAGCTCTATAGCCATTTTTTCTAATATCGAGGAAGTTGGAATAGAATGGAATGACTTTTTATTTGATGACATGGCGAAGTTTGGACAGTAATGTCCACTCTACCGCTTAACCACTTGTTAGCAAAAAATAGAAATACAATGAAAAAGATACAGATATAATAAGAAACAGAAACAATACACAATAAACAATACAATAAACAATAAACAGATATAACAGAAACAATAATGAGAAATACTCAATGACCTTACCTACTATTTTGACTGAGGATAGCAGATACTACATCGAATTTGCTTTCCTTCAACCATTTGAACATATGAACCGATGCACTGAGGCGATCGATCCACTGCAGCAAGTCACTCATGGTACTGATTTCTGACGTCTGCGTTTCTACCTCGCACATTTTCAGTATATCAATGTTTCCAACTTCAATGAGGTCGATGACACTATTGATACCTTTAATTAAATACAAGTAATGATCATAATAATAAATGAATCAATGAAGAATATCTATTACAAAAATATACATACATCCAAATTTAGTCATCAAGAAAATAGTGCACATTGTGATAGAACAGTAACCTAAGCCAAACATTGACAGACAAGAATACTCATCATACTATACTGGTGGCATTCGTTGCCAGTTGCCACCAAACTCGAACCACTCCTATCATTCTGGTTCTCATTAAATCATACTCATCTCATGATCCACGTCACCTTCATATTGTTTTTGTCGTTTTTACTACAACATTTATTGTTTTTAACTTGTTTTGTGGTAAAAACCGAGGTTTAGTTGAACAAAGAACTATTGTGAATTTGTGTTGTGAACATTTACTACTGTTGATCACACTTTACTTGGGAAAATTGATCAATGATGATTCTTGGAAAAGTAAAAAGAAAAATATAGACTTAGAGGAAAATAATACTATAACCTATCATTATTGTATTGTACCACGATGTACCCAATCTTGTATTGTACCTAAATGTATATTTGCATTGTACTGTATTCCATCTCACCTTGCAATTTCACAACCAGATTGATCACTTAATCCATACATTTCTGACATCTATCACTACTTCTATAACACTTGGTTCAGAGAATATAAGGTGGAGAAAATGAAGAAGCAAAAAAAAAACATTAAACATTTGTTGATACTGGATGTTTTGCATTTTATTTGTGACTTCTATGCTTATGATACATGCAATGTTGATTAAAATAGAAGAACACTTTGATAATGATGGAATATTTTCAATTTACATGGATCTAACAATACTGTAAATGGTGATCATTCATTGGATCGAAACTGTGTGAATGGTGAATGAAGCATACCAAAAATTTTATTTTTAACTGCTCCTACTTGCACACGAATTAGGTAAATTCGGCAAGTAGTAATTTTGTTTTGCCAGGGTATGTGAAAATTTTATCTAATCCAGTTTTCTTAATAGTTCATGTGAATTTGTATTTTTTCTGGATTTATAGTATGCAATCAGATTCTATCATTGTTTTGACAAAATAAAACTGATTTCATTTGATAAAAGTATACCTTTAATAGGAATACTGTATCGATTGAATTAGTCGTATGGCTTAAATCTTATAATTAATATTATGTAGCTTGCTAACCTTGCACTTTACTAGCGAGCTTGCCGACCAAATCCATACACTTGTGACGACATCTTTCGTCGCTTGTATTACATTTGCCCAACAGCCAGGAGACCGCATCTTTCAACAACGCTCTCTCAAGCTCAGGCGGTTTTTTGCGTCGCTCATTGGGAACATTGAAGGGTTGCGGCCGCTCAACCATGACGCGAGTCACGTGATCCAAAGCGGCAAACACCTCGCGGCTGGGGTGCGGCAGTAGCAGGCTCTTTACAAACGAACAGAACAGTTGCAACCTGAAACAGATTATTTATAGTGGTGCATAGTAACAAATTAGATTAAATCAAAAACAGTGGTGAAGTAATTGTGATCTTAACTCCTTAGATCTAATTGTGATTATAATTGAGATCAATAAGATTATAATTGAATCTAATTTTATCTAATCCTTAGATTATAATTGTGATCTTAACTCCTGCTAACACAAACAGTACTGCTTGTTTCCGCCGAAATCATACTGCCGATAACATGACTGGCGGTGGCTTTACGCGCAGTTAATATACTGTTCAATATACAGAGTGGGCTAAATGTCCGAGAACGGCTTGATATCTCATTCACAAAGGTAATAATTTGACGGTGGATGTGATTAGGAATCCTACTCAAATTGAAAATACTACTTTACTTTGACTTCAAAACTCTGGTTCCCCATTTTGAATGTAACTGTATTTTTTAAATGGGAAAGTTGTCATGCAATACATGATTTCGATACGGAATTTCAAGACAATTTTTTTTTTGTTATTTCTATTAAAACTCGTCACTAGGACTAACCATTAATTTTGTTCTGTTATTTCTTATCCTAAATTAATTTTTATTGCTAAAGTCTTCCAGTGAAGCCTACAGTTCCAATCTATAATTTCACTACTTTAAATTATTTCACTACACTTTTATTCAATATACTTTAATCACTCCACTAGCACTACACCAACTCGAAGGGCTTTGTTCTCTTCAACCTCCTAGTGAGTTCAGTGTTGTCTAGTAGTTGGATGACTTCGGTGTTCTCGTGTTGATGAAGACGTGACTCATGATGGGCTGCCAATCGTCTTATCTCACAGGTCACATAGGGGATGTGTAGATCTCGGTGCAAATCGCTGTTCCTTATGTACCAAGGCGCATTCACCATGTTCCGCAGTACTTTGTTTTGGAATGTTTGAATCTGACTGATGTTAGATGTTCTAGAGCAGCCCCAAAGCTGAATTCCATACGTCCAGACAGGTTTTAGAATTTGTTTGTAAATCAATAACTTGTTGTCCAATGAGAGTTGTGATTGACGGCCCAACAGCCAATAGATTTTACTGTATTTGAGTCCTAGCTCGCTCCTTTTCATCTTGATATGCTCTTTCCATTTCAACTTGGCGTCAAGAGTCATTCCAAGGTATTTTGCTGTGTTGCTGTGTGGTACTACATTCCCATTCAGATTTATTCGAATCGGGTCATTGATAATTTTGTTTGTGAAGTTGATATGAATAGACTTCATCTCATTTAATCGACTTCTCCATTTTTTGGTCCAGTCACTGAATCTGTTGCTAGCATTCTGTAGTTTTGTGGCTGCTTCTTGTACTATTTCCCCTTCTGCCAGTATTGCAGTATCATCAGCAAAAGTAGCTATTGTCACTGCATCCAATTCAGGAAGATCGCTTGTGTACAGCACATAAAGAACTGGTCCAAGAACACTACCCTGTGGAACTCCAGCCCTTATTTCCTTCAATTCGGAGACGTCGTCACCTTGTTTTACTCTGAATAATCTGTTGTTGATCTATGATTTTAAAAGTTTTACAAGTTGAGTGGGGAGTATTTTATGAAGTTTAATGATCAGTCCTTCATGCCACACTTTGTCAAATGCCTGTGCCACATCAAGGAAGATTGCTGAACATATCGATTTTTTCTCTAATGACTTCTCTATTACATTGGTGATTCTATGTACTTGGTCCAGGGTTGAATGCTTCTGCCTGAAACCAAATTGATAGGCCGGTATCAGATTCCTGCTACTTATGATGGGAGTCAATCTCTTCATTAGCAATTTCTCAAAAAGCTTTGAAATTACAGGTAGAAGAGATATTGGGCGGTATGATTTTGCTTCTTGAGGACATTTCCCAGGCTTTTGCAACATAATGACTTCTGCCACCTTCCAAATTGTAGGAAAATGATGTAATCGGAGTGATGCATTGAATAAGTATGTTAGCATGACAATACCTTTCCTTGGAAGTTTCTTCAAGATTTCACCTGTAATCAGATCAAACCCAGGTGCTTTTTTGGTATTCATATTATATTTTATTTCTTCTTGAACCTCATTTATAGAAACTGGATCAATCTCTGTATCTAAATCATCCATTATATCTTCTTCAGGATCAATTTCAGATTGAATGTTGTTTGGCTGGAAGATTTCTTCTAGATGATTAGCAAATAAATCTGCCTTTTCTCTGTTATTTCTTGCCCAAGTACCATCTGGTTTTCTAATTGGAGGGGATTGTAATATTGGCCGCTTAATTCTTTTTGTTGCTTTCCATAATGAATAATCTGTACTGGCATCAGCTGTCAAATTTTGAAGGTAGTTATTAATGGATTCCTCAGTTAGTTTCCTTATCTCTCTTCTCAATTGTTGTGTTTTGTTATTCAAGATATTTTTGTCAGCAGGATCACGAGTTTGTTGCCATCTTCTTCTTGCCCTTCGTTTTTCTAAAACAAGTTGTCGAATCTCCAGAGGGTAATTGCATCCTTTTGTTTTCCTGGTATATTGTCTGGTGTTTTTCCAGGCTGATTTCTGGATTTGCCACATGAAATTTTCTGCGGCTTCATCTAGCTGCTCAGTTGTTCTAAGTGGAATATTCAAGTTGATTTCATTCTCCAAATCCACTTTAAAAGCTTCCCAGTCTGTTGTTCTGTTGACTAACATTGGTCTGTCTTCTTTCTTTATTATTCGTTCACTAAGTGTGAGAATTACAGCTGAATGATCAGAATCCAGGTCAAAGCTCTCTTCAATGTCGATGAAATTACTGGATATTCTCTTTGTTGTGAAGAAATCTAGAAGATCTGGAGTTTTATTCAAATCTGTTGGCCAATACGTAGCTGTCCTTGTTGATTGGAATTCGCAGCCCAGCTCCTGGATAGCCTCTCTGAGTTCTTTTCCTTTGGTAGTCGTGAGTCTTGAACCCCAATCCTTATGCTTGGCATTAAAATCTCCACCCACTATGAATCTATCTCCAAGCTGATGAAGAATATTTGTATAATCATTTTTCTTTAAATTGTAACGTGGTGGAAAATATGCAGCTCCAACAAGTATTTTCTGGTTGATGGACTCTAATCCAACTACAGTTAGCTGTATTTCATCACTTTGAATACTGAAGTCTTCATGGTGTTTAATACTCTCCTTCACTATTACAGCACTGCCACCTCTTGCTTGATTTTGAGGATGAATAGTTTCGTAAACATTATATCCATTGATTTTGAAGTGAGTCTGCTCAGTTGAATGGGTTTCAGAGATGAGGCAAACATCGCTATATTCCATGTCTTTAGAAATATTTCTATTTCTTGTTTTCTATTATTATTGATATTATTTATTCCATTGGCATTCCATGTAGGTAGCAATCCTTATATCTTGTTGGCTCGCAATATTCATTTTCTAGTTTTCTTCTCGATACTCTTACTCTTCCCTTCCAAGCTGTCAAGTCGTCCAGAAAGAATATTTAAACTGTTCAAAATTTCCTGCAAAACCTTATTGACTTCAACTGGTTGTTGTTGTTGTTGTTGTTGCTTTGGTTGGCTCTCCTGTTGTAGGCTTGGAGTGGGTTTCGTTACTTGGGAATAGGATATTTCTCCAGTGTACTTTTTTGAAGTGAAGTTTCTCTGTTTAGTTGTATGTGGTACTTCGCTACTTCTTTTAACTAGGTTTTCTTTTTCAGTTCTTCTTCTCTGAAGTTCTTTAGCGATGAGACAGCCTCTGTAGTTAGCTGGGTGAGCCTCAGCACAATTGAAACATTTGGCTGGGGTTTCTTTAGCCTTAGTACACGAAATAGTCCAGTGTTTTCCAGCACACTTCACACACACAGGTTCATGTTGACAGTATGTCTGTGTATGACCAAACCGTTGACAACGTTTACACTGTGGAATCATTTTATTACTTCTAATTGATTCAATTTTCACTTTCATGTAGCAAATATGTTTAATTTCAAATATTCTTTTTGTATCCTCTGTATTCTTGAATGTTAACATGAACATTGGAAGTCTGATAATGTGTTCTTTTCCATCTTTCTTCACTTTATTTGATTTTGTTGACAGCACTGATTATTTGAAAGCCTCTGCTTAGAAGATCGTTCTTTATATCCTCTGGATCGCATGATGGATGAAGCTCTTTAGCCATGACACGAATTGGACGAGTTTGTTTATTTTCGTACGTGTGCCATTCATATTTAGCTTCATTCAACATCTTAGTTAAATCTCTGTATTCATGTTCAGTTTCAACATTCAATTTTAGCTGGTTGTTGTTCATCATGTTGGCACTGAAATTGAGATTTTTCGATTTCAATGCCTCTTTAATTTTCGAATACTCTTGTATATTGCTTAATATGACTGGCGGTGGCTTGTTTCTCTTTTCTGTCGGTTTCATACTTGTAGAATCAGTTGCAGGCCTTATTTTTTCTGGTGAGTCACGGATTTTTCTCTTCTTTTGTTTAGGGAGAATCCATGCAGTCTCTGATGCTACCATTTTCTCTTCTTCCTCCCAATTCGGTAGTGAATAACTTTTATTGCTACTTCTAGAAGATGCTGGTTGCATTGTATGTGAAGCTGAAGATTGAAGATTCTGTGTGGTTGTAGATGCTGATGAAAATATCTCTTTCAGCTGATTAATCTCCAACCGTGCTCTCTCCAACTCCTTTTCCAGTTTATGCATTCTTTCTCTCTCTTCACTCTGTTGGAAAGTGACTTCTTTCCATGTATTGTACAAAAACTGCTCCATTGCAGTTTTTAGTTGGTTCGTTTTTAGAAACGATTCTGGGGAAGTGTTGACGTTTCCAGTCATTGACGCTGGTTCAACGCTCCTAGCCGGTGTTAGTTGACTCATAGTTGTGTCGTCCTCAGTTTCCTCCTCCTCTTTGAACTCTTGCAGTAGGAAGGTTGGCAATCTTTTGGAAGTCGACATTCCTCACATTCTTTACATTCCTTAGCCGGACTAGATGATAATTCAGCACTGAACTGATTTTTCGGCGCAGGGCACTGAAATTGCGCACAACAATTAAAACACTGAACTCAGCACTTTAACTATTGCATACACTATTTCAACTACTCTCACTAAAAAAAACTACGTCTGCTCGCTACGACTGCTCGATCGATACTGTCTCGAATCTATTGTCTATCAAGACAAAATGAATGGCAAAAACCGCACATAGATATCTCATACAGTTTCGAAGATATTACATTATTAATCAATACCATGTAAATCAGAAATGAAATTTGCATGGTATTGATAAATTAATGTTGAATTAATGCATGACCACCTTCCTATTTAAAAAATAAAGTTACATTTAAAATGGCGGATCAGATTTTTAAAGTCATAGTAAAGTTGTATTTTCAATTTGTGTAGGATCCCTAATCACACCCACCGTTAAATTATGTTTGTGTATGAGATATTAAACCGTTCTTACTCTGTATGCAGTAGAATACCCATCATCAAGCCCCGCTCTTGTAAAAGTAGCTAGGCATAAATCTACTGCTCGTAAAATGAAACCAGTTCTATTACTTTGGAGCCTAACCTTGTTACTTGTTATTGCTCCGTCTTTTAGCTAGAGGCTGCTCTTCTAGTCATCTTCCTTTCCCTACAATGAATCTATATATTTCCCTATAGGCCTAATACATATTATATATTATTTATTACTATTACATATTTACTGCAGAATAACTCCTGTCGAACCAAGTAGTAAAATATTGTTTTTTATATAGCCACGAAACCCCATCTTCTAATTAAGAATACTAGAAAATCGTTTTTTCTTTGGACGAAATTGGAAAATTATTTTCCATGAGCTTTCTCAGCGATTCCCTAAAAGGATTTATTTAATAAAATAAAATTATAAATTATAATCTATGCGGTACTGTATAAATAAAATCGAGTCTCAAATCGACATTCAATAACTTTTTTATGTGTGAACCGAATTTGATGATTTTTTTTAGTTGTGTTCGTTATGTTCAGGACCAGGTTTATGGCCAATCAAATTTAGGACTCTTTCCTACAGTCCTTCAAAGTTTGCAATTGATCCTTATGGGGGAAGATTTGTAAGCTGGCCACACACAGAAACAAAAATCAGCTGTTATAATCATTGCGTCAGCCATAATATAGATAATTAGGTTTTTATATAAATTAAGTTTTTAAAAAACACATCTTCTAAAATAAGAATGTCTCACCAGCCTTCATAAAAAATACGATACATTACATTCCTAACTTATAATTAAAAACAATACTCCAAGCTTCTTTTTTGACTAGTTTTAAGAAACAAAATTGAAATTAGTTTTAAATTGACACAAACCAGAAAACGTCGACGACGGAAGTGAGCTGTTCGCGTAGATCGGCGTAGATCCGGTTGAACCCCATGGCGGCGCCTTGTCGCTTGAACGGACACGGGTGGTCGCAGTAACCGCTCATTCGCGACAGAATGTAGTCGATCTTGTTGCTGGACTTCTCCACTTGGTTCGCGCCCTCGTCGCTCGGTCTCAACGTCCACGAAACGTACTCGTGCAGACATTCGGCCGCGAATTCTCTCACTTCAATGTCCGTTGGACAGGTTAGAGCGTCCTGCAAAACAACAAACAAATATTTACAGTTTAATATTTTGATTAGGCTACTTGAAACTGGTCGTGTAGAGAATAAAATAAAAAAGGTACTAGTATTTCTTTGTAATTGAATATTTACAAATTCACACATTAATACAAGCTTATATAAAGGTGCGTACAGATACACGCGCCGGGAACATGAGCAATTCACTTTTAATCAGCTGACTATATCTGTATTTTTACAGAAACGGTAAGATATAGATATAAAAAGCTTGGCATCAGCTGATTAAAAGTGAATTGCTCATGTTCGCGGCGCGTATATCTGTACGTAGCTTAAGCCATTAACATTTTTGGGACAGGAAGACAGACAACCATTTCCCTCCTGAAAAACAAACAAAAGTTTACACTTATGTAAATCCTCGATTTTCAATTTCTTGCATACTATTCAACAACTTGCTTACACGATCAAATGTCTTGTAAACTAGTCAAATGTGGCTTGTCGAATTTTCTTGACGGTTTTAAGCACAATAACTTCCAACTTTTAAACAGTAAACGTAAAAGTCTCAGAGTGAAAGAAAGAGGAATACACTTCGAGAAAGGTTCAAATGGAGAAAATTGTAGAAATAGAGACCAAAATTTCTTTACAAATCACTGATATATATTCAGTATTACATTACAAGTGAAAAGTGTATAATACTCCCCACAAAACAAACAAACGGCAAGGTAGAAGAGTATGAGAAATGTAGAATATTGAAGAGAGAAACTATTCAAAAATATATTCACCATCAATACTTGTATACAATTATCACCACTTATTTTACTATTTCGTTTTAAAAAACCTTAAGAAATAAGTTATCTATTGGAAATAGTAACCATGGAAACAATATTCCAGAAAATCACCACTGGAAAATGATTATTGTAAATATTACCTGTATGGAAATAATATACTAATTATTAGGAAACTTTAATTGAGTCTACTCACCAGCAGGGAATCCACAAATATCTCGGCAAACTTTTTGTCGTAGCAGTAGTTTCTGGCATACCAGTGGCTCGTCTGCCGTAAGAGGTTGCTGAATATGTCCCTGCCCACCGGGTCACAACTGCGACACCCCAATCTGAACATGCCTTGCAGCATCTTTCTCAGGAACTGCTTGTGATCGTCTGTTGTCTCTTGTTCGGTCAGATTCATTGTATTGGCGAGAAAAAGGGTGAAAATCGCATGAAGCAGCTCGAAAGAGGCGTCTTTGTTGGCTGGGTCACTCGAATGTAGAGCTACTTCCATAGCTCTTGGCGCAAATACATCTGAGAATATGCTGACATTTCATTAACAATACTGAATCGAATTGATGATTGAAATCTATCAAACATGAATTCAATATATAAGATATTTCAATAAATTTGGTCATTAATTATTGCTCAAGTAAGTTGATCGAGTCTTGATTACTTTCACTTAAGAATAATAATTACTGCATAATATTATAGAACATCACTAGTAACCCTTGTTATTTTTTTATAACAAAAAAGAAGGTTACTAGCGACGTTGTAATATTGTAGGCCGGGGCCTTGTATTAAGGTGGCTATGGTAAAAGTGATATTCTATAATTAAACATTCAAGTAACCCTATCAAAATACTTTATTAGAATATGATTACTGTGGTAGAAAGTCGTGAAGATGAAAATAAAAGCATTGGAGGAATTCTATTTCATTTGAAATTTGATCTGGAATAACTCACCCTATTAGAAATATTTTTGTAGCTGAATTGGTCTATTAGAGCGATCGACAGTATAATTATTAATCAAAACTCGAAGGCCGTATCACTCTAATATTTAATAAGATATGATAAAAGAATTTGGCTCCCATATCTTAGTATAAAAATGTGAGGCACACATATACTATACTTGGGCTTGTATCATATCAATGGTTCACATATTCCAGCTCATTGAATTCAACTCATTGTAGAATGGAATGGCTGGTGAAGCATTGCTTTTATTCTATATCCACGATCACTTCACAGGTGCCAGACAATCGACTCCAACTCCAACGATGCATCAGTTTAATTACGATTAATTTCATTGGAAAGACTGAATTTTAGTAACGATTTGACAAATTTTTATACCCCTTCCACAGGAGGTCATTGGATGAAATATTAAATAAATAAATGAATAAAAAGTGATTGAATGCTTTCAAATATAATGTACTCGTCTAGTTCATCGTATATCAGGGTTTTACATTTTTCTCGTACATACTACCTGATGCCTAACCGTCTAGTAATATTAAAAATACAATTTTACCTCAAATACCAATACAATTATTTTAACTAGCAGGTAACCCGTGCTCCGCCAGGATCCAATTAAAAACTTGACAAACTGGAAACTTGATCTACTGAAATTTGAAGAATTGAAAATAGGTCTATAACCATCCTCGGTAGATTAAGAATCTATATACAAAACTTCAAGTGAATAAGTCCAGTAGTTCAGAAATGATGATGCGTCATTAGTAAATTTCCTATCCCGTACGTGTATAAGCCAATTCTTTCCTTTATTATATTATAGACAATGAGTCTAATTGATTAGTAATAAGTATTAATAATGCCATTAACATATAGGCTTTAGCTTAGAAAAATTGTCATATTATCAAATAAAATAAAATGAATAAAACATATTATTAGTACAACCATAGAGTAACTATACTATAATATAGTAGCTAGACTCGAAGGTACGGTTGGTAACTAACCTAGATGCAGGACAACATGCACTTGTTGGAAGTGGAGCTGCCAGAAGACGACAGGTCGCCTGACCCAGGCGGTGGTGAGATCGGTGCTGTGGTGATTGGCGAGCAATGCAGCGAGCATCGACTGCAAGTCTAGGCGGCCAAGCAGCGCCAGGATGGACTGCTGCAAGCGACTCAGCTGCGTCTCTGCCAGGCTGCTCTCCTTGCGGGCTGCTTCCACCAGACGGCGTCGCTTCGATTGGTTGCGGTTGCGGCTAGACGTCGACTGTGCATACTCCAGCAGCTCGGCGGGCAGTAGGGCCCACTTCACAACTGAAACACCAATCAGGCCATAGTTAATCGAATTAAAGCCAGCTCGGCGGGCAGTAAGGTTCACTTCACAACTGAAACACAATGTGTTTTCCACTGAGATAGTTCAACTCACACGAAACTAAACTGTCAATGTCAAATGTAAAGACATTATCATCATCAGTTGCAAGTTTAAGTTATCATACTTAATAAGTTATCATTATCATACTTGATAAAGTAGTTATCATCATCAAATGCAAAGACATTATCATCATCAGTTGTAGGTTGAGTTGAAACTTGTCATGGAAAAGTAATAGTAGTTAGAGATTAAGTTAATACTTGAATTAAACTTCGTTTGTAACCTGACTTATAACCGACGATGATGTCAGTTGAATAAATTGAACATTGTTATCATAGATTTTGTATAGTTATTTCATTATGAAATAAAAACGCGTAATATGGTGGTCTTATGTTGTCTTTATTCATATAAAATATCTGTTTGAGATCAACATAGAACTGACAATGATGCCATGATCACAAAGTTTTTAGTGGATGAAGGCATTATGAGTCAAAAAAAACCTCATTCATCGCATTTTTATTTCAAATAGCTGATAACAATGCTCCAGCTCATTACAAGTTTATTTTATTGAAATCTCTTGGAAGATGAACATATCAGGAGTTCCCAAACTCTGCTAAGTGGGTGGAGTGGTTCAAAGGTGATTTATTTTTGCTTGAATCTTGGAAACAATGAATCTTATGACTTATGGGCATGGCCATCCTCTACAAACTTTTAAACGAGTAATTATCTTTAGTTTTAAAAACTTCACTTTCGTATGGGCTGATCTCGTATTGTTTTCAATATCAAATCAAATTCTATGATATAAAATCGTATGTGAGAAAAAAATCAAAAAATACAAATATCAACCCAGTCCCAACCCCTTAGCACAGGAGTGCTAAATGGGGTTGTGATTGTTTATATGTTTACCTCCTAACTAGTTCCAAAAGACCTAAAAATACGAAAATTGTGTTTCAGAGTCTCCTCTGAAATATTTCATATAATATTTTAAAATAGGTAATATTATATAAAACTGAAGTAGTGATAAACATTTAAACGTGAACCAAAAATGCAAAAATTGTGTTTCAGACAGTCTCCTCTGAAACATTTCATTAAATTTTAAAATAGGAAATATCATATTAAACTGAAGTAGTGATAAATATTTAAACGTGAACCAAAAACATGTTTCAATGCATGATTGAATTGACGCTTCAAGATCAACAAATAAAGGAAATGAATGTTGGATGAACTGACTTCTGTTGTCGAGGAACGGATACAAGTATGGTATCACTTGTTGGAAAAACTGTTTCAAATCTTCACGGCTCAGTCTGCTCATCCAACGGTCTAGCGCGCTCACACCCATGCTTGAAAGCTCCAGATCACTTCTCCCAATATGGAACAATACCTGACAAATGGGAAAAATCAAAATACAAAATTACCAACAAGTAAAAGCTATAAACTTGTTACAAACCATTTAGTCGAGTAGAATTCTAGTCAAATTAGTACTGTAATTAGTTTTTTTTTAAATTTGTTCCAGATAAATTATCATGTTTCTCCGATATGATATAAATAGCTTCAATTCTAAGATAAATTCATAGATTTAATTCTAATATGAATTCCTAGAATTCCTAGATTCTTACTTAGATCAGATCAATGGCGTTGGACAGGTGGCCACTTGACAACAGCTTCCAGTTGTGTGCTTTTAATCATGTACGATGCTACATGCTCTATACCATCATCCTTTAATAAAAATAACTCAACTTTCCCAATAAATTGAATGTAGATTTTCTGATACAGGAAGATGTAACACAGTATTACTAGTCATTTTATTCAGCTCTAAGTATCAATTAAAAAAAAATCCTTCTCATACATCTTTCAATATTATTCGAGATCGGCTACAGTATTAAATGTTTTTTTACAATGATACGTATAATATGACTACATTAGTAAAAAATCAATTGTAGCATAACAATAATTACAATGATTCATGAATATTGAAAATAATGAATTGTGATTACTTTGAAGGCAGCCGGAAGTTGTTGGAGGTGTGACGCAATCAGTTCGACTGATGATGACGTGATCACTCGAAGACACGACTCTTGCACGTCTTTGTGGTAGTGATGCAGATTGACTAGCAGATCTCCAATGTAGTAATTTATCTCTTTTTGGCACAAATCACTGTCCTCAAAATTATTATCCGGCTGAAAAGTTGAAAACTTTAGTAATACGAGTAAATTACAGTAATTATTTAGCTTGTAATTAAATTTTCTACTCTACAGAGTTTCTTTTGCAGTTGAATCACTTCAATATTCTTTTATCTCTTGCTCCCAATTCATTATTTCATTATTCATTATTGGGCAATATTCTGATATTGTTGTTCCAGTTTCTTTTGCAGTTGAATCACTTCAATATTCTTCTATCTCTTGCTCCCAATTCATTATTTCATTATTGGGCAATATTCTGATATTGTTTTTCAAAAACACTTTTGGAATGTATTTCTCACGTTTTGTTTAATTTACACTTGATTCAGTAATCTGAAAATTGGATTGATGTATTGAATCAGGACCTCCTATATACCACAATAGGAAGTATACAGGAAGTTCTGATTGAATAGATATTGATTGCCAACTTTCTGAGTAGAAGATTTTCTAAGCTTTTCTCAGCTATCTATCCAAATACACAAGATTCATCACCTCGAGTATATTATTTATTAATAGAAACACAAATCATAGAATATTTATCGAGAGAGAACAGGCTGATGCCGAAACTGTACTTCTTCCAAATTTTTATTAATCTCAAAAATGGTAAAAGCTTGGAATTTTACATTTTTATGGTTTAAAACTAAATAGAAATAGAAATAATATATGATGAATAAGAAATGCTTGAGCTATTTTGGAAATGGTATAATTCTTTATATGCAATCAAAAAACAACGAGCAATTACCTCGAAGAATCCCAATTTTTCAGCAATACTAAGTACAGTTGCAAGCAACTTATAATAAGAAGGAAGCCGAGGGTTATGCGTTGAAACTGTAGTGAGATTTCTTAACAGCAATGAAATGTACTTCTCATGTAGACGGATCTCAATTTTTGGGAGTAGCTTGCTGAATAGAAACTCCAGGTTCATTACAATTGCCATATCTGCATCATTGTTCGCCTTCACGTCAGAGCTGGGATCAGTATTCGCCTAGAAATCGATATTTTTAATTAAAAAAATAATACAAAATTTTCTGCTCTCAAAAATATTCATTATAACAAATTTTCCACGGTCGATTGCACATGAAAAACAACTTATATTCACATAGTTACAAATAAATTGGATAAGAATTGCTTCCAATTCATATTTTCAAAGTCCTTTCGGGGTCATTTATTTAAACAAAATAATGATTCATCAAACATGTATCAACAAAAATGATGAAGTTTCAATGTCTCTCTCTGGAAGCAATGGAAAATCTCTCGCAAAACTCTTAATATCGAAAAATGAGTGAATTTATAGAAATCAATATGAATTGATGAATAATGTGAGTTTTAATATGGAATAGAAGCTTTTTCTAATATTCTTCACATAAACGTTAACAAGCTTAGCATAGTCTAACAAATGCATAAAGATATAGTTTCAATGAAATCGTATTAGCCGGAAGTTTTCTAATTATCAATAGATCAGTGGTTTTTTGATAATTTCCTAGTCTTTTTCATTCAATAGCTATCAAATATTATTAGGGCTTCAAAAAAAGTGTAAACATAAGAGATAATCAAAATGAAAACACTATGTATTCTACAGTAAAAAATAGTTGGATGATCATCGATTTGAATAATTTACTTACATCATTGAAATTACTGTCTTCAAAGTTTACATCCAAATTGTTTATAATTTTCACAATTGATTCAATAACAGCTTCATACACGAGTTCCACGATTGTCTCCTTTGTTCTTACCGTGCCTGCAATAAAAAATATTTAATTTTATACATTCGGTGATACACAAATCAGGTTGTTAATTATACCCAATGAAATAAAATTTTGATATGTTTTGTATGTTTCTCAAACAATTTAATTTTCAATTACCTTTTGTTTGGTGTTGTGTTTGGCATATTGATTCATCAGAGAAAATCCTAGTATAAAGATATTTTTAACAAATAATAATTCTTGAATTTTAAACTTAACGTAACCTCTGGGCTGCTTAGTTTACATTAAACTGGAATTCCAACCAGTTTATGGTAAAAACTGGACAGTTCTTTTTTCAATAGCAAGTCAAGTTGGCAAACTATATTATATACTTTGTTATGTTAAGATATATTATGATAAATGAAAGTTGATGAATATTGATAGCTATCAATTCACCTTCATCTCCAATCTTCTCATTTTTATGAATGGAAAGCAACTTCTCCCAAAATGGCAGATATTCTTCAACGACAACTTTAAAACTTGTTGTTTCCTCAAAATCCATTTTTGTGAGCTGTTTTACGAACGGTTGTTGACAGCAAGCCTTTATAATTCCTTGGTATACTGAAATTGGAAAGACAAACAAATTAAAATTCGAAAATTGATTATTCTTCATCGATTGGTTTAATCTCTGACATTATTTGAAATATTAATTTATTGAATAAAGAAAGTTCATGAGTTATAATTTTAAGAGTAACCGTAGTCGAGTGGATTGGATGCTGGCTTTATAAATCATAGGCCTGGAATCAAATCCCGGTGTCGTATGCGGAGATCGCCCACTATGTACAGAACGCCCATGAATGACGTCACGCGTAAATGACGTCACACCTATCCTATCGAAACTATGACGTCATTGAGGGGTATTTCTCTCCCCACAACTCCGCTCCCCCCGCTTGCTCGATACCCTTTTTCTCTCTCGACACCATGCTCAAACCTCACTCTCACTCATTCTCTCTCATAGAAGACTCTGCTCTGTCAAAGTTTCTTCCTCTCAATCATATACATTCCCTCTTTCTCACACACGTGCTCCCCTCCCACCGCTCGCTCAGTACAATCATTCTCTCTCGACATTCACTCTCACTCGTTCTCTCTCATAGAACACCATACACAATAGTAATATTATAAGGAAAAAATAATAATTCCGCGCGCGCGCGCGCGTACCTGATGCTCTGTCAATGTATCTTTCAATCAATCCTATACATTCCTTCTTTCTCACACAAGCACACACGTCTATACAGTACTTCTCTCTCACACTCTTCACCTACTCTCCCTTACTATTCACTTGACATAAATAAATAATTTTTTTTATAGAACAACTTTCATTATAGAACAAGAGCTTATATTTATTATGTGTTCCAACGCTGGTGAACAGTGAGTAAATACTGATTATACAGATATAATCGATTATATCTGGCTAATTAGGAATGTTATTGAATAATGACTATCATGTCGTTATTACATCTATATTGATAAACTGTATTGGAAATTGGAATTTCAGTACCTACATAAATCAAATTCTTTTTATTCTTCTCTCTACAAATCTACGCTTTGCGATTCTTCTAGAATAATAATTAAACAATATTATTTTTATATATTATTATACTATTTAATAATAAGTAAACAATATTATAAGCTACAACAGTTATTTTATTTACTCACTGTTCACCAGCGTTGGAATACATAATAAATATAATCCAAAATAATCTAAAATGATAGAATCTAAATTTTTGTCTTCGAATGGATTTCAGCTTTTTTGTGCCATATACAGAAGCCCAGTTTATTATCACCAATAAACCTTGAATAATTATGCTGCTTGAACTAGACTCATAGAATAATTATAATCATAAATATAAATAATACCAGCAGTTAAACCATACTCCGCAAGGGTATTTTTAAAGCACTGAATAGTGGTTCAGATTGAATTTAGGTTTTGATATTGAACATATTCAATTGTGAATATTGACAATCAATAATAAAACGATTCGATTGGCTCTTTCATCCCACATAATATACTTTGTATCACAGAATAAATAAATTTGTTTTTATTACTCATTAATTAACAAACATGATGTAGGTAGGCATAAAATATAATCTTCCTCAGTAAATCAAGAATCATCGTACAAAATTTCAAGTGAATCAGTTGAGTAGTTCTCACGCGAATGCCTCATTCGCGAATTTCCCATCCCATATGTGTGTAAGCCATTCTATACTTTATAATATTATAGAATTACTATTACTATATCTTTCTTAATGAATTAATTTCTACTGGATGTTATGATATTTTTTAACTAGAAATAAATTCATTCATTTATTTATCGTCTATTTTCTGTTTATCAATGTTCTATATGCATTTTTAAACATCATTCTAGAATGATATTATTATGCTTTATATTGAATATATTGATGCTACAAAATAACACCAAAGGTACAGGCTTCCTAACGCTCTGTGAACTTGTAGTGCACAGGTGTCGAAATATTTTAGAAAAATTGAAAAGAAACTTCAAACTTCACGTTGTCAGAATATGTTGTGAAGCTTCAACTTTGTACAAGCATAGTCTTTTCAATAAAACGCATTCAAAAATGCGTCCAAAATTTGGAAAAATGTTATTGTAAACTATGAATTTTGTATAGCACAGTTTTCACGGGATTCTGATTGTATTAACTTTACAAGATCTTCAATTTGAAAAATTTATTTGGTAAAAACTGAGCTTGTAGAAAATTCATTAGAGATCAATACATATTTTCAGTATATTATGAACAAACTATCACCAGGATTCCAATGCATCTGGATTATGTAGAGGAATTCCCATCAAAATATTTTCTCCCATATTGTAGTTGAAAATGGTTATTCCTGAAAACTGATCATTCATTAGTGTTCAGTGATTGTCACTATTTCTACGTTTTCTAAGCTTTTTTCGAAAATCAATGAGCAGAACATTTTGAAATTTAGTAGTACTGTGTATAGGTTCACTGAGGACTAGACAGTTTTGGGAAACAGATAATCAAACTATTATTATGAATAACCCCCATTATGAAAAATGGTAATAAGAACAAATAAAACGTTTACTACTGTACTCATCACCATAATCTAATATCATGAATAATCCACATTAAGCTCCTTTTTCAATGCACCAGCCATTTTAATTCGTACCCAAAACCACTAACCGTACACACTGGTTTATTACAACTGAATATCTATACTTGGCTGTGAATCAATAATATCAATTATAATATTTTAGTTTGCAGTACAAATTATTCAGGGCTCAAATCGCCAGAAAAATCGTATATTAAAAAAAGTCTCCAGAACAGTCGTCCTGTACGATATTATCCACGCCTAAGCTTCTGAGCTTTCAGTCTTTGTAACATAAAAATAAAACAATATAAATTCAAGTTTCTGTGAAATAATTGCAACAGTTGAAAACGATTCAATTCTATTTTTTCTTTTTCTTTACTCTTATTGTCAGTTGAGGGTTGAAGACATAGCCAGGATTTATGTATTGCTGTGGGAGGGGCCAGAAGTGAAATATTGAATATTCAATAATTAGGCTAATGATTACCTACATAGGTTGGTATTCACCAAATACAATTTATATCAAAAACACAGTCACGTAAGAACAATATGGACCTTATTTGTGAATCAGATTTTATAATTCATGGCTATATTATATTAAGGTGAGCTACATCATACATATATCAGTTAATCTCAGGTATGCAGCATAAGTTATTCTTGACAGGGGAACATTCAAGAGTGAGAACTGTTCATTGTGAAGGTGCGTACAGGCTTATGCGCCACGAACACGCGTATTTCTCTTTTCATCAGCTAATATTATGCCTATTATATCTGTACTTTACTGTTTCTGTACAAATGCAGAAGATATAGAGCTGATGAAAAGCGAAATACGCGTGTTTGTGGCGCGTAAGTCTGTACGCACCTATAGAAAGAGGGGTTGTAGATTTCTGAAACCTGGTTAAAGTTATACACTTATCAATTTATAAACTTTATAAAAACACAAGATTGAAACCTAACTTCTAGGCTGGTCACATATTGCGACGACACGCGACGTGACATGATGTAACCCCAGTCTGCTATAGGCCCTATGAGTTAACATCATAAAATTATAATGTTCATTTTTCAACATAAATGAAATGAGAACTCAAAAATTAGTTAAATGTCCAGGTCGAAAAGTTGGTTATTATTCAATTTTGATTATAAACTAACAACAAATTGGAGAAGTTCTTATGACTTTGTTAGTTTGAAAGATTGATTTGAAACTTCATGTGTGTGTTAATAGTATGAAGGGAATCGTTCATGATTTTTTGTAGAATTTTCCTACGTCCCATCCTCACTCCTAAACCGAAAACATATTATGGTAGTTCTGATGGTATATGAGAGAGGATTCAAAAGTCGCGCTTCTGAGTAGACCATAGTGTTGTTCCGCGGGCGATTTGATCCAATCCTGTTCCTTGCCGCGAAGCAAAGAGGAAGCTCAGAATAGCGCGACTTTTGAATTTTCTCGCATGTAGCATCAGAACTACCATGTTTTTTTGGTTTGGGACGGAGAAGGGAACGTAGGGAAATTCTACAAAAAATCATGAACGTTTCCCTTCATACAATTAACACACCCATGGAGTTTCAAATCAATCTATTCAAAACTAACATAGTTATAAGAATTTCACCAATTTTATGTTAGATCATAATCAGAATTGAATAATATCCAACCTTCTGACCTGGACATTAAACTGATTTTCAAGTTTTCATTTTATTTTTCTTAAAAAATGATTATTCAATGATATTTTAGCTTTTCAGAACTTGGTACTGTATCATATTTTTGACGAGTTTCTTCATACCTTCATACCTAGTTTTACATTTTTTGAAAAACGCTATGAGAAGACTCTAATAAATTCAATTTCTGCCGCACAAAACTCTAGGGACTTTTGGCAAGCACTGAATAAATTTAAATTAAGGAATAATATTGTAAATAACGCCATAACTCCTCAAGACTGGGTAAACTATTTCCAACACATCTTGAGTCCCGAAATGTTAGCTTTACCTCATTTCTATGCTGAACCTTACATAGTTGACAATAGATTAGATAGAGATTTTAGTAGGGAAGAGCTGAGTAGAGTTTTAAAATTAGTAAAAAATAATAAAGCGCCTGGTGAAGATCAGATCCCATTCGAGTATTATAAAAATGCACCTGATAACTTTCTAAACAAATTGCTGAATGTCTACAATTCTATATTTACATCAGGTAGAGTCCCACATAGCTTTAAGTCGTCAATATTTTTTCCCCTTTTCAAGAAGGGTGAGTGCGATGTAGTAGCTAATTTCAGAGGCATTAGTTTTTATCAACATTTTTCAAAATATTTGCAGGGTTAATTCTTAATAGACTCAACTGCTGGGTGGAGGAAGATAAAATCTTGAACGAGTTTCAGGCTGGCTTTCGTAAGGGGTACTCGACCATTGATAATATATTCGCCCTAACATCCATCATTAGTCTGCGGCTGGCTGAAAAAAAGGGGTAGGACTATATTGCTTTTTTGTGGATTACTCTGCCGCGTTCGACTCAATTGAGCCCGTTGCTTTTTTCCCTATTTATGAATGACTTGCATGATGAATTAGGGGGAGGATAATAATAGGTGGTAAGAGGATTAGGGTTTTATTGTATGCCGATGACATAGCTTTGATTTCGGACTCGCCAGTGGGACTCCAGTACATGATAAACAATTTAGAGCGTTACTGTGGAAGGTGTAATTTAAGAGCTAATTTAGATAAGTCAAAAGTAATGGTTTTCAGGAACGGGGGAAAAATATTAAATTATATTAAAATATAAAAATATTATAATATATATAAATATATAAATATATATATATATATTATATTATATTATTATATATTATATATTATATATTATTATATTATATTATATTATTATATTATATATTTATATATATATATATAAATATTATATATATATATAATATAAAAATATTAAAATATTAAAAAATATTAGACGGGTGAGATATTTTTCTCGGGCCACTCCCGTGTTGGATGGACACGTTATCATCCGTCGGTCCCATTTGCCCGGAAAGCAGTCGTTAGGTCATGTCGGAGGCCCTGAAATTGATCAGTTGCGACCTGAAAACATTGACACCAGACCTGAGGCAGCCAAGTTACTTGATATTATTATTATTTTAGAAAATTACTTCTGCAAAAAATATTTAGTTAATCGATATGATTTAAGGAATGAGAGGTATGTTGTACCATTTACTTCTAATAATTTAGCCAGAAACACCTTAATCTACATTGTACCAAGAAATTTCAATGATTTACCCGATAATTGTGCTGAGTTTGTTAATATGCACCTGAAAAGAAATTTAAAGATTTGGTTGAATAATTACACTTAGATGTAACATAATGTAACTCATTATTAATGTATTGTATTGTTGTAATTCGTTCTGTTCTATTTTTTGTATGTAAGTTCAGGTTGACTATATATTATAACACTCTTTAGATTTTTGAGAGCTGAGCCAACAATTAATTAATATCATGATAATTTTAACTGTTAAGTAAATTCTGTAAGTAAATTTGACAGTGTAATAAACTGATAAGTGAATTTAACTGTTAAGTAAAAATAAAGTTCACTGATATATGTATAATTATATTTGAATTTAAATGTTTTGTATAATAGTACCTTGTCAAGCAGCCTCTTTGAGGTTCGCTTAAGGTAGCTTATTTATTCAATAAACGTTTTTTTCTATTCTATTCTATTCTATTATAGTATAATTTGAATTAATTGAATAAAGAAAGTTCATAAGATAGTATGATTATAATCTCATACTTTTCCAGGACTCAAGAGTCATCAAATAACAATGTCTTTGAAAAATTTGTGTAGGCCAATACTTGGAAAAATAATCCAACTGTTTTATTTTGATAGCTTGATAGTATACTCAAATCGAAAAACTTTTAAAAATATCACCAGTAAAAAGTTTTTGAACAGCCTTAACTTGAATTAAATATTTGCAATATTTTGAATGGTTTTGTGATTTTTCTTGCTTCAAATTTATCAAGTTTTTAAATATTCAATTTATTAATGCATTTTCAGGTGTAATAATCATTTGTTTCATCTTTCTGATCAACCCAGATACAAAATTTTTAGTGTAATTTATATTTGGAATGTAAATTTTTGTGATCTTTATAAAAGTGTTTTCATAGCCTCATTTGGACTATTTTTTTCAAAATTAGGGAGAGAAACAGTTTTGGGTTCATCCTGTTGATTCTCTCCCAATCATTAATTTGATGGAATAGAATAGAATAGAATGACTGCCTTTATTTTATATCTGGGAGGGCGAAGTTAGGACGCAGTCGGCCCTCTCTTACACTTAACCCTCCAATACAATACAAAATTATAATTTAACAAACAATACTCAGTAAAATAAAATAAAACAAAACTACATTTTAAATGGAAAAAGTAAAAAAAAAATATAATGATAATAAGTGGAATAGTTGAATAAACTTAAAAGTAGAGCATTCTTAAAATGTAAAATAACAAAGATCTGTTGGGAAATAAATACAACATTTATGACGGCATATATGGATAGGATCGACGGATATGGATAGGATGGACGATATGATCGATGAAGCAAAAAAGAGCAATATGGCTACGAACCTTACAAGCAAAATGAGAAAATAAGGAAATTAATAAATACTTCTAGCATGAAATCAATTAATTTTGAGAGAGAAAAAGAGTATTTTTTATATCTGTCTTTAGAGTTTACTTTTAAAGTTGAACTTGATTCTCTTAGAATTACTCTAAAGAAATTAATTTTGAGACTGCATAAATGAATGTATCAAACTATGAAAAATATGAAAGCATGAAAAGAAAGCTCACACACACACACACACACACACACACACACACACACACACACACACACACACACACACACACCAACACATGCGCCTGACCAGCCACCGCTGGTCCAACACAGTGGTATGATGCATGAGTTTATGCGCTCAATGCGCTTCAATTCAGCCGGCAATGAATTCCACAATCCACAAGCTGTCACAAGAAAGGACTTGTAGAACATGACTGTCCTGTGAGTTGGGACAGCCAGCAGATGGGAATCATGCCGTGTACCACCCCGACCGATATCACTCAAATATTGAAAATCCTCTGCAATATACTTAGGTGTTCCAGTTTTCAATGTCTTATGCAGAAATATAACAGCATGGAGTGCCCTACAATCATGCAGCCTCATGAGATTAAGTCTGTCAAAGTATTCAGTCACATGGTCATCACGTCTGAGGTTGAAGATGAAGCGTACACAGTAATTGTGGGCACGCTGCATCCTCTGTACAAGTTGAACTGTCATATCAAGAGTCACAATGTCACAGTAGTTAAAAATTGGAAAAATCAAAGTCTTCACTAACATAATCCTTGAGGAGAAAGGTATACAGTCAGCAATCTTCTTCAAAGTCATAATGCCCACAATGACTCTATTGCAAGTCAAGGTCACATGATTTGTCCAGTCCAAAGTCTTGGTCATGGTAAGTCCTAAATTTTCAACATCTGAACTGTACTGCAATTGAACGTTGTTGATTGTAATGTATGTTCCATTTGAAAAGTCAAGTGTGTTCAAGAGTCTTGAGTAGCCAACCATAATTACCTTTGATTTTGTCTCATTAACTTTGAGTCCATTATTTGTAGACCATTCAATAACCCAAGCCAAGTCAGCATTGACCTCCTCTACCACAATGCTGAAATCATTTTTGTTGAAGTGTTTGTAGATTTGTAGGTCGTCTGCATAAAGGTGGTATTTAGAAGGAAGTAAAGTAGTAGTAACGTCATTTATGTAGATGCTGAACAGCAGAGGACCCAAGACCAAACCTTGAGGAACGCCTATATTTACCTCACGCCAGCCCGAACACGCATCCCCGACCCTCACACACTGACATCGACCCTGTAAATAAGACCTTACCCATGCCACAGTGGAGTTGGAAAAGCCTAAGCTCCTTAGCTTATACAATAGAGTAGGGTGGAAAATGCTATCAAAAGCCTTGCTAAAACCTATTAGAACTAAAACGGTTACCTGCCTTTTACCCATAGCCCTGCGGATATCATCAGTCACTCTCAGAAGGGCAGATGTGGTGCTGTGACCGCTTCGGAAACCTGATTGAAAATCACTAATCAAACCAGATCCATGAATATATCCACTCATCTGAGAGTGAACAATGATCTCAAGAACCATATACAAGACAGACAATAAACTAATGGGCCTGTAATCAGAAGAAGAGATGGGGTTAGGGACCTTGTTTAAGGGAACCACAATTGAGAGCTTCCACTCATCAGGAAAAACAGATGTCATGAGGGAAGTGTTGATCAAATGGGTGAGGAAAGGAAGGATCAAAGGTAAGAGGATTTTCAGGAACTTGATTGGGATGCCATCTGCACCAATAGCATTACTTTTTATTTTACTGATTGCTAGAAATACCTCTTGCTGAGAAACTGCAGAGAAGTAGAAATTCTCATTTGGATGAATGTCAGGAAGGGAATTGAAGTGGACATGGGCTTGATCCATACTCACAGGTATATCAGTGAAAAAGTCGTCAAGCGAGTGGGCTACTGTCGGCACCTGCCTCTCCTTACCAGCTCCAATCCCCCTCAAAGCACGCCATAATGATGAGGATGATGACCTCTTAGATGAAATCAAGTTGCGGTAGAAACCAGCTTTAGCATTTCTGATAATTTGTTTGCAAGAGTTTCTTAAATGCTTATATTGATTATAATCATGAGGAGTCTTGGACTGCCTTGTCCTTTTACACCAATAATCTCGATCCCGCATCAGCCGCCGTATCTCGTCCGTGAGCCACGGAGCAGGATCTCTGGTAACTCTGCGGTTTTGAGAGGAACATGTTTATTGAAAAGGAAGAGTAAATTGCTATTGAGTAAATCTAACATAAGGTTTACATCATTAGTATTGGAAATGGTATGCCAGTCAAGATTAAGTGTATCATTAAACAGATTAGAAAAGTTAATATTGTTATAATCCCGGTAGGTGATAACTTTCTGTTTAGATTTGGGTCTCTTAATGTTATAAACTAGGTAAATTAAGTCATAAGCTGAAAGACCTGGGAAAGGAATTTGTCCATGGCTCACAGCTGATCTCCTATCAACAACCGCTACGAGATCTAACAATGTGTCCGAGGTGGAAGTATGATGCGTGGCTTGGAGAGGCAGCAAGGTCATACCGTTCGCAAAAAACATAGTGGTCAGTTGTACTTTGTCATGAGTATCAGGTCCAAGAAGGTCAGTATTAAAGTCACCCATGATAGCCACATGTTCATAAGGCCCCATCAGCTCCAACAGAACCTCCTCAAATTCGGACATAAAACCAATGTGAGGGGGCCGGTAGCATACCGAAATCAACATTTTTACTCCATTGCATTTTATTTCAAAAAAACATGTATTCAGGCCTCGATGGACGGGAGTTATCTGATGAGAAATTATGAGAAGGCCGCAGAGTACGCTTTATGTACGCAGCAACCCCTCCGCCATTCTTGTGCAAACGGTCATTGCGGATGATAACGAAGTCGTCAAGAGCAACGAGCAGACTGGGGACAGTTGGCTTGAGCCAGGTTTCAGTCACAAGTATAATATCACAATCTCCACTGGAGAAAGTGCACCTGAACTCATCAATATGGCAAAGGAGGGATTGTGCGTTCACATGAGGACAAATTTGTCAGTCATTTGCTTATGATATTGTGATTATGGAATGTAATAAATAAATATTAGTTGATCACATACCAATGACATGAACGAAAGCCTCGAGTCCGACTTTTCCGCCGGCCTTGAAGGCTGTGACACAACAGGCGGCTACACTGGCCACTGCGGCTTCCAGCTTGTCACCTGTCAGCGTGTTGCAGGCCGCCATCAGTTTGACTGCTATGCGCTCCACACTCTCCAGCTGATGTTGCTTCAGATTCCCGCTCAGAATGCTGCCCACTGCAGCCAATGCTCCCACGTACTCTGACAGGTACACTATGCTTGACAACGAGTCACTGACAACACAAACAAATTATTAGCTTATGATACTATCAATTTAAATTAATCCCCTACGACATTAATATTGAACTTAACAAATAGCTTAAATTACAGAGCAGAAAGCATAGATTACCAGGATGGAAGATGAAGCTTATGTATACTTATGTTCAAGCTACAATAAATTAAAACTAATCCTTAATCATGTTAATTGAACCACAGAGAAAAGAAAGCATAAGAAGATATCACATGCTATAGGTCGTTTGAATATAGTAACTACTAACTATTATTACTGTTTTGGCCGGGAGAGAGTGTAAGAGTGGCAAAGTTTGAGAGACTACCAGCGTCACATAGCTTCATGAAAAAGAATTACTAGGAGTAACGGCTTGAGTTATTTAAACAAAAAAAATTGAACATAAACGCCCTATAACATGGGATATCTTCTTATGCTATATTTTATCTATGATTGAACTTAATAACTGATGTTACAGAATAGAAAGAGTGAACTATTGTTAATGAACAAAAGTAAATCCTTACACATCATGCCGGTGCAAATCGAATAGACGACTACATTTAATTTTAACAATTTATCTACGGCTAAAAATTGTATTGCTACCGTCGCCGACCCGCACACGTTTTGCACTTGTATGCGAATATATATTAAGATAGTATGTAGGTATGTAAATAATGTGCGGGATGGATAGTCGAGAAGCAAAGTTCATTATATCGTTCTTTCAATCAAAGAATTTCAATAATGGGTGATTTATTAGATGAGAGTGGTTAGTGGTTGTATGTGATAATCTGTGATTATAACTACATATTCAATTCTTATTCTAAATTTTTAAATTATAAATTGGTGCAGCTAAATTATTATGATTACGAATTTTATTAATCTGAATATATATATATAAGGCCTAGTTATGTGATACGATTGCGTTCTATTTGCTTTCACTAATTATATGAACTACTACTGAAATTACTACTTCAAAGATATAATTTATAATTAAATTGAATAACACAAGTATTTTAAAAAACTTTAGTAGGGCTAGAGTTATTTCTTACATACTTGAAATACAACTTGAATCTCAATACAATTCGACTTACTTCTGGGGAAATGTACTGTCTATTCTCTGAACCAAGTCTTCGAATAATTTTTCGATTTTTGAAGAATCGAGAATAATTAGGATAGCTGGAGCGAATAGTCCGATGCCCTCAATTGCAGCTACTACGTTGCTAGCATTATTCTCTTCCGATATTTTGTCCCTTAAATAAGTGAAGAAAAACTGAAAATTGAAAAAATATCAAGATAGTCTTTAAAATGGTTTACAACATTATACGGTTTGTAGTTAAATCAACTGAATGAAGATATAAATGATGATATAACTCCATTGCTCGATTACATTTTACAATAATTACGAATAACAAGATCTACTTTTGATAAAATAAATAAAATGGAAATAAGTAGTTCCCATTTTTTTTTAGAAATCACCTTTTACTTATTGAAATTTATTTTTATGAAACAATTGAAAACTCATTGAAAACACTCTTGTCTTAAGTGTTTTCAATGAATGTTATGATTTAAAAATTTTATCGTTTTTAAAAAGAAGTAAAATATGATTTCTAAAAAAGGGTACCTACTATTTCCATTGTATTTCTATTACATTCTACAGTAACTTTAATAAATACAGAAACATTGATAAATGTTACAAACAAAAATGCATTAATTTCAATCAATAATTGGCGTCTTTATCCAAGCATTGCTTGACTAAACATCTCATGATCACCATCTTTCACATCATATTTCCCACATATTTACAAATAAAACGTGTGATATGCACATCTAAGCAATATTAAATATGATGAAGAATCTTCCAACAAGACTGTACCACTGTGCAGGGTACTTCTGACAGAGGTCAGTGATCTAGTAATCTCATGTGAGAAATATGATACCTACTAAAGTTATCTGTAGTTTGGCAAAAGGTATCATTGGCCGTTTCCGCACACACACACAACGATTTTGCGACGACACAACACTCGGAATGATCTCCGATTGGATGATTGTTCGATTGTTGGAATATTGATTCACAAATGTTACCAACTTTTCCAAAAACATAATCACTACGGCCGTAGAATAGGAGAAAAGTTGCAGACGTTTTAAAACAAACTTAAGTTTATCTAAGTTTTTATCTTTTGTTATTATTATAATTATTAAGGATAAATAAACAATTTTTATTATTATTATTATCTCTATCATTTTCCGAATAGGAGAAATTCTATTCAAATTAATAAAAAGAAAAGTTGCAGACGTTTTAAAACAAACTAAGTTTATCTAAGTTTTTATCGTTTGTTTTATTATTAAGGATAAATAAACAATTTTTATTATTATTATCTCTATCATTTTCCGAAAACATAGAATAATTATTATTTGTACAGCCATAGAATAAAAATTAAATAGTTGAAAGAATGCAACTGAAAGTTGTAAAGAGAAAGTTTCCAGAGTCTGGAGCAAACTACAATTACCTCTATCATTTTCTTTCTCTCTTCATGCTCCACCTGTTCACTGGTGAGTAGCTTGGCTATTTGGCGTAAGTAAGCTTTCTGCGCACGCAAACTTATGTCCTTATCGTCTTTATTCTTATGATCGATCCACTTCAGCAGCACTTTATGCCAATAGACATATTCTTTCAATATCAGGTGTGAAATCATTCCAGAGTGATTTTCAATTATTGATAGCGCCACTGTGAACATACATAAAATATTTTTAATCAAGATTGAAAAATTATCATCTAGAGAAAGGATTGAAGATGAGAGTGATAACTCACTCACGACTAGCAGCCTACAACTGAAATAATTTATTAATAAACTAACAAGGCCTAATTACTTGAAATCTTGGTCATCCATTAACATATCTTTCGAAAAAAATGATTATGTTCCAAATTTATGGGAACAAAATGTATTATTATTTGTTACTTTTTGGAAGGATTCTTCTCAGTTGAAGATATAATTGAAAAACTCATTCTAAAAAAATGCAGATTCGAGGTACCTGTGCATTAAAAAGAAATATTATCTGTAAACGAACACTATTTTTTAGTAGTCGAATATAGTACAGTATTGTATTCAAGACTTTGATGTTAAAGTTTGATTTACTTTGAATGTAGATGAGAAATTATTTTTCAGGACCTTCTTGACCAGGTCGGCCAAACCAGGATCTTATAGCCATCTATTTTTCCATGAAGGACGGCAGAATGCATTTAAGCACAGGTACTTAGCGAACTGAGCCAACCATGTGTTCGATTTTCTATCTCATTATTGAGTTGGGAGCCCATCCATGTGCGGGGGATGTTATTTGTATTTATTAAAACAAATTATATGGATGCTTCACATCATACAACCAATGCTGTCCGTGAATTGCTGGGAAGTGAATCTCACTACAGTAACATCAGAGCTCTGAAGCAATCTTATTATACATTCATTTGAACTTGTTTCTTAAAATTAAAAACAAACAATTCTGTAGCATTAAATTAAAGTTTCGTTTAACTAGAAGTATTCCACAACGAAGTAGCCTGCACACAGGGACAATTGTAGCTTCCACTATAGTCTGTCCAAACAGCCGTGAGCCCTGTAGAATTGAGCCGACCCTCGCTCCCCCACGCGCAGGCCCACACGCCCGGCCTACCTGCGCCATCGATATACTATGTATACTACGTACCGTAGTATATACGGTATAGATTCTATATATCGATGACCTGCGCTAATGGGTCTTCTATGAATGAATACGTATATGCCTGAACTATCACCAACTTTTCCTTTTGCTAAGAAATTTTATTTTTTCAACTGTTAATTTTTCTTAATTTGTACTTTAATAACTGAAATCTACTTATTACTCCTTTCAAAATGAGTCCAAACTCGGTGCATTTGTGACCTATAGTAGTTCTATGTCATATCTATTATCAAAGATATTATGATATTAGACGCCATTTTGATTGGAAATATTATAATGTTGTCCCCTGTAGGAGAACATATGATTATAGTTGAACTATTATAATAGTTGGTCCATTACACTGTAATATTTTTCATTACAGATATTTGATAATAGATTTATGACATAGAACTATTATAGTGTAATACCAGCCTTAAAGTTGTCACAATTGTGCCGTGTTTGGACTCATTTTGAAAGGAATAAAATTTAGAGTTCAGTAGTTGGAGTACAAATCGAGTAAAGTTGACAGTTGGAAAAATGTATTTTTTAGCACAAGGGGATTCATAGAATAATCATTAGCGGGCAGGTAGGCAGACCATCCCTTTACTCACACACACACAAAAGAAGGGGACTGCGCTTGTGTGTGTGAGTAGTAGAAGGGTCGGCCTAATCATTCAGAGCTCACGCCTGTTTGGACAGACTATAGCTGCCGCGGGAACACGGAATTGAAAATGTCTGGAATTCAAGTATACATTATATTTCCAATTCCGCGTTCCCGCGGCAGCGGCAGCCAGTGGAAGCTACTATTGTACCTGTGTGCAGAGTGCTCAGGATTCTCTTTATACTGACAGCATACCTTTAGATAACATCAGTTCTCCCAATTCAAACAATGCTGACAGTCTGGAGTAAATCTCAGTAGTTAGTTATCAGTGATGGTTTAGTAAAATATTTTTATTTAATTTGGTTTTCAAATCATCTAAATTCTAAATTCCTAGTGTATATTTTGGATTCAAAACTAGACAAAACTTATGAAGTGATAAACATAACATATTTTTTAACAATTTCTATCTAAATTTGGGAAAGGAACAGTTTTGGGTTTTAAGCCTGTTGTTCCTTTCCAAATCATTCATAGTTGGGAATGATATTGTATGTAGCCTATCAATGTATAAATAAATAAATAGTAGATGAATTGTGCAAACCTCTATGAGCTGAGTGACGATGACGGAAGTCGGCATCAATGACCCACTTGATGCTGTTGTAGATGTTGGAGAGTACTGGAGACAACTCAGGCGTCTGCAACTCATCCGGCCTGAACAGCAACAGCAATCCATTGATCGCTTCAAAACTCCCTTCAACCACCAGGTACGCTCGTTTATCCTCCTGCTTTCTACCCTGAATAGATTCAAGTATAACAATTGAGGCTGTGCAACAGGCTAAAAAACTTTTTACTGGTGATATTTTTAATTTCAAAAAAATTTGAAATATTATCAAGTTATCAAAACAAAATAGTTTTCTCAGGAAATTTTTCCCCCGCTCATTACTTTTTGAGTGAAGACAACTCAATTTGGTCATATCTTTGGTCATTGTTGAGCATGAAATAACTTGAATAGCTCTCAAAAATCGATATTTATTTTATTCAAACATATTTATCGAGTTTTATTTTATTCAAACAATACTATGAAGAAACTTATCCTCTGAATTTCATAAATTTATCTCTTAGCGAATTTAAAATGTTCTGTCCCAAAAATTTAAACTTCAGGCGCTCATATCTCATAAAGTAATAATCGGAAAAAAATCCTGAGAGAACGTTTTTATTTTATTTTACAAGTCGAAATTGTTCCCAGTAACATGTCACACGAAGCGATTTTCCAGGCGTTTTCAGACCGAGTCGGCAGGGCAAGAAGCTCTCCAATTGGTTGATTATCAGCAGATTCCCAAACGCCAATCCAATCCGCCGACAAGCCTTGCCGACACGTCTGAAAACGCCTGAAAAAACGCTTTGTGTGGCTTAGCCCTAATAATGGAGTTCACCTTCTACCGGAGTAGATGTCACTCAGTAGAAAAAAGCAGTGTTTTGGTCAGCAATAGTAAACAAGTTCTTATGCAACGCTACTTTTCAAAAATTGTGTATAATATAAACTAATATTTCATGAAATTTGTACAATCCATCAACATGGTGATGAAGTGAAACCTCCTATGATTGAAATAAATAGATTATATAATATTATCCCATTACACTGAGCAATTTTTAGAGGACCATGTGGTCTCGTGTTAAAACTAACAGATTTCGGGGCTGTACAGTTTCAACACAAAACTATAGTCCTGTAACTGAAAGTTCTTAATACATTGGATTCAACAATATAATCTATTTACCTCAAATTAAGAACTATTTCTTACCTTAGTTGGTGAACTTTTAGTAGTATTTTGACTACTTGTCTGTTTTTTTATGACTAATGAATTAACTTGAATATACCATACACTAGATTTAGTTTTCAGGTTCTACATACATTCCTATTTATGGATTAAATACAGCGTTACACAAGAGGATAGCCAAGTTGGTTACAAACATCAACTTACAACAATCATTTAATACACGATACTAGTGACATTTACTTTATAAAGTCAGTCCCTATCATTTTGATGATGTACTTATTGTATGTTGAGTAATGATTGAGACTCTGAGCTGGACGGACGGCTGCCGATACCGCTCTAGTTATCTTTTGTAGTACTGGGTACGGCAGGAAGGGTGGATGTTTTTAGAACAGATAGTATTCTGATCTGGGTAGTCGGATTGGGCCAGCTGAAGTGAACATGTGTTCGGTAGATCATACCATTTTTTCTAGTCATTGTTTAATCGGCATCATGGATTCGTGGAATGTGCAACATCGTGTGTTTACTTACGACAGTTTTGTGCGTAATAATGAGAGTATCATTACAGTTCAGCGCGAGTTTTGTCGTCATTTCAATCTTGCGAGAAATGAAAATGTACCCACTCGTAACACCATTTTACGTTGGGTAAAATCATTTCGTTCAGTAGGAACAGTAATGAATAAACGACCACCAGGGGCTCATCGCACTGTACGCACTCCACAAAATGTGGAAAGAGTTCGGCAAGCCATACACCGTAGTCCTAATCGATCTGCTAGGAGACATTCTTCTGAACTGAACATCAGTGATCGGTCGTATTTTACATAAAGATCTAGGATTTCATCCCTACAAAATGGCCATGGTTCAACAATTGAATATGTAAAGCGGCTGAATTTTGCTCGAGAAATGGAGGCCATATTTGACCAAAATGAAAACATCATTTTGTTTACGACAGATGAAGCACATTTTCATTTGAATGGTACCGTTAATCAGCAGAACTATCGTTATTGGTCAGATGAAAATCCAAAATTAATGCATGAGAAACCATTACACAGTCCCAAGGTGACAGTTTGGTGTGCTGTGAGCAGTTATTTGTTATTGGTCCATACTTTTTTGAAGACGACAACGGGACCACTGTAACTGTAACCTCAGAACGTTATAGACAGATGTTCACTGTATTCTTCCTTCCTGAATTAAGAAGGAAACGTATTCCTATCCGGCAAGTATGGTTTCAGCAGGACGGGGCGACAGCTCACACAGCAAGAAATTCAATGGAAGCAATTCGGGCTCTTTTTCGTGGTCGCATCATTTCTCGGTTTGGTGACATTGATTGGCCTCCTCGTTCTCCAGACCTGTCCATGTGCGACTACTTCTTGTGGGGTTTCCTGAAGTTTCGTATTTACCAGCATAAACCACGTACACTTCAAGAACTAAAGGGAGCAATTCGTGAGGAAGTCGAACAAATTGGCAGGGCAATGTTAGAAAGAGTACAATCCAACTTCCGAGAGCGGCTTGTTAAGTGCATTGCTGAAAACGGCCGTCACCTGTCAGATATTGTTTTCAAACATTAATTTTCTAAAATTGTAAAATAATGTGAATATTGTTCTGTAAATAAATGTTTTTTATGCATAGGTAACGACATATTACTTTTTTGAAAACCGTTCATCCTTTCTGCCGCACCTTGTAGGTCGGAATTTGATAAAAGTGTTTCTCGTTCACGGTCTGCTCGACTGTGGTGTACTTATTGTTAAATTCAAAAAACGTGTAGCTTACAGATTTAAACTTGAGTTATTTTATAACTTAGAATATCGAACGAGGCTATATATCTACACTATGTCTGAGAATTGCAGTGTTTGTTTGAAGTCACTTAAAACTATCAAGGTCAAGGTGCAGTGCATTGACTGTAAAAGCAATTTTCACGGAAAATGTGTGGATCTGACTGCCGAAGATGTCAACAATTTGGAGGAGCAGGGTGACGTGTGGCGATGCAAGCCGTGTTCACAAATACATCGAAAAAGTTTAGTGCTCGAATCCAAGAGAAACATCACCTACGATAACATCCTGAAACTTTTCAACGAACTGAGAGGCGACTTCAAGCGCGTCGAAGCGAGTCTCGGAGCTTCGTTGAACTATTGGCATGAGGAGCTTGCTGAGACCAAGAAGATTGTCAATGAGCGGAAAGAAGAAATTGTGAAATTGATGAAAACTGTTGACTTGAAGAACGAAAACAGCCAGCTTCGCAAACAGACAGCTGATCTTCAGTTGAGGGTCGATGAGGCTGAGCCGTACTCACGTCGCAACACCCTCGAAATCCATGGAGTCCCTGTTCAAAAAGGAGAAAATGTGGTCAACATCGTCAAGGAGGTGGGTCGAGCGCTGAACTTCCCTATAAGCGACTCGTTGATAGACGCCTGTCATCGGCTCCGCTCCAAGGTGGGATGCGACAGACACCCTGGTATCATCGTCAAGATGGTGAGGAGGCTGGACGCCGAAGAGGTGCTACACAAACGCCGTGTTAAGAGAATCTCAACACGCACGACATTGGCCTGGCGTCGACTCCTGCCGAAGTAATCTACGTCAACGAGAGTTTGTCGCCTGCGCGACACGCTCTCTTGTATGCGGCTCGCCAGGTAAAAAAGGAAAGAACTATTTGTATCTTTGAGTCAGAGTGGAAAAATTCATTTACGGAAAGAAGAGGGATCAAGAGCTGTTGCTGCAAGAAAAATGGATGATTTGGCAAAGTTGTAAATTAATTAAGCCTTGTTCCCGTTCGTTGTTTTTTTTTATTCATTGCAGTGGTTTTTTCTATGTTTTTCTTTTAATTTATTATAGGGTGAACAATCCAGAGACAAATAAATTTCTTTTGATTCACTTTTATTATAAGAATATCCGTTCCATTGCAATTAATATTAAATACTGTTTAGATAGGCTGAATTCACATTTTATATACTGTGTGATTTGTAACTTTTACTCGATTTTCAGAAGTTTTCATATGAAAAACTATGATTTGTTCTCAATGCAATTTTTTTCGTCAGTTAATATTTTTTTAGGTTTTTGCAGGCTATCATTTTGTTACACTAATGTCAGATTCTTGTGAAAAATTAGAATTTTTAAATCAAAATATCTGTAGTCTACGTCAGAACTTCGATTTGTTTTTAAGCGAATTGAGTAGTCTAGAAAACTCTCCAGATTTTATTATATTATATTAACTGAAGTTTGGATAACGACCTGCCAAATAATGTAGATGGCAAGCTCATTTTATATGCTGACGATACAACGGTTCTGGTTACTGGTAAGGATGATAACGAAGTTATGATTAGGGCTGAAACGGCTATGCATCAACTCAACAATTGGTTTGGTCATAATGCATTGAAGTTGAATATGACTAAATCCAACTATATCAGGTTTGCCGTGACGGGACATCATGCTGAACCTTCAAACCTGAATGCTTCAAATGGGAGGGAGTGCTTGTCTGTTGAAGTGACTAGTTTTCTTGGAGTGGAATTGCAAAAAAAATATGAAATGGGATAAACACTTGGAAAAACTTATAAAACAGCTCTATCATGCACTTTTTGCACTGAGAACTGTGAGGACTGCATCCACTATAAAGACAGCTCAGAAGGTGTATCATGGATATTTTTTAGCCCTAATACGCTACAGCATCTTCTTTTGGGGGAATAGTAAAAATAATTTATATCAAATATTTAAGATGCAAAAGAAAGCTGTTCGTGTTTTGGAGGGCTTGCGGCCATCCAATTCATGTAGGCCCATTTTTAGAAAATACAGGTTTCTCACGGTCCCAGCATTGCACTTCCTTGAGACTGTAAATTTTGTCTTCAGAAATTCAGAGAGATTTGAGGGAAATGTAGTTTGCCATGGCTATAGCACAAGAGCAAAGAGTTCAGCTGTATATCAGTACCCCGTTCACAGACTGACACTTTTGAAAAAGGGACCATATTATTCGGGACTGAAGCTCTTCAATTGTCTACCTGAAAGAATACGGTTATGTGGTAGTCATAGGCTTTTCTTGTCTTCAATTACTAATGTACTTGTGGAAGCGTGTCCCTATACAATGGAGGAATGTTGTGGTGCCTTCATACTTTGAGTTTATACAGATGCATACACTTTGCATAGAAAAATGTTCATGACATGTTACATGCCACTTGAGCTCTGCTCAGATTTGTGGCTTCACGTAACAAATGACAATAATAATAATAATACCGGTTTACGATCTGCTGACTGTCTCCAGCTCCAATGCTCATTTGATGATATTGATTTCATTGTTCTGGCAGTGTATAGATTACATGGTATTGCAATAGCTGAATTTCTAAATGAAATAGACCAAATAATAAGTAGTAGAAAGGAAAAAATGTAATCTTTACAGGAGACATAAAATGTAATATAATGGTTGACGATGATGTTTCTAGTTGTTATCTTGGCCAGATGGCTAGTCACGGATTCAAGTGTCTTATCAATGAGCCGACGAGAATAGTTGGTGATAGTCAGACTTGCTTGGATCACTATTTTATCAGATTCAATCAAATAAAATACAACGTAGATTGCAATGCTCAGGTCTTACATCTTGGAATTACTGATCACTCAATGATTCTTTCAGAACTTAATATTTCAAAAAACACTAATAATAAAAATGCTAGCAACAAAAATAGTATAGTAATTAACTTCAATAGATTAGATATGGAATTACAACAAATGCAATGGGATAATGTCTTATCTGAAAATTCGGTTTCAGCTGCCTTTGATTTATTCCTGAATTTATTATTAGATGTGATTAATAAATGTAAATATAGTAGAGTAGATGAGAGTAGAGAGCTCGTTAAATTGAATCCATGGGTTTCCGATTATCTCTGTAGGGGTATTACTAGAAGAAAAAAGATTTATAAGTTTATGATTGCAAGACCTCATGATTTTAGATTAAAAGAGTATTATAAATCGTTCAGAAACAGGTTGAAATCGAATTTAAGAAAAGCTAAGGAAGAATATTATTTGAAGAAATTTGATGATTGCTCTGGAAATTTGAAGAATCAATGGAGAATTGTAAATAGTCTGATTGGAGATCAGAAAGCCAAGCGAGAAATAACTAGTTTAGTCAAAATTATATATTAAGTGAAAAACTAAATATATGATTTTCAATTTGAGAAGGGAAACATTTTTTGATAGAGACCTATTCTACCACGGCTTCTTGTGCAATGATAACTGTGATTGTATAAAAATTGATATTGTAAACACTATCAAATATACCTTGGCTTGATCATTGTCGCTGCTTATCATGGAAGAGTCATATAAGTAAATTAAAGAAGGAGTTTTGTAGAGGGTTGAGAAGTTTTTATATGTTACGTGATTTATGCCCGTCTACTGTTCTACTTAATGTCTATCTTGCACTTATAAATTCAATAATGAGTTAGGGTCTTGTCTGCTGGGGAGGTACTTGTGTCTCAACATTGTATCCGATAATTATATATCAAAAATCATTCATCAGATTAATAACCAGAAAGCAAAGAACTGAACATTCATGGCCTCTTTTTGTTCGCCTCAAGGTAATGCCAATTAGAAATCTTTATGTGTATAAAGTATTAAAGCATTACTTCATAAGAATTACAAGTAACAACCCTAGTAGGGATGTTAGGTATGATTTTAGGCGTTTGCTAGTTCACGTACCTCAATCAAATTTGACTGTTTCAACATTCTTACTCTTTCAATGCTCCAAAATTGTACAATTTGATTTCACCTAAATTGAAAAATTTGCAGCCGCTTTCTTTGTTTCTAAAAATCTTGAAAGTTTATCTTTTTACACTCAGTGACTGTCGAACATTCTTGAAAATTGTGGGATAGCTTACTTTAAGTCTATTTGTATTGTCCATCTAAATATATTATTCTAGTGTCACATTTGTCATTTGTTTACATAGTTTGTTAGTCCATAACATATTATGTAGGTATATATTTTTCATTGTTATCCGATAAAATTCTGGTGAATTTGTTAGGGCGGGCGGTCCTAAACCTCTGAGTACCATTTAAAATATTCATTTTGGGTAGTACACCGCACTCGGGCTTATGCCTATAGTGAGGTCCACGTTATAATGACAGTATTTGATCAACTTTAGTTTTGCTATCCTTGTCTATCATTCGACAAAGCCGGTAAAACTATCCTTCTCTAGGTCCACAACGATGACAATTATGTTTTTGACAGTGTATAAATATAATTAATTAATGCAGAGAATCGGCATCGCTATTCTTCTATCTTTATTCATTGCCATTATAACTTGGACCACACTATAGGGGTACGCATTTTATTTTGCACTTTTCTATTATTTTTTAGTTTATGGTTATTTTATCTTATTTATCAAATTAAGTTATTTTTGTAATTATACATAAGGTAAATTATGTAAACAAACAATTATTTTTTGTATTAATGTGCAAAATAAATAAATTTTTAATTGAATTGAATCAATAAAGAATAAAGTCAGTGTTGTTTGAATGGAAAGCATGGATTTTATAGTAGAAAATACTAAAAAATAAGGTTTGCTGCAAGATTCATACCTAAACATACAAAAGTAATAAATACATTTAAAAATGACCTAATACACTATAGTGAATTTTACTTTATAAAGTTAACACTTTTTTCATGGAAATCATGGTTGTTACTGTAGAAAATACTAAAACAACTTTGCTTGCTGCAAGATTCGTATCTAAACATAATATAAAAGTATTAAGAGTGCGTGTCATCTTCCGCCATATTGGATTGAATGTCTCCCATTAAAAGGATTCAAGTAAGACTAACCAATAATGATTTTATTAATCTGTATTAACATTTTAGAGAGAATACTGCAAACAGGTAAGAAAAAAGTTTAACCATTGGTTTTAGAAGCCTAATGTAATTTTTAATATATTTTTAAAAATAACTAACATTTTTTAAATTCAATTGCGGTTTCCAAATAAAGATATGTTTGTGGATAGAAAATCCATTATAGTCACTATTAATTTACTAAAATTTATATGAAATGATTAAAATAACATATTTTTAATTGTAAAATAGGATAAAATGGAAAGAAAAAAGATAACAACAAAGGAGACAGCTTTGAATTTGACTCCTCTGGTGGCAGTCATGAGTAATGTACACACTTCTATGCAACTTGGAGAATATAGATTTCAATTTCTTGGTTAAAATCGTATAGTTTGTGTGTTATTAGCTGTGTAGGATACAGCATATACAGCACCAGAATGACATACCTGGTGTATTTAAATTTTTCAGCCTAATACATACATGAATGGACACCTTGAGAGCTTAAACAAACAAGGTATGAGTAGATTAAGTATCTTGGGGATTAATTAGTTTTAGACATACCTCAACTGCCAAATTATTTTGAGCTTCTTGTAACAAATTGCATTTGTATGGTTGAATAGAATCTGGACAGAAGTGAGATAGAACACCAACCAATTTGAAGACAGCAAGATAAACTGAAAAATATTTCAAACAAACAATTCACCATATATGAAAAAAACAACTGAATTAAACAGCATGGACATAGAATTAAATAGAATTTCAAGATAAATACTTTATGAACTTTCTAGAATTCTAACTAGATACAGTACGTTGAAGAATGCTATCACTATTACGTTGATTAGTTCCTTTACTACTCGTACGTGAATAAATCCTAGGAGTTGCTCCTAGACGACTAGCAGCAGTCAGGGAAGGGGGGGGGTTGGGAGGTAACGATATGCTCTTGACACGTGATACCCGTTACTTCTGAAACTTTGATGGGGGAGCTATGATGATTCTTAAACTTAATCTTATGAATACGGGGTATTCATGTGCCTGAGAAACCTACCCGTTTGGGTGAGAGGAAGGATACGCCGTGACTCAACACTGCCCCTTTTAGGTAAAGGGAAGGAAAGGCCGTAACTTAACACTGTCCCTTGTAGGAGAGGAAGGATTGGCCGTAACTTAACACTGTCCCTTGTAGGAGAGGAAGGATTGGCCGTAACTTAACACTGCCCCTTTTAGGTAAAGGGGGGGTTGGGAGGTAACGATATGCTCTTGACACGTGATACCCGTTACTTCTGAAACTTTGATGGGGGAGCTATGATGATTCTTAAACTTAATCTTATGAATACGGGGTATTCATGTGCCTGAGAAACCTAACTGGTCTACCCGTTTGGGTGAGAGGAAGGATACGCCGTGACTCAACACTGCCCCTTGTAGGAGAGGAAAGATAGGTCGTAACTCAACACTGCCCCTTGTAGGAGAGGAAAGATAGGTCGTAACTTGTAGGAGAGGAAAGATAGGTCGTAACTCAACACTGCCCCTTTTAGGTAAAAGGAAAGATAGGCCGTGACTTAACACTGCCCCTTGTAGGAGAGGAAAGATAGGTCGTAACTCAACACTGCCCCTTGTAGGAGAGGAAGGATAGGCCATAACTTAACACTGCCCCTTGTAGGAGAGGAAGGATAGGCCGTAACTCAACACTGCCCCTTGTAGGAGAGGAAGGATAGGCCATAACTTAACACTGCCACTTTTAGGTAAAAGGAAAGATAGGCCGTGACTTAACACTGCCCCTTGTAGGAGAGGAAAGATAGGTCGTAACTTGTAGGAGAGGAAGATAGGTCGTAACTCAACACTGCCCCTTGTAGGAGAGGAAAGATAGGTCGTAACTTGTAGGAGAGGAAAGATAGGCCGTGACTTGACACTGCCACTTGTAGGAGAGGAAGGATAGGCCGTAACTTAACACTGCCCCTTTTAGGTAAAGGGAAGGATAGGCCATAACTTAACACTGCCCCTTGTAGGAGAGGAAGGATAGGCCATAACTTAACACTGCCTCTTTTAGGTAAAAGGAAAGATAGGCCGTAACTTAACACTGCCCCTTGTAGGAGAGGAAGATAGGCCATAACTCAACACTGCCCCTTTTAGGAAAGGAAGGATAGGCCGTAACTTAACACTGCCCCTTTTAGGTAAAGGGAAGGGAAGGCCGTAACTTAACACTGCCCCTTGTAGGAGAGGAAGGATAGGCCGTAACTTAACACTGCCCCTTTTAGGTAAAAGGAAAGATAGGTCGTGACTTAACACTGCCCCTTGTAGGAGAGGAAGGATAGGCCATAACTTAACACTGCTCCTTTTAGGTAAAAGGAAGGATAGGCCGTGACTTGACACTGCCACTTGTAGGAGAGGAAGGATAGGCCGTAACTGAACACTGCCTCTTGTAGGAGAGGAAGTATAATATTCAAGTGAACCCTAAACTCAGGCACAAGTGAAACTCACTGTAAATACTTTACAAATGTTGTGCACCAACAGTCACTGAAGCACAACTAGCGTGTTGTCTAGTACTGACCGTACTAAATAGTAACCGAGATGCAGACCGGTAGTCACTCACTAGTAGGAGTGGTTGACCCTTCCAAGAGCTGGAGCAGAGTGAATGCTACTTCGAAGGGGCTCGCTATTTAAAGGCAACGGAGGGATGTTGGCCGCTGGCCGGCCGACCGTCGAATAAATGAGGTGAAGCACGCTGGCAGGAGCGGGAGTGGTGGGGGAACGCTGCAAAAGCGTTTAAGGGATGCAGCAGCCGACGGTCAAGGCCGCGGAGATAACGCTATCTCCTCAAGTCGCCTACTGCCGAGCGTCTAGTGGCAATTTTTCGAGCTAGTAACGAAACCCTACAAAATGTTCTGTTACACAACTGATATCACAGTATGAGGGATAAAATACACGGAAACTTCATTCTAGCCTGATCTTATACAAATGAATAATTTCTAATAATACATGATAGCATCCAAATAGCTTGACAGCAGTCAGATATAAGTGAGTAGATACAGTTGTATGTAAGGTTCGCCCACGATGAATAATCGTTCAACTACCATGTTTTATTCATCATTTTAGGGCCCAACAGCACACTATATAGTTAAATATATACAAAGTGAGTCATCAACTTGTAGATATTATAATACTGTAACATTCAGGATAAGTTATTGGTCGAATACTCTACCTTTTGACGTACAACTAAATTTCAACCCCTCATAAGGGGGTGACTTAGAGGTTGTAACTCGAATATTTCAAATGTAAACCTATTGTGTGGTACATACCTTTTGACGTACAACTAAATTTCAACCCCTCATAAGGGGGTGACTTAGAGGTTGTAACTCGAATATTTCAAATGTAAACCTATTGTGTGGTACATCATTTTAAAGGCCTTTTTAAAACAAAAAAGATGGCATAAATAAAAATGTTCTATGATGCGTGTATCCAAAATGGTGGCTGATTAAAAAGTCGTTTAAAATTATGTACCACACAATGGGTGTTTACATTTGAAATATTTGAGTTACAACCCCTCATGTATTTAAAAACTAACACTTCAATTAGCCGCCATTTTGGATACAAGTATCATAGAATATTTTTATTTATGTGATCTTTCTTGTTTTAAAAAGGCCTTTAAAGTGATATACCACACAATGGGTGTTTACATTTAAAATATTCGAGTTACAACCCCTAAGTCACCCCCTTATGAAGGGTTGAAATTCAGTTGTACGTCAAAAGGTATTCGACCAATAACTTATCCTGAAAGTTACAGTATTATATCTACAACAGTCTCCAACTTATTGAAGTGTTGCCATACATATGACTCTGTATAATAGCAACAACCTATTGTTATGTATTGCTGACTACACAATACATAGTCATCCTTGAATGCCAATTTTTATGTAGTTCTATTAAATCTTTTGGCGAGAGCACTTGGCTCCAAAATATCTTCTACTCTGTTATATTTCTTGAATTGTTTTTTTTAATGTAGCAATGTTATCTAATCACTCGAATGGCACCCAAACCTAAGCTCGGTCCAGACGCTCAAGTTTAGCTTCAGTCTTTTGCTCAAGCAAAAGTCGGAGCATGTATTTGTTGCGTCTGGACGGTGAAACGGACGGAAACGATTCAAGCTCAAGTCGTCAAACTTAAAATGTATCGGCCGGGAATCTTTTTCCATTAAACCATCCGTCTCTTGCCTATCCACCAAAACCTAAATCGCGTGAAAATGGCGATAGAGGAATTGTGATTTCAGATTCGGATTCAGCGCCCTCAAATGAATAAAATGCCTCGCGAGTACTTAAAAATAATCAAGTTTTTTATCGATTGTATATAACGCCATTTAACCTTTTTTTTTCTTTCTTGATTCTAATAATACTCTCAGAATTTGATGTTGATATTATGATTTACTATCATGATATATTAAGATGTACTATATTGTTGATAAGAATACTATCTAAAAAATGTCAATCCATTTACAATCACTGTGTCTCGAGATATGACATGTAAACATTTAGCGATTAACAGTAATATTTTTGTCATTATGATGTTAAATATAGCATTATCCAGTTGAATCAGCGAAAAATTACGATATAATTATTACTCATCTACCGGATATATGTCAACCGTATACAATTCAGACTCAATGAACCATTTCAAGCCCAATTTCCATCGGTCACTGACAGAAGTCAAACATCATTGTCAAGGCGATGACAGGCATACCAACCATGAAATTATGAAAATCATTTCACTCAATACCCTTGTATTGTATAAGTACAATACCCTTGGCTTGTTGGCAATGTTTAATTATATGACATGCGCAGGACATACAGTAGCCTACATCACTTGGTTTCTATTGAAGATTGCAGTATTCATTAACTTCACGATGAGTGAGTGTATACTGAGCTGTCAAGTGTCCGGGGTGATTATTATCTTAGACAATTGTCTGTGGTGAACCAGTCCCTACTCCAACGTGAACGATGAACTCTATCTCTCTTCCTATGTTTTACACACAACACAAGAGTGGCCAAGAGTACTAGCTATTCCATAGTTTATGACGAACTAAGCTTGTGAGCACAAAAATAGAAAACGGACTACATAAGACGGATGCGTGTGGACGCAATTTTACATTCGTCTTTTGCTTGAACCAAATGATCCATCTTTTGCTTGAGCGTCTGGACCGGGCTTAACTCTGATTCAAGACCTTTATCTAGTTCTACAATTTAATTATCTTATCACTTGACTTATGATCATAGATACTTAATTGTTAAAAGTGTTCAATTATTTGATCGCCTAAACATGGGTTTAATAGGGAATGAAATATTCCATGAAAGTTGATCAAGCTGCTGAGTTATATGAATCTCAGTATATTTCATTTAAGAATAATTGTGTTCAATTGGTGTGATTTGAATAATCTGTCATAATTATCATTTTATAAAAATTACTGCATTTTATATTTGTAGAAAAGCCTTCACCATATGAAAAAAAAGTATATAGAATTCTAAATTGGGCTATAATGTTATAATTATGAGTGGGTGTTCAACTCTTGAAGAGATTTGATGAATGGGCCACTTCAAAAAGTGAGTCAAGTTTGTTGATTTTTTTTATATTTATATTGATTAAATGGATAAAATAAAAAGAAAAAATCGATGGACAGGAGGAATCAGTGATTTAGGCACTGTACGTGGTTTTCGTTTAACAGCACAACTAAGACGTGTTTCTACTTTGCAAAATCTACTCAATTTTATAAATTAAGTAGAAATGTAAAGTGAATTCGTATGGCTTTTGTTGTGGGGAGTCCCTTGCGGGAAGGTCCCACCGCCTGAATAATTTAAGCCGTCAATGGGCCTTACGACTGTCATGCTTCAGCCGGGACCGACAGTTTAACGTGCCCATCCGATAACACGGGAGTGATCTGGTTAAAAAACTTTTGGTTATGAGAGGGATTGAACCCGGGATCTCTGAGCTGCTATGCAAGCACTCTATCCACTAGACCACGGATCACTCCGTGTAGAAATAATAAAATAGAACAAAGAGATTTTTTCAACTAACCTTTAGGCCTTTTGATACAGTCCAATTCAATCTGTTTCCTGACAATTTCATCATAAATACTTGAAAAATTGTAACCAGATCCATGGAATGTTTCAACCGTTGTTTTTAATAGTAAATTTGCCCGCTCTGGCACATCCGAGCAAGTATTTTTCACAGATACAGATAGTGCACACTGCTTCGAAATATCCTGCAATTTCAATTACCAACAGATTTCTGAATCATAAACTGTCAAGATTATGTTTGTAATAGAATAGAATAGATTTTTTATTCCTTTAAGCATATAGATTACACAATCGGAAACGTCACAATGTTCAATAAATACAATAATAAAAAACAATCAAAAACACTGACTATCATATGATTCAGCTCATACATAAATAATGTTACAAACATATATATAATTCAAATATATTCTCATACACTAAAATTATTGCCAACCTAATATTAATACATTATGGAACGTATATTTAAAAATAATTACTAATTATATTCCTATCCATATCAAAAAATTCTGACAGTGAGTATAGAGGATTTTCTGTCATCAAGAGAGTTTTCAATCTACGTTTAAACAAAGAAGCAGACATGGTTCTCACTGAAGCAGGAAACTTTTTGAAGATTCTCAAAGAAATTAGCTTCGAATTCATTTGCACTCTATTCAACCTAGTATAAGGAACATCAATTTGCTGCCTATTTCTTGTATCATACTGATGAAAGTCCTCCCTACATGGAAATGATTCAATATTTTTTTCACATTCAGTGACAGCAAAAAGACAAATAAGCTATAAACAGTCATTATTTCTTGGTCAATGAACAACGGTTTGCAGTGGTCCAGGTAGTTAGCATCAGAAATAATTCTAACTGCCCTTTTCTGAATCAGCAGGATTTTTTGGGTATCAGGAGCACATTCCCATAAGGATAGGCCATACAAAAAAGTGCTTTGAAGTAATTACCATTAGCATTCAAAATTACATATAGAGGTGGCTATGGTACCTGCCATTACAGTTTCAATCTTTTACTCGTTACTGAACTATACCATAGCTACCTCTAATACAAGGCCCCGGCCTACGATATTGCAACGTAATACATGATTGGTGAAAAAGATCACCAATCATGTATTAGATTCTAGGCCTATGCTGCGACGTTGCAATATCGTAGGCCGGGGCCTTGTATTGGAGGTAGCTATGCAGGTACCCGAGCTTTTTCTTTTGACTGAACCACCTATTAATAAATTCAAATTTCCCGATGACGCATAGTAAGTATTCACTTTTTTCTTTCTTCAAAAGGCTATAATATTACTGAAATAAAATAAAAATCATCATTAGCCTTTTATATTTTATTGAAGCATAACATTCATGTTACAACTCATGAGAGTCGTTACATTTTCAATTGACTATTTAGTAAATAGTAAATAAGCTGTCTCATGCGGTTATACAGGGAAATTGGGAGGGAATGTTTAGAACACACTATTTGACTTCGCAGGTCAACTTATCAAAAGTCCTCATCACTACCCCTTAAGCTTAAGGAATGAGGGTGGTTTAAAAGTTGCATTTTCATTTCTGGCTGACACGCATGTAACTGGGAAACAATGCATTTCAGCGACATGGCTAACTGAACTGAAATGAAGCTAGATGAATTTCCTACAAGTTTGTACAGTAGAGTTTTGTGATATATTCTTTAGTTTTCGAGATATTCACATTTGAAAGTGTAAAATTTTTGAAAGGACAGTTTTTCTTCCAACTTTTTGCAATTTTAGGGCTTATTACTCAACAACAATGAATCGAAAAAATAAGTACTGAACATTGAATTGTAGAGCATTCAATTCTCTTTAATGTATTATTTCATCATTTTATGTTTTTCAGTTTTTATAGCAGCTTTAGTGTTGAATGTGGTAGGAGTGAGGACTTTTGATATGTTTACCCCTTACTATCCTTCAAAGGACTGCAAGGTCAAAAATTGGGTTCCAAACTTTTCCCTCTATACCTTTTTTTGAGCATTCGTTGCCTGGACTTAACATGTAATAAGATGTTAAGTGAGCCTTAATGACTCTTGAAAGGTTGTGAGCTGTGGAATTATTTTCTTTTTAATATTGAATTAAACTCGAATATTCTCTTGTTTTAGATTAGTCTATTTTGCTGTATTTTATAATTTTTTGATTTGATATCTACTCTAATATAAAATTTATTTAGGGGTTCAATTATTTTTGTGCGGAGAAATAGAATAAAATCATGCAATGAAAGTTAAATTTCACTCAATACTTTGTTTACCTGATTTACAGGCATTAGTAAGTAAAATAAGTGAGTAATTAGTATTACCTAGTAAGTAAAAAAATCTAACTTGTAAGACATGAAAGTAGCATGATAATAGTGGTGCATATTGAGTGCTAATTTCTCCTTTCATGAAAATGATCAGTCTATGAACTTCAAATTACTGTTCTTTGAACTTATTACAATTTATAAGTTTTTCATCCTTATATATCTTACATAAATCTGTTGTATAACAGGGATTGAGACCTTGTGTAATAAAAACGTCTTTTTCGGTCATTTTAGATGAAAGAAATTATAAATTTCCTCACGTTCCCATAAATTCCCCCGATTTTATGAATTTTGGGAATAACACCCTTAAATTCCATGGGAATAAGTCCTCGATCTTAAATTCCCGGGAATTTTACATCACTATATAAGACTTATTTGGTGTGAGAAAAGAATTGTGCCGGTTTCTTCATTGATTTGTATTTGTCTATTTTGGCTTGAAGTTTGATGTATCTTGAAGTTTTCAGAACATTTTTCAATGTTATCATCAATGAAATTTTGATTTTTTTACAACTATATAAATATTCTTATGAATAGTTGCAAGGTCTTACTTTTTCAAAGTATTGAAACATTTGCTGTCTTATTTTGCTTTAATGACAAGCAGAGTTAGGTTACATTTATTATTGTAGCAAAATGAAAATTTAAACTAACTTACAATAATTTTTTCCACAAAATTGATGAGTATTTCTGGATACAGTAGACACAGATTTTCTATAAATTTGAGGAACTCTGGAACAAAGTTAGTCCTTGCATTTGAACATGTTTTGATGAAAGAAATTATATTCTTCTCTTCAACATCCTCATCATCATGTCCAAACACTATGGCAATATTGATTTCTGCAATTAAAAATTAAAATGGATTAAGAAAATTTTAATATTACTAAAAATTGAATTCCTATATTTATAACGAACTATTTATATGCTTAATAGTCATGAAATTGAAAATTAAGTAGTAGGACTACTTAAGCTGTCTAAATTTTTCTGGCTTCTAGTAAGAATGCAGTCTCAAAATGTTTTACACACTGTAATTATTATTAAATTCTATTTTTGGATAGCAAAGAATATAAGTGGATGCTTAGTCAATACAAAAAAAAATAGGGTAGACGTATAAGGATCAAGCCTACTCAGTAATACTCTAGCTTTTATCATTTCTACCAAATAAAATGTGGTTATTTTAAAAACACTATCCAGGAAAGACCCTTGGGAGTGGGACCTGGTAAAAATAACAATTTTGTTAAGAACAATAATTGTAAAATTTAATGTAAGCCTAACGGTAGGCCTAGAAAAGGCCCTACCAAATTCTTTGGTAAAAATAAACTTTAAAGAAATAATCAAATTGCTACCACCTCCCTACTTATCCAATCCAATCCACTGACTGCCGCAGTAATACTTTCTTATAATACTTCTCACAGCTACTTAGTTTATCACACATATTACAGTAAAAAAATAGCAACCATAGGCCTAATAAGTTTTTAGCAAGTTGAATAAGATAACATAACCTAAGAAAACTATACCTAAAGAATGTTTGTCCGATGACTTCAAAATTTCTTCAATCCTTTCCAGAAGTATTTTCAAATAAGTAATATCTGCAGATAAAATATCAGTTGTTGTCAATAAAATGTGAATACTTTCCAATGCATTCTCCATGTTTTAAATGAAGAACCTTTTTCATATTACCATACCATTCAATCTATTTTTCAAAAACAGAATCACTATGAAAAAATGTTTGAGACATTCAATCGTGTTCAAACTTGAAGTACAGTACGAACAAAAACGAAGAAAACATACAATAAATAGTGTAATTTTGAGAAGTGCACAGATAAGTGTTAAAAAACAGAAACGTAGGAAAGACCATGAGATGAGATTAGTTTGACCACGGAGTAGAGAAAACTAAGTTTCCTTAGTAAAAAACTTGATGAGAAACAGATAAAAACCACTTCGTTGAGAAACAGAACACTGGTTTCCGTATTCCGTGGTTTGACTGACATTCTAAAACATAACCTTAAATTTTGGCGCCGGTACCGCGGTACAAACTTAGACTAGTTATAGAATAGACACGCCCAATTGTATATTCATACTGAAAGTCGATGTAGTCAACATCTATTGCCATATCTCCAAATCGTAACGTCAGCATCAGATAGAAAGCTTTTCTGTAGAGTTTGTTTACATTGTTTTCCATAGCAGATTGTTTCTATTTCAGCGGGAGCGCAGCGGGAGTTTACCATTTTAATGAATAATAATTTACATCCTTCTTAAATAGACAAAATCTGAAAGTTTTCTATCCGATGATGACGTCACGATTTGGAGATATGGCAGTAGATGTTGGCTTCAGAGGCTGGACTGCCCAGCGTGTCTATTCTATAACTAACTAGGTCCACAGAGAAGAAAGAAACCTTTAGACCAGTAGTTATAGAATTCTATAACTAACTAGTCCTTAGACCTTGGAATTCTATAACTAACTAGGTCATTAGACCAGTTACAAAACTTTCAGATTGTGTCTATTTCAAAAAGATGTAAATTATTATTCATTAAAATGGTAAACTCCATTAAGTAATAGACACAATCTGCTATGGAAAACAATGTAAATAAACTCTACAGAAGAGTTTTCTATCCGATGCTGACGTCACGATTCGGCGATATGGCATTAGATGTTGGCTTCATCCATCTCGCTCCCGGTCTAAACTTTTCATCCAAATTCATCTAGTTTACAGAACGTTTTTAAAAGTGAATTATTCTTACAAATTAATTCGTTTATTCTATTCTTCAATTGTGATTCAATTATTCATCGATTTCTTCACTTATTTACTCTGATAAACTTTGTCAAAATTGCAACCTCGTGTAGGCGTTTATCCATATTCATCTGATCTACGGAACGTTTTTTAAAAGTGAATTATTCTTCCAAATTAATTCGTTTATTCTATTCTTCAATTGTGATTCAATTATTCATCGATTTCTTCACATATTTACGCTGATAAACTTTGTCAAGTTCACAACCTTGTGTGGGCGTCAATTGCCATTCTTCTAACAATTGGCTTCACCTCTTGAAATTCAAACATTCAAGTTCATCATCACTACCGTTTGGAAATCAATCTAAAAATTCCACAACTTGAAAGTCGGATTATTCGTTTGGAATTCTACATGTTCCTGCTCACACTTCCACTGGGGGATTTGCCTGCTGTGGTGGACGCTTCCATTCTTGTCATCGCATGGCCAGATCACATCGTCGCTTGCTGATGTCCTGTTCCTTTGGGTACTGCGGATTCCTTGCCTGGCTGCATCTCTTCTTCAAAATTTTATTCAGGTTACGTAAATCATTCTATTCAATTTTCATTTACGCATGTATTACATTAATTGTTCTACTGATGTCTATCTTGACTTTCAATTCACTGAGGCCACCGACGCCTATTAATTGTTTTATTGATGTCTATCTCGACATTCAATCCACTGAGGCCACCGACGCCTATTAATTGATCTATTGATGTCTATCTTGACATTCAATTCATTGAAGGCCTATGTCGCCTGTATTTAACCTGGACAATATTTACATTGTATTTAATAGCTACCCTTAGCTCTTAAGTGTCAATTTTAGGCCACTGAAGCCTATTAATCGTTCTATTGATGTCTATCTTGACATTCAATTCATTGAAGGCCCATGTCGCCTGTATTCAACTTGGACAATCTTTACATTGTATTTAATAGCTACCCTTAGCTCTTAAGTGTCAATTTTAGGCCACTGACGCCTATTAATTGTTCTATTGATGTCTATCTTGACATTCAATTCATTGAAGGCCCATGTCGCCTGTATTCAACTTGGACAATCTTTACATTGTATTTAATAGCTACCCTTAGCTCTTAAGTGTCAATTTTAGGCCACTGACGCCTATTAATCGTTCTATTGATGTCTATCTTGACATTCAATTCATTGAAGGCCCATGTCACCTGTATTCAACTTGGACAATCTTTACATTGTATTTAATAGCTACCCTTAGCTTTTAAGTGTCAATTTTAGGTCACTGACGCCTATTAATCGTTCTATTGATGTCTATCCTGACATTCAATTCATTGAAGGCCCATGTCGCCTGTATTTAACTTGGACAATTTTTACATTGTATTTAACATCTACCTTTAGCTCTTAAGTGTCAATTTAAGGCCACTGACGCCTATTAATCGTTCTATTGATGTCTATCTTGACATTCAATTCATTGAAGGCCCATGTCGCCTGTATTTAACTTGGACAATTTTTACATTGTATTTAATATCCACCCTTAGCTCTTAAGTGTCATTTTAAGGCCACCGACGCCTATTAATTGTTCTATTGATGTCTAACTTGACATTTAATTTACTGAAGGCCTATGCCGCCTATATTACTGTATTCTATTTGTTGAGCACTATCTACAGCTCATTGTCATTTATTATTATTCCTTTTGTAAATCATTAAGATTGAATTTTGCAGCAGTAACTTTTTCATTATAGCACTCAATCTATATTCGCAATTCAGGTATCATTAATAATACCTTTTCGATTATTGTCAGGCTTCAATGGTCATTACTGTTATTGACCTAATTTCATTTAAATTTTGTATTTCTCTAACGTTTTTTATCACATGTTGTAATTATCCCAAGATCTTTTGACTCAATCTACTTACAATTGTTTTTGTATGTGGCCATCTGCCTATTATTATTTTATTATTATTAAATCTTATCTTGTTGACTCATTTGGTCTTTTATTGGCGTACTTACCACACTTCAAGCTATCAGTATTTTTATGCACAGAATTCAAAGATTTATTTGTAGGTATTAATACCAATTATCATTCACAGTCCACTGCCCTGACTTTGGATTCTGTCAAAGGTCTTTGGGTGTAAGGGTACGAAAGGTCTGGGTCTAACCTGGTCTAAGGGTACGAAAAAGCAACAAACTATAGTGAAGTCCATATTATAATGACAGTATTTGTTCAACTTTGGTTTTGCTATCCTTGTCTATCATTCGACAAAGCCGGTGGTACTATCCTTTTCTAGGTCCAAAACGATGCCAATTATGTTTTTGACAGTGTAGAAATATAATTAATTAATGCAGAGAATCGGCATCGCTATTCTCCTATCTTTATCCACTGCCATTATAACGTGGACCTCACTATAGGTCCATCAATGTAGGACTACGACAAACTATAGTGCAGTGAAGAATAGTTATTTATGTATTAAGAGCATAAAACGCAACTTTATCGCTAGAGTCAAAACAGTTAACACGGGACGCATAGCGGAGCATGGTAATTTTGATGAGAGCGATAAAGAAGCTTTCCACTCAAATTACATAGCCTACACAATTTTTGACATGACAACGACTTATAAATTGGTTTGCCGGGAGACACTTCAAGAAACTGCGTTACGTTCCCACGTTATGCGCTCACAATGAGAGCGAGTGAGAGCGTTCGTTTCAGTTCATGGTCGTCTGGAAAGAGCACGAATAGGAGCAGTGGCGAGCAATGCTGCGGCAGCAGCCGAAGGCATTCACCTGGAGAGAGAGTGAAACGGAGCAGTCAACCTGCGCAGGCGCCGCAAGCAATCTCCTGCGACTGCGCCACTACTTCAAAATGTCAAGTCAATGGTTGTCTCTCTCGCTCTTAGGCGGGCGCGGGCTAACCATGCCCGAGTGGAAGGGACGCGTGCCTCTCACTCACTCTCATTGTGAGTTATTATTTCATCCTTCTTCCTACCATACGAATGAATATTCACATTAAAACTATTCTACCACTCAAAGTCGTTGTCACGTAAAACTTTCGCCCGTATACCAACTTTACAGGCAACCATGCATTTTTTTCTACAACTGCAGTATTGGATTCCAATGCAATCAACAGTTTTTTCTTTTAATAATTTATCCAATTATTTTGATAAATCAATGTAATCATGATTAAATGATACAATTTAATTATTCTATCTAATCATAGTAATTTATTTCATAATAATTTATTATTAGGATAGCATAAAACAATTAGTACCGGTATCATTTGCAAAAATTGGTAGGACCGTGAATTAACCTTGGTCCTTCAGCATGAAAGTGAACTGTTGGAAAACGAGGGAAAAAGTAGGGACATGAACTTATTGGAATTGCATTTTTCTATTATAAAATGAAGCCTACTGCCCATGCGCTGCGGTTAGCGAGCATAAAGTAATCAGCTGGCGAGCATAAAGTACATTATCGCTCACTCCCCACCAAAACAACTGTTTTTTGATAAGTTTTCAGTTCGAAAAGAAGAACTTTATGAGCGGTTGTAGAAAAATATATATAGTGAGGTGGACGTTATAATGGCAGTGTAGGAAGATAGGAGAAAAGGGTTGCCAGATCTCAGCCTTGCCAGAGAATGAACAGTTAATATTTCATCAATAAACCTGTATCAGCTACCGTCTATAGAAGGCATTACAAGACAGAGGCAAGGGCAAAACTGATCTCCTATCTTTCTTTACTGCCATTATAACATGTACCTCACTATAGGAGTAAAGCGTTGCTGATTCTCTGCCTTAACACTGCCTTGTATAGTGAATAGCTGATACAGGGTACTGGTTTATCTGATTTTATATAAACTGTTCATTCCTCTTCTAAATAACCAATTATATTTTATTCATCAAGAACAAATTGCCAAGAGGAATATGTAAAATAAGTCTACAATAGACAAACGCAACCTTAAAACAATAATCCTTAACATACATAATGCATGAAAAGAGAGCTTAACAGATTTTGTCTATTTTTCATGCATTTTGGGTGTAATTAAGGATTATTTTTTAAGGTTGCGTTTGTCTATTATAGACTTATTCTACATATTTCTCTTCAAAATTGAATTTCTGTAAAAAAAATATTTTGTGTTTATTGTACATTTAACATAATAAATCTGCTTCAAACCTTAAAGGAACTTGTTTTTCGGGACAAAGTTTCACGTATTTCGTCACATATCTTGAAAATTACTGTGGCTAAAGGTTTGGAAACGGTTTTATTCAATTTTTCAGTTCATTTTACATAAAGTACGCTAAATTGTACATCTTAATTAACAGCCAACAAATACCCATAGGGCTTCCTTTCAGCAAAGGAACTGAAATTCAGACAAAATCTTTCACTCTGTATAACTTGGTATGGTAACTAGGAATTTTCGGACCTATGTTAATTAGAGCTTTTTTCTTTTTTTTGATGTGAGGAATCACGCCCTGACTTATGGGCATCTTTTTTCAGAGCACCGTGTATAATTATGTATGAGAGAAAGTCTGTGAATTGGTCCACCCAGCCATATATTTGTGATATATGTAATCAATTCACTCTCTATTCTGAGCACATATCATCACTGGGGAATTATAAATGGATTAATCTTTTTTGTACAAAACTGAAACATCTTTATCTCTTATTATGATCGAATTATATATGGTATCACAAAGTGAATTTTGTGATGGAAGGAGAATCGTTATTTTGTATGTGATTCAACTAATTTATTTTATTAGGCTTGAGGTCGAGCATACACATTATCAACATTTTCAGCAGCCCTGAAGATTATTATCATCGAATTAATCTTTTCCATTGATGTCACCTTGTGAAAAATAGCTTAAAGGAAAGAGAATCCCCTAGGAAAATCTCCCTTCAAGTTGTCGGGTAGTGGGTGGCAGGGGGGAGAAAGGAGACGCTCCAATAGGAAACTCAGAAAACCATCACACCACCGATCATGTGACAGGGAATGATTCAAATATTGCTGATGATAAGGGTGGATGAATGTTGTCGCTCCACAACGTTTTCAGTTAGGATACAGGAATTGAGGGCCAGCTTGCAATTCTCTGAATGATTCAGGTATGTTGGTTAGGATGGGTCACCCATTGTGTGTTTCCTTCCCTGTCCTTTTCAAAAGTGATTTTCTAACTAATCTTTTATTCTTGTAAGGAAATCCCTGCACTTTTTAAGAGTAATTTTTATTGGTTAACTTTTATCCTTCTAGGGAAATCCCTGTCCTTTTCAAGAGTAATTTTTCCTGGTCAACTTTTATTCTTGTAGGGATATCCCTGTTTTCAAGAGTAATTTTTCTTGGTCAACTTTTATCCGGAGTATCAATCGAGCAGTCATAGCAAGCAGACATAGTTTTTTTTTAGTGAGAGTAGTTGAAATAGTGTATGCAATACTTAAAGTGCTGAGTTCAGTGTTTTGATTGTTGTGAGCGAGTTCAGTGCCCTGCGCTGAAAAAAACAGTTCAGTGCTAAATTATCATATAATCTGGCTGAGGAATGTAAGGAATGTGAGGAATGTTGACTCCCAAAAGATTGCCGACCTTCCTCGTTCCAGAGTTCAAAGAGGAGGAGGAAACAGATGACATCACAACTATGGCCCAATTTCACCAAAGTTTCTGAAACCGCCGGTTTCGAAACTGTGGTTCCTGGCTGAACTGAAGTTTCGAATGCTGACGGATTTCACCAGCACAAACTGACCAAAGATTCCGAAACCGTCGTTTTGGGGTATCGTGAAGGCAGTGAACCCACTTGACGTCATTTTTATAACCTAAAAACTTCGTTGTGCTCTCGTAGTTTGTTGTCCTAACATGTTAAGAATAGGAATAAGAATCTTCATTATTAAAGACATTGTTAACAATGCATTTACAAACGTCGATAATAGTTACTAGATAATACATAATAGTATTGGCCTGCAAATATTTGGTCTAGTCAATCACATAGAATTCTTGTATGCAATATAAAATTTAGGCTTTCAGTAGTTTTCAATTTAGTAGTAAAGAATTGTAAAGTTTGACAGATGTATACCGTACACAAGATTTTTTTGGGAAGTAGTGATCCTGAGCTGTTGAACTCTTATATTATTCCTATTTCTGGTTTCACATTCACGAATGATGAAACAGATTCAAGGATCCAAAGGTTCAAGGAACCCCACACGTGGAGCTTATTGTGTGTCCCATCCATGAAAGTCACTATTTAAATAACAAATATTCAGATTACTACTATGTACTAGTTCAAAAATGAAGGCAGTCATTCTATTCTATTTTACATGACTAACACTGAATAAGACATACAAAGAATAGACTATTCATATTCCCAAATTTGTGAGGAAAGAGTCCTCATATCAATATTACAAATCAATCCTGTATTTCGAGATTTTAAATAGAATGGAGGAATTAATAAAGAATTTTGAAGGTATTAGTTGGATCAATCCAATATATTTTTCCATTTTTATTTGTTACTTTGAGCATCATAATAAAAAGCACTACTTCCCATGCAAATTTGCGTATTTATTACTAAAACACAGAAAACTTTGTATTTGAGAGAAATAAACATTCAATAATACATTAATGTCTACAATAATTTATTGACTTTAACCTTCTCAGCAAGTAGAGACCCTTTGCTAGTCGTCTACTAATGAACTCTGCATGTGGTTGCCAATTAAGTTTTGAATCAACAATACCTAAAAATTCTAAAGGTTCAGTCCCTACTTTATTACGGTAATTAAATTTCTATTGTAGTGAACATAATATCAGAGATTTTTCTAGATTCAATGAGAGATTTTATTAATCACATGAATCATTAAGGAGTACAGAGCTATCAACTAGAAAATTTTGTACTCCTGTTTTGTATTTACAACTAACATTGTGATTAAAATCATCAGCAAAAAGAAATCCTGCTTCACGAATACCTTCTATGTTACAAATTATGTCGTTAAATATGGTATAGGCTATTAAAGAGTATTGTTCCAAGTATGGAGCGTTGAGGGACCCTATACCGAACCTTCCTGCCCTTAGAGAACTGACCATCTCTGTAAACAAACTGGTTGCGGTCTTTTAAATGACGTAACGAGATCGATTCATCCAGAATATTGCAGCCATAATATTAGTAAGTTTGTTACCAAGTATGTTATTCTTAACAGTATCGTAAGACATGCCATAAGACCTAAAGCTAACAGAAAGATCCTTATCCAAATAATCAACAACACTATTTACTTGTCTTGTAACTGCATTACTAGTATTTCTACATGGCCTGAAGCCAAATTGTTTTTCAGTAAACATACGGTACCAAAGCTTTCAAAATTAGGTACTTGATATCTGGTGTTGCACTATGGCTTTGAATACTTTGGATATCACAGGTACAATTGATGGTCAAAAGTTTTTTTATCGCCTTTTGTATGTACAAGTAATACCTTAATGTTTTTCAATACACTTGGAAAAATGCCCTTGCAAACCAAACAGTTATTAAAAAGGTAACTCAAAACTTCACATATATAAGTTGACTTTTTCGTATTTCTATAGTTTTTCCAGTGTTGTAAATTAGCTATAGGTATTATTTGTAATCGAAAATTTATTCATTTTTATCTGTTAATTAGTTTTGATTGGGTCATTTATATATAATAGGTAGCTTAATAAAAAACTCATGGAGAAAACGTTGAGTGGGAAAACGATTGGGGAGCCTCTGCATATATATATATATATATATATATATATATATATATATATATATATATATATTATATATATATATATATATTAACAGTTCTGATTGATCTAATAGAAAAACATTTTAATATTATTGAATGTAAGAAGACATAATATTACTAAAATAAATTAAAACAGTTGGAGTGGTTAAAAATATGAAGAAAATTCAACAATTTTAATAAACTACTGCCTAATGAATTAAGTAACAAACTTATAACTAAATCGAAACAATATCAAAATAATCAACTGACTATTGAACAACATTTGTGTAATATTACATTTTTTCTCGATTAAAATCGAATCTTCAATTCGAGATCTATAAAACTTGATAGTAAATATCAGAGTAATCAATATACGGACAACTTTTTAACTGAGAATTTATCGTAAATAATTGTGTTGCATTCCATGGTATCACCGAAACAGAGAAACAGAATTAATAGATTATTTAAATATAGATGATATATAAATTTAAAATAACAGTTTCGAAATAAAGTTTTATTGAGAACAAATGTAAAATGTAAATTCTAAACTTGTAATTTACAATTTTTGGAATTTAATAATGGTGACGTGTGCATGACGTCGTCACTGGTTTGAGGTGTGTCTACAAGGCTTTGCTCTGTACTTTGTGCTTTTAGCTTCCTCTCTAAAAATGGTGGCTGGCTATGAAGGTGTTTTGTGCTCTCTGAATATTTTTCTGTTTAATTGGAATTTATAATGTTTTAAATTGAGTTTTGAACAGTTGTATGGTGTTCTAAGTTTCTATATTTTGATTTGTGTGTCTACAAGCCTATAGCCATTGTTTTCAACTATATAAACTGGATAAGTATTTTAGCTTGTAATGATGCTATATTATGTTAAGTGTTGTTCTGTGAATTTGTGTTGTATATTGCCAAAATTCTTCTGAAGATTATAAGTTGGTTTGCTCTGAAAATTGGATTTCTCATTCATAGGCGATAGATCCATTTGTAGATAATCAAGAATCTACCACTTTGGAGCCGATAACTTTCCTTAGGTTAATAGGTGAAAAATGCTATCCAACCTATTTAGGAGAAATTGGTAGTATGGTAAAATGGTACACCCTGTGGTGGGACCAAATTACAAAATAAATATGTCCCAAATGGTACACCATGAAATCCCTGGTTATAGAAATTATGTGTAGGCTGATGTCTTGATAGGTTATGAATGGTATACTGCTGAATGGGAGGTCAGTTCTGGAGTGGTCAAGTTTTAATGAATAGATATCAGTGCATATTACAAAATGGCATACATTAAAAATGATCTAAATCTTATAGCGTTCCTAACACAATGTTTGATAGACAAGATGCTAGATTTGATGAGCAAAATGCTAGATTTGATAAACAAAATGCTAGATTTGATGAGCTAAATGCTAGGTTTGATGAGCAAAATGCTAAGTTTGATAAGCAAAATGCTAAGATTGATAATTTGAAACAAGATCAAAGTGCTAGGTTTGATGATATGAAGCAAGAATCTGCTAGCATAAGACTAGAGCAGGTTAGTATAAACCTTCTATTAAAAGATACACATGAAACATTGATTGATAATCATGAAGATGAAAGCAAATTGAAGCAGGATGATAGTAGTGTTAAGATACAAGATCAATTATTTCAAGTTTCAGATAATGTAGGCCTAGTTACTGTTATTGAAAAAGTAAATCCTAGTGAGATAGTAGAATTGAGTAATGTAGTAGGTAGGGAGTTGTCTTTATTGAAAGTCAACAGTGAAGAAAGTAGTATTGCCAAATTGAAAGTTAGGAAAACAGTAAATAAAGTGAATGTTTACATGAGACAGGTTTCTGTAGAGGTTAGGAACAATGTAAACAAAATGAATCTTGCTTTGTATCAAGTTGATGAATTCAACTTTCAACTAAAAATTGAAAAAGTGTATGCAAAGCATTATCTAGTGAACATGACTGACTTTTGTAAGCAAAATGGCTTTGTTGAAACAAATGAACCCATGAATAAAATTATGTTCTTGAAGAAAACAAAGTACAAAGTCACCATTGATGTGTTAGTATTCAAAGGTTGTTTCAAGTTGCTTACTTACAAGATGATGACTGTGAATTACATAATGAAAGGGTATTCCCCGGCACTATGTTATGATTAGGAATCCTGTGTTATGCCGGGATTCAGAATAGCATAATCGCTACGCAGTGTATGGTAAGAGTCCATAATTGTGTCTTTTTTCTTTCCTGTAGCCTATTTTTCTTGGCCCTTAATCTTTTCAAATTTCGATTCTTTCCTGTCTTTGTGTAATGTTCAGTAAAATTCTTCTATGATGCATATCTTAACCAATCTTGTCCATAGTCATTTAAATTTGTATTTTATTTTCTGAAATAATTTTGGAAGTTAAAATAGTAGCTTATTTTCCTAATCTTTAAATTGTTGATAAAACTTAACTTTTCTAAAATCTATCCATTGTAGTGTAAATAATTGTTTGCTTGCGGTATATTTTTTCATCATGTATTACATATTTTAATTATGTCTATTTTTTGTCAGGTATCATATCAGGTAACTAGGTTTTTCAGAGCAATTTATGTCCCATTTTCTCATCTATCATTGCATATTGTGCCATAAGCCATATGTAATTAGGTTATAGTTTTCTTCTGGGCTTTTAACCCATTTTGCAATTTTTTTATTTGTAGTATATTTTTATTAATATACTTCTTTATGAAAGTTTAGTACTGACATGTAGGATAGGCTCTAATTAATCTTTATCTTCCTTGTATTATTTAGGAAATTTATTTACCCAAATTTCTTTTTCTCTTATTTGTATTTTTTAGGGAACTTATTTACCCATTATTCATCTTGATCATCTTTGTATTGTAATCTTGAAATGTTTGTACTTACTATACAGTCTTCAAATTCTGAATTTATTTAAAAATAAATGGTTCAATTTGGAACATGCTGAAATTTAATCTTATGTATAAATTCTTTTGTTATAATAATAAAACTTCAAAATTTGAAAGTATTAATGAATTGTGTCACCATATATATAAGATGTTCTATATAAATGAAAGTTAACTGAATAATAATGTTTTCATTAAATAAAAACGTCTTGTCATATTATTAATTGAAATGAGTTAAAGTTTAAAATTTCTCTAAAGTTTTTGTAATTGATGTCTTTTTCTAAATGTTAAAAAACTGTTTGTTCTATAAATTTTGATATGATTGATTATCGTTAGAAATGGATGCTGGAGTGTATGTAGAATTTTTAGTGGGGTTTGTTGATTAGAATTTTGCTGGTATGTGATTGTTTTTAGAGATGGAAACCCATTATTGCCTAAAGAAGGAATAACAGAGGTTATGACTTAGAGAGGCAGTAATGAGATAATATTTTTTGTGTTGATTACTTATGTTGATTGCCATAGATGCAAAATAATGATTAATAATGTTGATTGCCATAGATGCAAAATAATCTATATATATAAAAGCGAAATGGCACTCACTCACTCACTCGCATAACTAAAAATCTACCGGACCAAAAACGTTCAAATTTGGTAGGTATGTTCAGTTGGCCCTTTAGAGGCGCACTAAGAAATCTTTTGGCAATATTTTAACTCTAAGGGTTGTTTTTAAGGGTTTAAAGTTCGTCTTTTAGCATGTATATTCTTCTTCTCCCAATCTCTTAATTATAATTGAAATTTCCATATCATATGTTACTATAGAACTATAATCTAGATAGAGTACCTCTTCGAAACAGTAGTTAACTGGCAACTAAATTAATAATTTTGTCAGGTTGGCATTAAGTTGAGTTGACTTTGTTAGGTTGGCACCAAGTTGAAGATTTAAATGCATTTATCGCGGAAAAATTGATTGAGCACTGCTACTTCAATCCTGGGAATATTATATTACTAGCAGTCAGGCTCCCTTCGCTTGCCATATCCGTTTAGCCAGCCGTTTAGTCTGGACCCCCGACTGGATTGTCCTAATATATGATAAAAATGCCCAAATGAAAAATGCAGGCGAGCGAAGCGAGCCTGCTGATCTCATTCTTGGATGATCCAGTCGGGGGTCTAGGGGCAGAGCCCCCTGGCTAGACGGATATGGCGAGCGAAGCGAGCCTGACGGCTAGTGATTAATAATGTTGATTGCCATAGATGCAGATGATTACTTATGAATATTGATTGCCATTGAAGCGAAATATTATTGATGTTTTGAATGATTTCTTGTTTAATGATTGATAGTAAAGTTTTGTCATGAAATGTAGTTTGTGTTTAGAACATTGAAAAGTCGAAATAAACTATAGTATCCAACAAACGATGATTAATAATATTGAATAATTTGCTTTTTATGAAATATTTGAACAGTGAATAAATGGAAATGAAATTATTTTTTTATTAAAATTTTGTAATTGATGTCTCCAAATTTCACAATATATGTATTGCTGACTGTATAATAAGATGTTAACAAATTTCATTTTTATATTGATTATATACTTAGAAATAATTTTCATGTGTATTAGATTGTATTGGTAGCCTAATAAAAATTTTCTTTTAGTTTATAAGCATTTTAAGATAACAGGTACAGCGTGGACATTAACATTGAAATAATTATCACGTGAATCTCGAAATCAGCAACAAGTGAACCTCATGAAGAGTGTTAAGAACATTTGGGTGATTTTTGAACTAGTGTGACTCATCAATTGAATATCTACGCCAATATCTACGCTGATGCCTATGCCAATATCAATGCCAATATCTGCTCTGATGTCGATGCCAATGTCAACACCAATAACTACACTGATGTCTACGCCAATGTCGATGCCAATGCCAATGCCAATATCAACGCCAATATCTGCTCTGATGTCTACACCAATGCCAATGCCAATATCTACGTTGATGTCTACGCCGATGCTAATGCCTGCACCAATGTTGATGCCAATGCCTACAACAATGCCAACGCCAATGCTGACACCAATGCATACACCAATGACAATGCCAATGCCTATTGCTGACCATGTAACTCAAACTTCAACACTACCACATTACCTGGAGGTAATTGCCATCCATGTTCACATTCACAACTTTGAATTCAGAATAACAGTCACAGTATCATGAAAGAATAATTGATTCAAAAAATCCTCTCCTAAATTATTCCTGTATGCAGAACTCTAAACCTTGAAAGCTGAAAATATCAAAAAACCAAACCTTACCTAAATTAATCCTCACCTAAGTTAATCCTGTATGCAGTGCCTAGCTCTTTTCCAAAAAACAAATTACATTGTCATTTCAAGCCTGAAATGTACATTGTATAATTATATGATACAAAATTTATGTGACTCTGTATTGAGTTTGGTATGCAGCCGTCTACTACAAACATGAGGCAATGCTAACTGAGATGTCACCTGTATCGAGTTTGGTATGCATCAGTCGACAACAAGTATCAGCCCAACACTACGTGCATCCAGATCACCCCAACACTACGTGCATCCAGATCAGCCCAACACTAAGAGTATTCGGATCAGCCCAACACTGACGTCATCACACTGGAGTCACACTTAACTGAAATTCATACTGAGTGCCTTAACAGACTGTTTTCCAAAATTTGCATCGATAAAATCAACCGCGTCAATAGTGAAAGAAATGAACATTTTTTGATTTATTGAAATTTTATGTGAAAATTAAATGTAACAATTCATCAATTCATTTAAAAAAATTATAATTTTTTTATTCAAAATACTAAATTTTTTTCATGCAATAAAAAATTGAATTTTTCTATCTATTAAATTTATGTGCAATTTCAAAAACTATTCTTCATATTTATTAAACTTTCCATTGAGATATTTTCCTTTAAATTATGAAGCTAAATCAAAAGTAATTAATTTTGATATTCTATACTTTGAAATATTGTTCGGAAATGTATAACAAATGCTATTGATGAATTTTTATAATAATTTTCAATTATAGTTGACATGTAATGTTTTTATAGAAAAAATTGTTACTGTTCTCAAATTTAATTTCAACAATTTCCATTTGTTTCAATGTAATTTTTTTCTTTAAATTCTCAAACAGTAACATTTTTTATGTCAAGAGGGGGGTATTTGTAATATTACATTTTTTCTCCATTAAAATCGAATCTTCAATTCGAGATCTATAAAACTTGATAGTAAATATCAGAGTAATCGATATACGGACAACTTTTTAACTGAGAATTTATCGTAAATAATTGTGTTGCATTCCATGGTATCACCGAAACAGAGAAACAGAATTAATAGATTATTTAAATATAGATGATATATAAATTTAAAATAACAGTTTCGAAATAAAGTTTTATTGAGAACAAATGTAAAATGTAAATTCTAAACTTGTAATTTATAATTTTTTGGAATTTAATAATAGTGACGTGTGCATGACGTCGTCACTGGTTTGAGGTGTGTCTACAAGGCTTTGCTCTGTACTTTGTGCTTTTAGCTTCCTCTCTAAAAATGGTGGCTGGCTATGAAGGTGTTTTGTGCTCTCTGAATATTTTTCTGTTTAATTGGAATTTATAATGTTTTAAATTGAGTTTTGAACAGTTGTATGGTGTTCTAAGTTTGTATATTTTGATTTGTGTGTCTACAAGCCTATAGCCATTGTTTTCAACTATATAAACTGGATAAGTATTTTAGCTTGTAATGATGCTATATTATGTTAAGTGTTGTTCTGTGAATTTGTGTTGTATATTGCCAAAATTCTTCTGAAGATTATAAGTTGGTTTGCTCTGAAAATTGGATTTCTCATTCATAGGCGATAGATCCATTTGTAGATAATCAAGAATCTACCACTTTGGAGCCGATAACTTTCCTTAGGTTAATAGGTGAAAAATGCTATCCAACCTATTTAGGAGAAATTGGTAGCACGGCATTTGATAATACATGAGTGTGTGATCTAAACATTCAGCTCTTCATGATTGCAGTAGGCTACACGAAAACGTGAAAGTAGTGCAATATAAAACAGTTTATAGGTTATAACTGCCCATTTTCAAAGGCTGACCGACCAAACTTGGCCAGTAAGTTTGAACTGGAGTTTTCGGAGTCACGTGACCCTAAATGAGTGTGGTGAAATTCAAATTTGTCGTTTACGGCCAAACAGCAGTTTTCATTTCGTTAAACTGTTGGTTTGGTGTTTGGTGAAATTGGGCCTATGACGAGTCAACAAACACCAGCTAAGAGCGTTGAACCAGCGTCAAAGACTCTCAACATCAACAGTTCCCCAGAATCGTTTCTAAAAACGAACCAACTGAAAACTGCAATGGAGCAGTTTTTATACAATGCATGGAAAGTCACTTGCCAACAAAGTGAAGAGAGAGGAAGAATGAATAAGCTGGAAAAGGAGTTGGAGAAAGCATAGTTGGAAATCAATCAGCTGAAAGAGATGTTTTCGTCAGCATCTTCAATGACATGGAAGCTCCAATCATCAGCTTCAAGTACAATGCAACCAGCATCTACTAGAAATAACAATAAAAGTTATTCACCACTGAACTGGGAGGAAGAAGAGAAAATGGTAGCATCTGAAACTGTATGGATTCTCCCTAAACAAAAGAAGAGGAAAATCCATGACTAACCAGAAACAATAAGGCCTGCAACTGAGTCTACAAGTATAAAACCTAAAGAAAAGAAAAACAAGCCACCACCAGTCCTATTAAATGATGTTCAAGAGTTTTCTAAAATTAAAGAGGCATTGAAATCAGAAAATCTTAATTTCAGTGCCAACATGATGAACAACAACCAGCTGAAACTGAATGTTGAAAATGAAAAAGAATACAGAGATTTAACTAAGATGTTGAATGAAGCTAAATATGAATGGCACATGTATGAAAACAAACAAACTCGTCCAATTCGTGTCATGGCTAAAGAGCTTCATCCATCATGCAATCCAGAGGATATAAAGAACGATCTTCTAGGCAGAGGCTTTCAAACAGGGCCAGCCCCAGGGGTGGGCGGACCGGGCGGCCGCACAGGGCGGCAGATTTTGGGGGCAGTAAATTTTAAGGAATGGAAAATTCAAAAATACAGTAATAAATTCATAATATTGAATATTAATAGTAAAATTATATAAGAAGCTTTTCCAAACTCAAGCTTGAAAACTTTTCTAACATCAACAATGTCTCAGGAACGTCTGAGTGGTCTAGCGAACATAAAATAGCTCAGTCACTAGATCTTCAAGATTGGTGAAGGAATTTTCCCATGCAAAGGTCAGACGAGCTCTAATTAATTGAACAGGTGTGTTGAACAAATTTGTGTTGTAGAAATTGTAGGTTTAATTACTGAGCAAGTTAAATAGGCCTAATACTATCTTGCAGTCTATGTCTTAAGGCTGTGCAAAGGCTAAAAATAAACTTTTCCTACAGTTACCTTGAAAAGTGACCATTCCTGCACTGATTACAGAATGCAAAGGATCACTTTTTTGCTCTAGTGCGCAAAGTATTACTTTGCATACGGTACTCTTAATACTTTGCATATTATCTTGCAGCCATCCCAATCAGCTGTTGACACTGTTGGCGTGTATTTTGAATGTGAATTTGTTCTATCTATATTTTTTCTGATTTTCAAATAAATAAAAATGAGAACTCATTAAATTATACATTTTGAATATTATTAATTATTCATTATCTCAAATAATATTTTTTTCATTCATAAATTGATTGGTTGGAAAATAATTTAGAAATTAATATTTACTCAAAATTATTCAAATTAATTGGATTAATTTATTTTTTAGATTGAATTAATTATTAATCATTAATTTTCAATTGGATTATCAAGTTTAAGATAAATTAAAGTTGTTACTAATAAAAAAAATATACAGACAAACATTTGATGGATTTCAGCCATCATTTTGCCCATAATCAACCACTTCTTATATTCAATGGTAACTGTAGGAAAAATTTAATGTGAAATACGTGTGCAAAGTTCCTTTGCTGCACTCAAGAAACCATTCCGCCCTCGCCTGCGGCTCGTGCGTAAACGTTTCTTTCAGTGCAGCAAACTGTCACTTTGCACACTAGTTGCACAAATAACTATTCTACACGTGATATTTTTCAAAGTTTTTCGATTTGTATTTTATCAAGCTATCGAAATGAAAAAGTTTTCTTAGGAAACATTTTTTTTTCAATGATTACTTTTTGAGATATGAGCGCCTAAAGTTTAAATTTTTGGGACAGAATATTTCAAATTCGGTAAGAGATAGATCCATGAGATTTAAAGGATGAATTCTTCTTGGTACTGTTGATTGAATAGAACAATAAAAATTTGAAAATATCAGTTTTAGAGAAAGTTATTCAATTTACCAAAAATGACAAAAAATAACTCAACTAAACGTTATTCTTGGTCATTTTCAGTAAATTGAATAATTTTCTCAAAAATTGATATTTTCAGAAAATTTTTATTTAATTCTTGGAACATAGTAGTAGGTTTATGATAAAAAAATTCGATTGCACTAGGTCTCATCCTTGGGAAAACTCACCGAACGACATGAGAAGGATAATTCATCCTTGGTTGAAACAGCTGTGGATGGTAAAAAAGTGAGTGAGCGAGTGCATCTGTGGAAAATCAAAATATCTCATCCCCGAAATTTATAAGCTGACATATTATAGCCAGCTGTGAAATATGAACACGATCATTTTAAAGAATATGGTGTTCTGTTTATCAATAAATAAAAATAACGAGCGAAGCTCGGTGCCCCGAATATTATTTGTTTAAATGTCAATAAATTGTAACTCAAACAGCTAATAACCTTTGGGTGGATTTTTAAGTCGGCTTATAAAAAATATATATGCAACCAGAAACATAAAACAGTTAATGAAACAAAAATAATTTTAAAATATGCTATTTACACCTGGGATTCCTAGTACATAAATTCAGAGTTTACTGAGACTCTCAGTCTCAGCGAAATAGCGCGATCGCATCACAGCGGAGACACAATAGTTAGGCGATCGCTCAATGAATCCCCACATGTAGGCTATTCTTAACAAGACCATTGACAATTTATTTCTGAAACCTATCACTCTTTTCTATCCCTCTTCGTAGTAATATCAGGCGATGACTTATCTTGTAACTGTATAATTCCTATTTATCAGTCCTATATATCTATTTATAAGTCCTATTATATCATTCCTATTTTGTGCAGTTGTCTCTCTTTTCTGCAGTTATTTGGAGCTTAAATAATAGAACTATTAGTAAATTTCTTGACACAAAACAAAAATAACTTCACTTAATAGGTCAATTGTCAAGATTAGTGAGTACACTTTAGGTACTCAGTTGGTGTGAATGTGGCTGGATTTGAACTGCCAAGACGGACGTGGGCGGCCCTCAACAGGGTTAGGACTGGCCACGGGAGATGCGGGGCCTCTCTTAATGACTGGGGCAGTTTACCTTCCCCTGCTTGTGATTGTGGAGAGGCTAGACAGACGCTGAAGCACATCATCGGAAATTGTAATATACGTGCCTACCAAGGCGATTTAAATGATTTTATTTCGGCTTCTCCACAATCAATACACTACCTTGACAACCTCGACATCAAAATTTAATATATTTACAATATCTTATTAACCTGACAACGGTCTCATGACCAGATTTTTTTCTTTGACTACCTACCTATATGTTTGTGTGTGTCTATATATATGTGCCATACGCTAATAATAATAATAGTGAGTACACTGAAACTTCTCTATAATTCGTAGTTTTGTCATCAAAAACACTGTAATTAGTATTCCCATAAAGATAAATACACTAATATGCCATAGTAACTCCAGTAATGAGTTCATCGAAAATTATGCTACAGTAACTAATAACTCCAGTGATGAGGAGACCGAAAATCACATCAACTGATGAAGTGAATTGGAAAAAAGGGTGTTGTGATTTATCATTAGTAAGCTGGAATATTAATTGCATGCAATTACCACAATTTACCCATTTATTCATAACAGCTAATGCTATTTAAGAATAATCACATATACTGTCTTAATGCCCCGAATTCAGCTGATTAATATACAAATTTTACATCAACGCGCTTTCGTTAATGTCTGTCTGCCTGTCTAGGTATTTTTTGTTTCCAACATAGCCTATATATGTATTAGATAATACAACTTGTGATAGCAATGCCTTTAACGTTATAGTAATTGGTATTATTAGTTTAGGGATTTTGAATTCTGATTGTGAATTATTTACCCATACGGAGTGAACTTTAAAGTTCTATGGATTCACATATAATAATATAACTAGAGACACCCTTGGTTGAAGAACTCGCTCATGAACAGTTGTATTGATCTCTGAAATCTTTTACAAGTATGTCAAATTAATATTTAACAATATTTTCTAATATTCATTCATAGAGGCTATATTATGAATTAATTATGGGCAATGATGGGATCAGTATCAATGATATAATTTTCTCGTATTTTGTTTTATCAGCCTCGATATTGCAGAGCTTGATATTAATTCGTCACCCTCCAAAATTCGTATTAAATGCTTGGTCCCGTAAGCTACAACTTATATAGGTTCTACTGTGTTGAATGTAGTCTAGGCCTACTGGAGGGTTAATTACTCGAACATTGAGAATTTTGAATATAATAAAATTATTCAGTATTGTTTTTCATTTTGAATGTCATTTTCAATACTGGAAGATAATATACAGTTATCATTTCCCAAAATAGCGGGAAAATGTTATTTTTTCATGATAATATTTTGATGATTAATTTTTCTACGTTTCAACGACGGGATTTGCTTTTGTCTGTATATGTATGTTGGCATGTTTGTAAATTAGCTTTTGATGATTACAGCTTGGCAATGCTCTCGGTTTTATTTATAACAGGTAATATTGTCATCGTCAATACACGCCAATCAGTCATTGGCCGTTTCAACACTTACGATTTCTCGTCACGGTACCGGTTTCTTTTTTCCGATGTCCGAAGGGCTAATTGGGGTGACATATTGACAATGAGATCGGTTTATAAATGCTGTACGAGGTCTACTGTTCACAGAACTACTAGCTACAAGTATTCAACTGCAGAAGTCGGAAATAGATATTTCATTTCACTCATGGAAGACACCCACCCTTATCTATCTACTTCACGTCTATGAACATAACAATATCAAAGAAACAGAGTTGAAAGTACAAAGACATAGAGATGGAAAATTAGAAGTGAATGAATTGTAATAATTCAATTACTCAGGTATATTAAAACTGACTACTTTAGCATTTATCTGATTAATATTACCGCAATCATTATGTTTCAAATTCAAATTTGCGTTGCGTTGCTGTCACTCGGCTGCTCTCTGCACCTATTTTCTCGATTCATGCAATAACTTCAAAAAATTGACGTCAAAAAACTTGGTGACTCAACACATCTGTCTCGTTTTCAACTGACAATGGCAAACTCTCTCGATCAGCTATTTTCAACTGACGATGAAAAACTCTCTTGATCAACTGTTTTCAACTGACGACGGAAAACTCTCTCAGTCAGCTGCTACTCGGTTGATGAATGTTATTACCGTACCTAATCATTTTTAAGTTCCCTCAGTGAGTTATCCTAAACATGAGTCCTAATCCAAATGATGATTTTCGTATCACAAACTCTATATTTCAAACTATATACTATATTTCAAACTTAATCAAAATCGTTAGAGCCGTTTTCGATTTCCATCAGACATACAAACAAACTGACAAACAGAAATTGAATACGATGATAAATACGTCTATAGTAACATCCATATGGGAACGTCTGTTATAGTAGACTGCACAAAACTAATCCGATGTTAGTTGGAAGAGCTGAGTACCTCCTCACCCCTTACCATGAACTTTGCCAATTCTTCAGGTGTACTGTATTATGAAAATATCAATATTAATTCTTACTTATAATCAGCTGCCTAGGGGGCCTAGGCCCCCCTCAAGGATCAGATAAATAATGAAAATGCGGGTCTATCTACACGAATCCTTAGAGTCTCATAATGATTTAATACTTTTCTTTATCAGCAGTAGTATAATTCCTTGTACAGTATCAACAATGTAGCAAAATTGCCTTGAAAGTATGGATACGGGTACAGAGTAATAAATAATATATTTTTATCTGTTGTATAGTTTGAATACAGAATGGGTACACTTATTGATCAGAGCACAATAAGTGAGTTATTGAATAAATTTCAATGTGAGAATTAACAAGTTGCAAGATGTCACAGTGAAAGCAAAAGAAAGGGCACAATCAGAAAATCAAAAATGTATGTAAAGGGTTGTTGAGAATTATGGGAACAGCTTGATGTATCTTTAGCTTTCTAACTGAAAGTTATTTTCCAATTAAAATATGATCCCCAATGAAATTGTTGAAATTGTCATTGTAAAAGAAAAATTTATCTTTTTCCATGATTTTTAAGAAATCTGTTTCAGTGTATTCCTACTCTAGGGCCTCTCTGTAGACCCATATTTCTAATAAATATTCCATGATTGAATTTAATAACTAATAATGTATATGTTTGTATTGATACTTCAACCACATTTGTATAAAATTGGAAAAAATGAAGCATATAATAACATCTTCTAATGTAACATTTATGGGGAAAAACCCAGGTCCCTCTATCCTTTGGGGGTATTCCTCCCCCCCCCAATACCTCTTGGTTACCTCTTGCCCCCCCCTTTAGCAGTTTAGTGAAATGGCACCACTGAAGTTGAATGAAATCAACACTTCAATTATTGTATGGTAATTGTATGGCAAGATTACGATACTTATGAGCTCTACTTAGAAATGGATTGTGAAACATATCAGATAACTTTACTGGTAAAATATTACAGATAATTGTACTGGAATGTAATAAATTGTGATATTTTCATGATTATATAAAAGCAATTAAGCCATTCATTTCAATGATTGAGAGAAAAACCAATAAGATGCTCATATTATCTTCTCAAATCTTAATACATTAACAATACACTACCGGTAATTCACGTGTAAATAATACTGATGTGGTCGATTTCAATGAACATTAAATGAAATGTTTGTTTTCTTCCAAATGTCTATACTTGAGCATTCTGTTAATTTCGAACAGAGATCACTTTTACGGAGTTTTCTCAGATGATGCAGCAATCACTGAGGAATATCCAACACATAACTCAATAATCCAGGAGAGAGTAATCTAAAATTAAAACTATTAGTGCAATATTGCTAAATTATTAGTGTTTTTCAATAAATTATAAATCCCATAAATGTCTCTCAATTAAATGATAAGTTATGGAGTTCCAAATATTATAATATTTTTCGCATTCCCATTTTTCTTTTTTCTATATTTGAATCGCTTCATTTGGGTCACTCGTTGTTTAGTCGAATATAGTAGTATTTAATAGTATTATTCAGGTATATCTATCACATAAATCTCTCTCAGCAGCTACTATATAAACGCTTAAAATAGGTTGCTAGGGAACGATAATGATAAGAATATGTGATGAATAATCTATCCTGTTCTAGGCGAGCAATATTTCTGTATCACAGATATCCAAAAACTTCAACACTAAAATGTGAATATCTTTGAAACGGTTTGATAATTATATTTATGAGCGATTTCCACCATTCATTGTCTCTTGAAATTCTTTATTATTTGAATCTTGTATTAAAACCTTTCCATAGAAAATTTTTGATCCAATGTGGCGGAACGAAGATGGCAGACCAAAATTATTTTGAAGCTACCTACAGAATTTTTTTTCAATTTGAATAAGAATCCCAGTGGAGCCCACTGTTATATTATCTTTGTAAAAGGAACATTAAGCTGTTTTCCTATTAATATTACGCTGTAGGCCTACGTGAATCCATAGGACTTCATAGGTTTCTCCGTATGGGTAAATGATTCAGAATCAGAATTCAAATTTTGTTAAATCAATAGTCTAATACCAACGACATAGCAACTGCCATCACAATTTGTATCATTAATATTACGCGTATGCTACTGAAGGATAATAGTCAGACAGACACACAGGAGCAAGTTATTTTGTCTCATGCAGTACTTTCAATGTTACTTTTATATCCTGAAAAAGGACGAAGAAGTGAGGATTCAATTGAATTGCAGTTTTAGTTTTTTTTTGCATGGCCGGCCCTCTCTCACATTCAACCATCAACCCTCCAGTACGATGCTACATCAACTATATTATACAATCCTACTCGGTGGAATGGGGGAATTCACAATATTACAAGCAAGAGTTGATAGTAATGAATATTATTGACACAAAGAAATTTACAAATCTAGGCATGGGAAAGTCAAATTCAAGATAGGTTGTAGATAATTATGTCTGAAGCATTGTATGAAATAATAACAAAACCCTGAGGGGTTTTGAAGAAAGGAGAGCATTTTAGCACACAACCGGGTAAGAGAGAAAAGAGAGAGAAAGAGAGAGTGAGAGAAAGGCGCAGGAGTGCTAGAGAGAGGGCGATGGAGAGGGAGAGAAAGAATGAGAGAGGAAGCAATAGAACTAAATAAGGTTGTGATAAGAGACAATGTCACGCAGCAGTATTGTCCAATGGTGGTCACACACACACTTCTACAGTCACACTAAGTTCTAAAAAGAATATTTCAAAGAAAGTACAGTCTGTGCCAAAATTGAAACCAGTTTACTTCCAAGCTATTCTGCCAGCTTAACAGACATAAGCGTTAAAAGCTGATAGCGACAACCAGAGACTGTTTTCCAGGTAGAGAAATTAGTCACGGACTCGCCCCGCCAAAACAAGACACTTCTTTTTCAGCACAAGAACGACAAAAGTGGCCACCGCCAAAACAAGACTGATTTTCAGTGCTAGGATGGATGTGTCTGACTTTGACGGTAGTGTATCCTGACATCGCCCCAAAGGAGACATTCTCTCCTTTAATTTGATATAAAATCATTACGCATTACGACGCCCCATGATTCTGAGAGAAGTGATATTCAAAAGAAAAACAAGTCTTCGCGATGTTTCCAATTTTATCATAAAAGTTAAATTTCCTTTTCCAACCTACTTCCAGCATACTTCAACCCTGAAACTTTTTTAGCACTACTAGGATATCGGGGATGATATTCTGCATCCAATTCTAACATTGAATTGGAAATTTGAGAAAGTTGCAATTTTACACGAATTGGCAACCTTGTAATTTCTTCGGATGGAGGGCCAAGTCTCAACTTATTTTATACAGACTATAGACGGGATACTTGAGAGGGGGGGCGGCGGTTGCCGATCTCGCCCAGGGCGGCAAAGTCCCTAGGGCCGTGCCTGCTTTCAAATAATCAGTGCTGTCAACAAAATTAAAAAAGTGAAGAAGGATGGAAGAGAACACATTACCAGACTTCCAATGTTCATGTTAACATTCAAAAATACAGAAGATACAAAAAAAATAAATGAAATTAGACATATTTGCTACATGAAAGTGAAAATTGAATAAATTAGAAGCAATAAAATGATTCTTCAGTGTAAACGTTGTCAGCGGTTTGGTCATACTCAGGCATACTGTCAACATGAACATGTGTGTGTGTGTGTGTGAAGTGTACTATTTCATGTACCAAGGCTAAAGAAACCCCAGCCAAATGTTTCAATTGTGCTGAGGCTCACCCAGCTAACTACAGAGGCTGTCTCATCGCTAAAGAACTTCAGAGAGGAAGAACTGAAAAAGACAACAACGTTAAAATAAGTAGCGAAGTACCACATACAACCCAACAGAGAAACTTCACTTCAAAAAAGTACACTGGAGAAATATCCTATTCCCAAGTAACGAAGACCACTCCAAGCCTACAACAGGAGAGTCAACCAAAACAACAACAACACCAACCAGTTGATGTCAATAAGGTTTTGCAGGAAATTTTAAACAGTTTAAATATTCTTTCTGGACGATTTGACAGCTTGGAAGGGAAGAGTAAAAGTATGGAGAAGAAAACCAAAAAATGAATATTGCAAGCCAACAAGATATTAGGATTGCTACCTACATGGAATGCCAATGGAATAAATAATATCAATAATAATAGAGAACAAGAAATAGAAATATTTCTAAAGACATGGAATATAGCGATGTTTGCCTCATCTCTGAAACCCATTCAACTGAGCAGACTCACTTCAAAATCAATGGATATAATGTTTACGAAACTATTCATCCTCAAAATCAAGCAAGAGGTGGCAGTGCTGTAATAGTGAAGGAGAGTATTGAACACCATGAAGACTTCAGTATTCAAAGTGATGAAATACAGCTAACTGTAGTTGGATTAGAGTCCATCAACCAGAAAATACTTGTTGGAGCTGCATATTTTCCACCACGTCACAATTTAAAGGAAAATGATTATACAAATATTCTTCTTCAGCTTGGTGATAGATTCATAGTGAGTGGAGATTTTAATGCCAAGCATAAGGATTGGTGTTCAAGACTCACAACTACCAAAGGAAAAGAACTCAGAGAGGCTATATCCAGGAGCTGGGCTGCAAATTCCAATCAACAGGGACACCTACTTATTGGCCAACAGATTTCAATAAAACTCCAAATCTTCTAGATTTCTTCATAACAAAGAGAATATCCAGTAATTTTATAGACATTGAAGAGAGCTTAAATCTGGATTCGGATCATTCAGCTGTAGTTCTCACACTTAGTGAACGAATAATAAAGAAAGAAGACAGATCAATGTTAGTCAACAGAACAACAGACTGGGAAGCTTTTAAAGTGGAGTTGGAGAATGAAATCAACTTGAATATTCCACTTAGAACAGCTGAGCAGTTAGATGAAGCAGCAGAAAATTTCATGTGGCAAATCCAGAAATCATCCTGGAAAAACACCAGACAATACACCAGGAAAACAAAAGGATGCAATTACCATCTGGAGATTCGGCAACTTGTTTTAGAAAAACGAAGGACAAGAAGAAGATGGCAACCAACTAGTGATCCTGCTGACAAGGATATCTTGAATAACAAAACACAACAATTGAGAAGAGAGATAAGGAAACTAACTGAGGAATCCATTGATAACTACCTTCAAAATTTAACAGCTGATGCCAGTACAGATTATTCATTATGGAAAGCAACAAAAAGAATTATGCGACTAATATTACAATCCCCTCCAATAAGAAAACCAGATGGAACTTGGGCAAGAAACAACAGAGAAAAAGCAGATATATTTGCTAATCATCTGGAAGAAATCTTTCAGCCAAACAACATTCAATCTGAAATTGATCCTGAAGAAAATATAATAGATGATTTAGATACAGAAATTGATCTTGTTTCCATAAATGAGGTTCAAGAAGAAATAAAATATAATCTGAATACCAAAAAAGCACCTGGATTTGATCTGATTACAGGTGAAATCATGAAGAAACTTCTAAGGAAAGGAATTGTCATGCCAACATATTTATTCAATGCATCACTCCGATTACAGCATTTTCCTACAATTTGGAAGGTGGCAGAAGTCATTATGTTGCAAAAGCCTGGGAAATGTCCCCAAGAAGCAAAATCGTACCGCCCAATATCTCTTCTACCTGTAATTTCAAAGCTTTTTGAGAGATTGCTAATGAAGAGATTGACTCCCATCATAAGTAGCAGGAATCTAATACCAGCCCATCAATTTGGTTTCAGGCAGAAGCACTCAACCCTGAACCAAGCACATAGAATCACCAATGTAATAGAAAATTCATTAGAGAAAAAATCTATATGCTCAGCAATCTTCCTTGATGTTGCACAGGCATTTGACAAAGTGTAGCATGAAGGACTGAACAGTAAACTTCATAAAATTACTCTGTTGTATATCCATACTTTTTCACTGTTAAAATTAAACTTGAATTTTAAAAGACACTTTTGAAGTGAAAATACACTTATTTTTGTAGTGACAATCGTTTCGACCTGTTGTTGGTCATCATCAGACTGTGGGAATTTACACAAATGAAAAGGCTATGTGTGGTAAGGGATGAAGATGGTGGAATAGGTTGTGGTGGGGGTTGGGTTGGTGGATACTCAGTGAGGCGGTAATTTTGAACTGTGGACTATTTTGTCAAAGAGTGTGTGGGAAGAGAAATTTACTTGATCATTTAGGAGAATGTTGGGGAACTGTTTAGTGTGGTTGTAAATTTTGTATTGTTCCAATACATTGAGTTTTCTGCTTTTTTATGAGATATGGAGGATTTCAAGATTGGTGGCGATGTCGGTGTATGTGTGGTCTGTTGATATAATATGGTCAGCAAAGTTTGAGTGGCTATGTGGTTTATTAATGGCTCTGATGTGCTCTTTGTATCTTGTCTGAAAGTCACGTCCAGTCTGTCCGATATACAGTTTACTACAATCATCACATTTCAATTTGTAGATGCCTGGTTGCTCAAATCTCTGTTTGTTTGTTTGGTAATTTTGAAAATGTTTTCTAGGTGAATTTGTTGTTTTAAAGGCGATTCTGTATTTGAGTTTCTTAAAAGATGATGCTACTTTCTGTGATTTTTTGTTGTAGTATGTGAGTGCATGTGATGAATTTTTGGTCATTTTCCATATTATTCTTGGTTGATGATTTTGTTCTTATTTTGTGGAGTAGGTTGTCGACTAGAGTGGATGAGTAGGCTATCCATTTTGTTGGGCAATGAATTTTATTGTGTTGAGCTCTTGATTGTAATCAAATTGTGTCATGGGGATATTCAATAGTCTGTTGATCATGTGGTGGAAAGCTACAAGTTTATGTTGGGCTGGTTGGTTGGAGGTATTGTGAATTACTGTGTCAGTTGTGGTAGGTTTCCTGTATATTTTAAATGTTTTGAAAGTATGGTTTTGTTTAGGTATGGTGATGTCCAAGAAATTGATTGTACTATTCAGTGGCGTAACGTTTCCAAACCGGGCCCCCGCGCAAAAAAAATTCCGGGCCCCTCTTCTAAAATCGTACCACCTTTCTCCAGCCCCCTTCTCCCTTAATCCCAAGCATTAAACTCTAATGTGAACGTACATCTTTCATCAGTGAGTTACATAGCTTAGTTGAAAAAATAAAACTTGATCTTGATTGAATTCTACAATTCAAGTCAAGAATTATGTTTTAAGCTACAAATATAGAATCCAACCTTTAGAGCTAGAGCTAGAGTCAGTAAGTAGTATTTAGTCTTAAGATTCATGAATTATTAAAATAATAAAGATAATAATTTATAGAAACCTTTGATTTGATGTCTCCTACAAGCCTCCAAGTTCTGCAATCACTGCTTTCTGTGTACAGTAGCACCTTGGTTCTTTCTCCCACGCATGTCTATTTTCTCACATGTTTGTATTCTGATTTCTTGTTCACGCACTTAAAGAAGTTTGAGTTTTAGGTTTTAGTAAGAAGTTTAAATTTTTCAAGGTTTTAAATTAGAGTTTGATTGATAATATAATTTATTTCATTGATTTGAAAAAAATGTTCAGAAGAAATAGTTGCCTACCTTTGAGTTGGCCTACCCCTTTGTGGGTTGATTTGTTTGAAAACCTTTTTGTGGTTGTTTGGGAAAAAGTTTCTTTGTGTTTTTTCTAGTGTTTTTGTTTCAACTCAATGCAGTATTATTATTATTGACGATTGCTAGTATTTTTCATTGATAACTGTTATTAATATTAATCATGCCAGTTAATAAAGTAGGCCTAATGTACATTCTGATTATCAAGTGAGTTCAGCGTTTATTCTGTGTGGTTATTCTGTGTATGTGCGTGATTGAAATTGTTTGATGGTAGGTTTAGAGCTTCATTTTCAGTATTTTTTTTTATAATAATCGTTTATAATGCCAGGAGAAAGGTGTGTATTTGTTAAACTTAATAATAAGTATATTTCATTAACCTTCTGGTCCTAACACTAAATTTCTCTGGTGTTTCTCGTGAGCCTGGGTCCTGAAGACCCACTTTTTCCATTAATTATTTAAAAGCAGAATGTTATTTTTGATTTCAATGTGTCCATGGATACATAATTTTCATGGCAAAAGACATTGTTAGTATTGTACCAGAGTAGTAGTTAGTATTGTATCTTAGGGCAGAACACTCGCGTAAAGCAAGAATATAATTAAAATTTAAATATTCTTCAACTAACTATAAATTTAAATACCATTGCTAGTTTCTCATAAAATGTTACAACTACCTTACAGTACGGTAGTGAAATACACTCTATTTCTTGATGAAATAACAACATTGAAAGTTGTTATTTTTGTTCATATAAATAAAAATCTATATAATGTTTAAATGATGTTAATACATTCTTAGGGCAGATTTGGATTGGTTATTTTTGTGATAATGTTAGGAAACCGTTGATGGATTTGCATTGTTGTTGAAAATTACGTTAATATCATCAGAGAAATATCCTGAAATTCCCGAAGAAGTTGTTAGATCTTTCCACAAACAAAGGACCTTCATGAGGAAGAAATTTCTTAATGAGAATCTAAATAAGAGGAAGAACTACAAGGACGCAAGAAAAAGTAAGGGAAAGTACAAAAAACTCATTTGAAATAGTATGTATTAAATCGAATCATGTACTCAAACGATTTGTTTTAGACTCGCCAGTACCATTTATAGAATTTTTATTGAAAATTTGTTTCTAAGAGGATAAAATGCTGAACATTTTGATGCCATTCACTCCTATGTAGTATTGATGGTTAATTTGCTATAAGGGCTCAAAGTTAGGCATTTTCACGTTTGAATACATGTTAAGCCTGGCTGAGAGGTCGCAGCATGACGTCACACCATAGCCGGCTGCGTTCTCCACGCGTCTTATGGGATCAAGGCAACCTTCTATACACTATTCTTGGTGTTCTTGGACCAGTTCTTTATGTGCTGTACACAAGCGATCTTCCTGAATTGGATGCAGTGACAATTGCTAGGTACTTTTGCTGATGATACTGCAATACTGGCAGAAGGGGAAACAGTACAAGAAGCAGCCACAAAACTACAGAATGCTAGCAACAAATTCAGTGACTGGACCAAAAAATGGAGAATTCGATTGAATGAGATGAAGTCCATTCATATCAACTTCACAAACAAAAATATCAATGATCCGATTCGAATAAATCTAAATGGGAATGTAGTACCACACAGCAAAATACCTTGGAATGACTCTTGACGCCAAGTTGAAATGGAAAGAGTATATCAAGATGAAAAGGAGCGAGCTGGGACTCAAATACAGTAAAATGTATTGGCTGTTGGGCCGAAAATCACATCTCTCATTGGACAACAAAATATTGATTTACAAACAAATTCTTAACCCTGTCTGGACGTATGGAATTCATCTATGGGGCTGCTCTAGAACATCTAACATCAATCAGATTCAAACATTCCAAAACAAAGTACTGCGGAACATGGTGAATGCGCCCTGGTACATAAGGAAAAGCGATTTGCACCGAGATCTACACATCCCCTATGTGACCAGTGAAATAAGACGATTGGCAGCCCATCATGAGTCACGTCTTCATCAACAGGACAACACCGAAGTCACCCAACTACGAGACAGCACTGAACTCACAAGGAGGTTGAAGAGAACAAAGTCCTTCGAGTTGGTGTAGTGCTAGTGAAGTGAAAAAGTATAAATTAAATAAATGTGTAGCGAAAGAATTAAAAGTAGAGAAATTATAGATTAGAACTGTATGCTTCACACTGGAAGACTTTAGCAATAAAAATTAATATGTTAGGATAAGAAATAATAAGAGAACAAAATTAATGGTTAGTCCTAGTGACTAGTTTTAATAGAAATAATGAAAAAAAAACTTTTATCCGAGTAGGGAATTCCCTGTCCTTTTTAAGAGTAATTCTCCTGGTCAACTCTTATTCTTGTAGGGCAATTCCTGTCTTTTTTAATAGGTAGCAGTTTTCTGACTAGTTGTTATTTCTTGTAGGGAAATCCCTGTCCTTTTCAATAGCAGTTCTCTAACTAGCTGTTATTCCCTGTAGGAAAATCCCAACTTTCCTTGAGATCTCAGTTACAGATTTGAGATCGTCCTTATTGAGGTTTTCAGACCGCAATCCTTTTTTAACAATTCCTATAATCATTTTCTCGAGACTACTAGAAGTTTCTGACCAAGGATAGTGTATAGCACGTTGCCTCGATCGCGTTTACGTACAAGCATGAGATGGCATGAGCCTACGTCAAACTCCGACCTCTCGGCCGGCTTCCCAAATGGATTACATACAAAACACCGCGTCGAATATCAATTCCTCACATAAAAAAAACAGCTGTATTGATAAAAAATATGATTATGTTATTCAATTCAGAAAGATACTAGCTTTACATCAATTATGAATTTTGAAAACATTAATATATTTTGAAAAGTGTAAAAAGTCCTTGAATCTAGCACTATATTCAATCGGTAAAACCGATTCATATTTGTGAAAATGCTAGTAACTTATTTGTTTTGGACTTATTTTGAACAATAATATGACAAATTAAAGCGAATAAAAATATAATTTCAAGCTTATCACCCGATTATATTAAAAAATGATAGTTTCTTATTTGACAATCGTTTGTGAAAGTTGATAGTATTATCGCCTGGAATTTTTCTAGTTGCAAAAATTTGTATATGACTATTTGTTTAGGACTTTATTAATATTGACAAATACCTAGAATCAATTTAGCAAATTCATGGAACTGTTCACCATGGTTACAAGCTATTTTTACTTTCCTTGCCCTATTACCATAGGTAAGGAAAATATTGCTTTCCGAAAAAATTAAGGTACCCCAATTTGTAAATTTCTATACTTTTCAAGGTCCCCTGAGTCAAAAAAAGTGGTTTTTGGGTATTGGTGTGTGTGTGTGTCTTAATAACCAAAAATATACTATTTATAAAACAATAGGTATGAAATGTTTTCAAACGATATTGGGTGAATAATATTGAAAATATTCAAGTATTGGTCATCCCGTGAATCCTGGGATTGGCAGTAGGCTAAGTGATCTCGGGATTTGTATTATCAAACTTGGACCGGGATCCCGGGATTGACATGGCTACTGGCTACTCTGGAGTGAAGATCAGCGAGGAGGGTGAAGATATATTTTAATTAGTTGGGGTCAGAAGATTTACTATTAGAAGATAAGTTATTACGGGCCGTTTGCACAGTGTAAGTTTAAGCTAAAGCTTAAACGAAATCTGGATTTTTTTTTGGTTTAAACTAAAATTCCGTTTGCGCAGTATCAGTTTAAACTCTGGGTAAGTTTAAACCTCCAAAACAGGAGGTTTAAGCCAAATAATTTAGATTAACTAGACATCTGTAAGATTTGATGGGGAAACAGCTAATAGTAATAGTAAACACCTAAATCATTTTTCGACGGTTGTTTTCAATGCTTCTGTAGACGATAATAATTAAAATGGAGGAATTGATAGAAGTTTTTAATGCGATTGATATAGATGACTGCGAATAAATTTTGGAACTGAGAAAAATTGAGCAAAAAACGAATCATTTAAATTTCTGGGATGATACCAATTTTTTTAACGGTTTTGCTTGAGTAAAGCAAGTGCCAATTTAGTATTTGATTAAATAAACCACTTGATAGAAAATAAGACAATTTTTATCAGTGGTCTTTGATTAGAAAACATGTTTTTAATAATACATAACTGAGATATTTTGCTTTTGAGAGATTTCTAATAAACGAGGAAGACCGTAGTGGATTTTCATAACAAAATAAGGGTTTTATCTTACATTCTAGAATATATTTTTTGGTGCCAACTGAATATAAGTTTGTTTCTAATAGTAATATAGCATTTCATCATTTTTTGAAGAATTTCTTGATCGCTTTTCACTTTTATTACCGTACAGCTTACAGCTCTGTGGATTTTGAACAAGAAAATAGTAGCTACATAACCTCAATTTACTGATGGTTTGTAAACAAATTTCCTGTAAAAATCAGTCTTCCTGATATTATAAACAATGACATTCTATTACCAACTTAACGCCAAACTAGTTTAACTGAAACTGGATTAGTAAATACACTGAAAAAACCGATTCAAGTTTAAACTTTCAGATTAACTTAAACTCGATTAACTTAATTAAGAGGTTTAATAGTTCCCTCGTCAATTTTAACCAACGACCTTAGTAGATCTACTAATAGATCTACCTTTGTAGATATTGTCTACTTTGAGAGGGAATTCAAGGTGAGTTGTTTTCCAATTCATAACAAGAAATATATATCATTATTTATTTAACAATCATAGATATTTAAAATGTTAAAATTATTAACAGCAATAAATCACATTCTATAGGTAACAACATCTATTAGCTACTTTGGGATAGTAGTTATATTTTGTTACATAGTAAAAACATTAGAAATTACTGAGAAGTAACTATCTTAAGCTAACAATGGTTAACAGTAGAAATATATCAATCACATATATTAGTCTTGCAGATAAGAATGGAAAGCACAGTTTGAAAGCCCTTATTATTTTATAAATGTTCAAGTATTATTATTTTCAATAATAACATATTTGTATATTAGATAACATAAAAAATACACTGTTTAACGTAAAACTATGTGATAGATCTGTGTCTATATTTGAAATATTGCTATTCTAATGGCTTACAAAGGAAAAATAGAAAATCCTGATATGAATAGTAGGAATAAGTGGAGTACCTACATTAAAGATATAGGTGGTCAAATATCAAAATTGTGAGAATAACATGAAAAATACAAATTTTATATTGTGCACAACTGGTAACATATAGGTACTACCTCATAGTATTTTATTGAATGGATATTTCTCAAAAGAAATAATTTCATTCATCAGATTATTCTCAAGTTTATAGCTCTTTTATAATTATCTTTCAACGTTTCAAGTAATATTATAATGTAATACAGTATTAATAATACAAAATAATAACAATTATAATAATTTTATGATTTTATGCCATTACCAAAATAATAAATACTGTACTTGAGGGAGTTTATCAGATCTACGAGTATCAATTTGTCTAGTGCTAAACTAGACATAACATGAAAGGTTCTGTTCAATTAGGTTTTAAAGGTGAAAGGAAAGGTTTGGTTTTTGCTTTTTAATGGCAATATGTTGATATAATTTGAGATGTGTTGATAATTTTAGATAACAAACACAATTAACGAAAAGTTTAAATACTTGCATATTTGAGATATTGCACTTACGAAAGACACCCGTAAATATGCACCCGGCTGCTTCAAGTAGGCCTATAGACTACTGCAAGATTGCAGGAAGGGAGGGAGAAGGCTGGTGACTGATGTTCCATGATATGATGTTTTGGATCAAGATTAGTTTGAAAATCTTCATAATACTTACCTAAAATATTATTATATAACTACATTAAAGTAATGATTCAACCTAACCCTGATATTTTAAATCACATATCTGAAAATTTAAGATATGACAATTTACTTAAGCTGTAAAATTATTCCTACTATTAGAATCAATACAGAGTTGAGAGTTCAATATTATAAGTTTAGTATAAATCCCATCAACCTAATGCACTAATTTATGAAAGTTCTGTTAATATTGAAGAAATAATAATTCAGAATAAATACATAGAGTTATTTTCATCTTTCAAGAATATGTGATTTTTTAACGCGTCGGTGCATACAATTGAAATGGATGGTCAAAACGTTCAATAGTTATCTTCATACATACAACGCTAAAAACTCAAGTCTGAACTAAGAATTCGCTACTCTAGTTAAACTAACAGTTTTGAAGCAAATCAAGTTCAAAAAATGTTCTTTTTTGCACACAGCATAATATTTGTACATTTTCAATAATTGATTTATTATCATGGGAATATTGAAACATTCTGCTTCATGATACATTAACATTTATAGAGCAAATTTCTATACATTATGTTGATACGAATTCATATTATATGGTAGTAAAACTAGCCTACACTTTCAGATATGTTAATTCATAAAAATGTTATACATTATCAAGAGATTTGTACATTCATAACACTTAGATAAGGTAGTAATTTGTGGAAGTCATTCAATTGTGCAAGATGTGCTAATATTTTTATGATAACACTTTTCAGGTTTGAGATGAGCGAATTTCCGATAATTGTATTGTAGTAATAGAATAATAATAACGATGCTTATATTACTTCAATTATTTCAAGAAATAGGAAGACTATTCAATTTTTTCAAGTGTCAATACATTGAGCTATGAATGAAGGCCACAGGGTTTACAGGAGGTAACATAAAATAGTATTCTCTGAAACTTCTTTCAATACTGAAACCTTTCTGTAGAGAATAGCTCACAAGGAGAGAAATATAACAACGATATGGTTGGTTTCGTGCTTATTTCAATATTTTCTAGAATTTTTTTATTATTATGATTATGTTTTTTTTGTTTTTGAAAACTACAAACAGCGAGGTTTAGCGATCATGAGAAACAATAAGTAGACTTGTACTCTAACAAGATCAGATGAGAATTTTATAAGCTCTTGAGAATGTGTTCAGGGATTCCAAAATTGACACCAGAGGAATATTGCTCAATAAATCTTTTCAGCTGTTGGCTTATTCTGACGATATTGATATTGCTGTTGTATCAATATTCCAACATATATACAACAATATGTGTTGGAACAATATACGTTGGAACAATATTCCATCAATATAAAATGATGGAAGCATTCAGCAACATGGAAAGGGCAGCAGGTAACATGGGTTTGACTGTGAATGAGCAGAAAACAAAGATCGTGGTCTCATCAAGGTCCCATGCTCAGAGGTTGCCAATCGATCAAAGCTAATATCTGCCTGTGGGTTGGAAGTGGCAGACGGATTCGTATATCTCGGATCCTTGGTCAACTTTAAAAACGAGACCACATTATGAGGTCAAGCGGTGAATCCTATTGGCGAATAGGGCATACTTTGGTTTGACCAAACATCTCAGTTCAAAGGAATTGAGCCGGAAAACAAAAATCATGATCTATCAAACACTAATATTGCCAGTGCTTACCTATGCCAGAGAGACTTGGACTCTAACAAGATCAGATGAGAATTTGATGAGCATATTTGAGAGAAAGATTCTGCGCAGAATTTTTGGAGGAGTGCTGTTGGATGGAGTGTGCTGCAGGAGAAAGAATCGTGATCTGTATAACATTTATGGTCACACTGATGCGCTGGCTCTTATCCGAGTAGGTAGGCTCAGGTGGGCAGGCCATTTTGCAAGAGCTGATGTGTCATTTCCACCAAAAAATATAATGACTTACAACATGGAAGGTAGAAGACCTCCTGGTAGACCAAGGTTGAGGTGGATGGATGTAGTTGCCGAAGATGCAAGAGTTGTTGGGGTCAGGAATTGGAATAATTTATTTGTCTATTGTTGTTTTTAATTTATTTACAGTGGTAGTAAATTCACCAGTATAGTAATTTCCTAATGCATTTGACTTTATTCATTTATTTTAGTCAATGTTTCTTAAGAGTAAAACATGTCATAAGGGACTTGCCCTACATCAACAGATGCGTTTGATTCTAAAATGAAATGAACATTCTTTATCAATCAATGTAAAACATAAAGGGTAAAACATAAACTTAAATTATGTAAAATATTCTGTTAAATTATTATTAATTTAAATCAATTATTATTATTACTCACGTTGGCCAACTCTTGTTTATTTGTTTCATGTTCATGTACGATACATATGAATCGATATAATTTGTGTGCTTGGAATAATTTGATCAAATTTAATTATTTCAATATAACGGCGATATTTGAAACACTTCGTTTTCATTCTAACATCCACGTTATATCCCCTCCCTTCTGAACTTAGTTGGGAAAGTAATGTGTAGATCACACTTATTGATTGCAGGTTTTCTTCATTTTTTTTTATGTTTATAATTGTTTAGTTTTCATGTTCTGCCAGAGGGCTAGTCGAGGTAAATTTAAATTTTGTTTTCAAGGGTCGTTCCTTCTAATTAACGTGGCGCCAGGGTTTTTTTTTATTATTGTTTTATTTCTTTGTAAATTTCTTTAATTAATTAATAACCAGCAGTCAGTAGGTGTGAACTAGACAAAAGTGGCGCCCAACGTGGGGCATTAACCTCTACGGAGTATTCCCTGATTTTAAGATGTTAATTTTTCTCAATTGCAGTATTTATATGTACATAACCAATCTATTCTGAGCTACGATAATTATTGTTTTGTCACCGAGTAGTGATATCCATTCAAATAAGATGTGAATATTATACAGAAAAGTATAGTATAGATACTCTTTATAATACGAAAATTGTTACAAGAATAATGACCGTTTATAACATAATGCGAATTGCGAATGAGTTATCAGTCTTGATAAAAAACGGATTATTGAGTTACAATGATTTTGATGATTATCATAATAATATCATTGGTAATAATATCATATTATTACGGTAATATTATGAAATAAGTTAGGGTACTGGTGGCAGCAACAACATAGTATAAGTAATTTAATTTCTTTGTAGACATCTGCAGCAACTAGGACGCCTGGTTCATTTAATTTTTGTACTCATTGATTTGTTTCTTTGCATGAATTCGTAGGATATTTTCTTGTAGGGGTTTGTAGTTTGTAGGATGGTTTGTGCATTTTTTTTAGGTCTATTGTGTTTAGGAATTCAAGGGTTTCATAGAAGTAGATTTGGTTGTCATAGGTCGTCAGAGTTTATACCTGTGAGGGACAGGTAGAATTTAGCGTATTGTTATTGATGAGTGGGGTTAGAGAGAAAGTGAAAGGGATGTTTGTTTACAATAGAGGTGGTTGCTCGGCCGATGGGGAGTATTCTATTGTTAGTGTTAGCCATGACAGGAGTGGTTACCTTTCTTAGAAGCGTCGGAGAGGAGAAAGTGATAACGACTTTCTGTTAGATTGGGATGAAGAATTCATGCATAGGTAGGCGGTAGGTTATTTAGTTTGGGAATTTGAGCATTAGTAGAATAGAAGCAATATTTATTATAAATTTAATTCTATTTCGAGTATAGGAGAACGAACCTTTATTGATTAATTTTGTAGTCAGTTTCGTAATTAGCTAGTTTCCCTTTTATTTATTTTTATACATTAGTATGATGACTTTAGATTGGGATTCACTTGGTGGTGTGACATATTTTAGAATTTGGGTTTCCTTTGTAATTTATGAATAGTTTGGAAGATCTAGAGGCTAGTTTTAAAGCAATCTTTTGGAACGCTAGTGTGAGAAATAGTATAAAAAAGAAATTGTTTGATGGAAGGTACACTGGGGCAGGAGGTGAGAGCAGAGTACAATATTTGCTAAAAATGCAAGCAATGGCTCAGAGTCTGGGAGAGAATATGACAGAAGAAGAGTTTATAAGCATTATTTCAAAAACATTACTCAGAAATGATAACAAGAGTCACAACAATTCGAGAACTTTCAGCATTTGTGGAGTTGTTGATAAGTTTGATAGTGAAGGGAAATCATATATGAAAGAAGAGAGAAGAGAAGAGAGTAATTATGGACGGGTCAGAATGACAGAAATTACAGAAATAATCAAGGTCAAAATAATAATTTTAATTACAATGGAAGAGGTAGAGGGTATTGGAACAACAATCAGAGATTTCAAAATCGAGATCAGAGCCCAGATAGAGGAAGAGGAAGAAGGAAGCAGAAGGCACAACTGAGAGACAGGGAAATGGAAAGGGCGGAGCCAGAAAATAAAAGACCCAGGACCTTCGCCAATTAAGAATGGGGTCAAAGGAAATAGCCAAGAATGTAAAACCGAGAAGAGTAATGAAAGGACAAAAAATTGTGAAAATGATGGGTCAAAAGAAAGATGCAGATAAATAATTGCCGATTGAAATTCATCAGAGAGGATCTGATAGAAGAAGAAAATGAAGAGGTAACTGATAACCCACTGAAGCTTAGAGAGACAAACTGTCAGATGGCAGAAATTGATGTAAAAGTAGGGGAGAAGACAGTTAGGCTTGTGATTGACACAGGTAGTGAGGCAACTGTGATAAATAAAAATGAGTTGTCGAGAATACTAGAAGGAAATTGTCTTAATGTAGAAATGTTACCTACAAACGAAGTAAACATTGTGGGAGTTACTGGAGTAAGGGGTAAAAGAGTCAATAAGCAGGTAATACTTCCACTGACATTTGAGAATGGGCAAGTCATACCTATAAACTGCTTGGTTGTTGAAGGTTTAAATGCAGATTTATTGTGGGGCACAGACTCATTGCGGAAGTTAAAGGCAAAGATTTGTCTATCCAGTAATACTTTGAATTTGTATATGAAGGTAGGAATATTACAGCACCAATGGTGAGTAGACCAGTGGGAAAGACACTGGGCCTGTTTTTATGTAGGGGAGAGAAATCTGATGTATGGAAGGAGCAGATAGACAACGTGAAGGAAATAGGAGGGAAAGATGCAGGGAGATGATAGAAGTGTTAGAAGAGAATAAGGCTGTGTTCTCTGATCAGCCGGGAAAAGTGGCGAATTTTGAATGCAAGTTGCAAGTGAGAGAAGGGGTGCAATTTTGTAGACGGTCATATTCGGTGCCTCAAAGTGTGAAAGCAGCAGTGGCTAGAGAAGTGAAAAGCATGCTGGAAAATGACATAATTGAATTGGGAGAGAGCGAGTTCAGCAGTCCCCTTGTAGTGGTTCCTAAGAAGGATGGAAGTGTACGTTTGTGCCTGGATGCTCGTCAAGTAAATAAAATAATTATAACTGACAGGACAAGTACACCAAGTATAGAAGAAATTCTCAGACAATTTCATGGGGTGAAGTACATTTCAAAATTGATCTCACAGCAGGGTATTGGCAAGTGCCATTACACCCAGACTCAAGAAAATATGTGTCATTTTTATTTGGTGGTCGAAATTATCAATTCAAAAGATTGGCATTTGGTTTGGTTAACAGTGTTGCCGTTTTTATACGTTGCATAAATGAGGTTTTAGGAGAAGAAGTATTGGAATGGGCGACAGTATATGTGGATGATTTGTTGATAACATCACAGACCATTGAAGAGCACACTGAGAGAGTGAAACTTGTCCTGAACAGATTGAAGGCCAGTAATTTGACTCTAAGACTGGAGAAGTCAGAGTTCCTCACTACAGAAACCAAATTTCTGGGGTACGTGGTGAATGAGAAAGGAATAATGATGGATCAAGAGAAAGCAAGAGCAATTCAGGAGTTCCCTGCTCCTAAGAATAGGAGAATGTTGCAAGCATTTTTGGGATGTGTAATTATTACAGGAGATTCCAAGAGAACTATTCATCACTGACTGGACAATTAAGTCCATTAACAAGTCCAAAAAATAAGTGGCAGTGGGGAGAGAAAGAAAATGAAGTTTTCACAGAGATTAAAAAACGGTTTTTGGAATCAGTAATGATCAGCCATCCAGATTTCACAAAGCCATTTTTTATGTCAACTGATGCAAGCCATTTGAGTTTAGGAGTAACCTTGTACCAGGAAAATGAGAAAGGAGAGCATTTAGTAGTAGCATTTGGAAGCAGAGTATTGAATAAGAGTGAGAGAAATTACACAGTCACAGAGAAGGAGTTGTTATCAGTAGTCTTTGGATGCCAGAAATTTCGTGATTATCTTTTAGGGCATGAAGTGGTGGTGAGAACTGACCACAGAGCCTTGACTTTCTTACAGTCAGCACGAATCAGTCATGGCAGAATCACCAGATGGGTATTATTGTTACAAGAATACAATATCAAATGGGAGTATGTCCCTGGAAAAGAGAATGTGGTTGCAGACAGTTTATCCAGGACTGGGTATGGCAATGAAGAATGTATTGATGAGACCCCTAACCAACTGAAGATATTGTGGTTGAGAGTAGAACAACAGTTGGGGGAGCTGTTTGACAATCTGAGAGAGAAACAGGTTGGAGATGAGAGGTTGTACAGAGTGATAAAAGAAATAGAAGAAGCTGATGGGGGAGGAGTTGATACATACCATTTGCGGTTTTTTACTATGCATGAAGGAATATTGTTCCACAAGTTGGATAAGGATAGAGATTGGAGAGTCTGTGTGCCAACAAGTATTGCTGAGATGGTAGTCAAAAGGTACCATGTAGACAGTGGACACATGGGGAGAAAGAAGTTGGAGAAAATGCTGAATGAACATTTACAGATAAAACATGCCCAGAAATTGATAGGTAGAGTATGTGACACATGTGAGCTCTGTCAGAAAACAAAGTCAGCTAACCAGAAAGTACAAAGTGGAATGTTTAATATTCTGTGTGAACGAAAGAATGAGAAAGTTTTTGTAGACATTTGTGGGCCATCCCAAGAAGCCAAGGAAATTTTCAATACATAGTAATATTTCTGGATGGATTTTCAAAATTAGTAAAACTGTATGCATTGCGGCGTGCAACATCTGGAGCCATTGTAAAATTTTGAAGGAAAAGTATATACCCGAGATTGGAAAACCAAAAATAATAATAACTGATCATGGTACTCAATTCATAAGCAAAGTTTGGGTTGATAATTTGGCTGAATTGGGGATTAAAACATATAAGAGTGCAGTGTACCATCCCCAATCAAATATGGCTGAGCGTCCGCTACGTGAAGTAGGAAGAATGCTGAGAGCACTCTGTCATAGTCAGCATTGCAGTTGGAAACAACACATTGAATCCATAGAAAAAGCATTGAATGTTTCCTACCATGAAAGTATTGGGGAAACACCATACTTTGTGCATTTTGGTAAACACCCAGACCGAGAAATTAGTGGCATTGTTAACTTCCCCGAGAATCAAAACATAGAAATGGAGAATGAAAGAGGATTGATTGAAGAGCAAGTAAAATTGAGGTTAGTCAAAAAAGCCGATGAGCGGAAGGACAGGCATGACAAGAAAGTGAAGAGGATTTTACAGTTGAAAGAAAACGATAAGGTACTAGTGAAAAATCATATGTCAGCAAATAGTAGTTTGGGAATTATGAAAAAATTGCTTTTATTATATTTAGGACCTTATAGAATTAGCAAATGTAAAGGGGGAAATGCGTATGAGGTGATTAATGAGGATGGGTTATTATAGGTACATTTAAATAGTAGATTGAAGCCTTTTAGAGAATAGGGATTTTAGTTAGAAGACTGAAAGGTGTTTCCAGGCTGCAGATAGTCATTGTATGATTGTTTAGAGATAAGTAAATTTTCTATTTTTTATGGTGTGGCAGGCAAACAACATATTATTAAACGAATAGGGTGAAAAAAGGTTATAAGTGTTGTCATGGAGAAGTGAAATTTATCAAATTGAAAATACGCGTATTGGTGACAGATCATTGGTTGTGCGGATCATCAAAGTGGTGCGATTCATCCCAGATGCAGCTGCAGGTGGCGTCTAGATGCAGTTTCAGATGGCGTCCAGATTCTGCAAGTTGTCACCTCTCTTGGCCATGTCTGTCTCGAAGTCATCTCGACAACATGTGATGGGGGGTTTTGTGACAACTGTTACTGGAGCCAACGTTTTCTTCAGTTTCAAGTTCCAACTTCTACCCAAAATCTGCAAGTTTTGTCATTGCTATGGCAAGGGAGTGTAGAGGTTGGAACAAAAACCCAAGGACAGGCGACAATGCCAGCAATTAGTCATGCTGAGGGTGCGAGCTGGCACTAAGGCCAAACACCAGCAACAAAACACATGTACCACATTCCAGCCACTAGGGGCAGCACCTCCCGGAGCAGTTGAGGGATGAGACAATGGGCCAGGGGAAGGTGACAACCACGAGGAGTAACGAATTTTGGCACAGTCTTAGACGAGCAAGGCAAAGAGCATGTCATCTAAGGAGTAGACGTTTCCAACCCGCAGCCCGATGGGCTGAAATGCAGCCGCCTCCACCTCAATACAACCCACCACCATTCTTCATCATCAAGTGAACCACCAGCAAATTTGTGCTAAAATAATTAAATTGTGTCTCGTCGTAATAATGCTTTGTGCTTCGTAAATAGTGTCGTCGGGGAAAAAAAAGGTTAGTTTTAAGATGTCATTATAATTTATTATTTGTTGTTGTTTGTCTGCCACCAGAATTGAAATAATTTATTTGTCTATTGTTGTTTTTAATTTATTTACAGTGGTTGTAAATTCACCAGTATAGTAATTTCCTAATGCATTTGACTTTATTCATTTATTTTAGTCAATGTTTTCTTAAGAGTAAAACATGTCATAAGGGACTTGCCCTACATCAACAGATGCGTTTGATTCTAAAATAAAATGAACAATTCTTTATCAATCAATGTAAAACATAAAGGGTAAAACATAAACTTAAATTATGTAAAATATTCTGTTAAATTATTATTAAATTTAAATCAATTATTATTATTACTCACGTTGGCCAACTCTTGTTTATTTGTTTCATGTTCATGTACGATACATATGAATCGATATAATTGTGTGCTTGGAATAATTTGATCAAATTTAATTATTTCAATATAACGGCGATATTTGAAACACTTCGTTTTCATTCTAACATCCACGTTATATCCCCTCCCTTCTGAACTTAGTTGGGAAAGTAATGTGTAGATCACACTTATTGATTGCAGGTTTTCTTCATTTTTTTTTAATGTTTATAATTGTTTAGTTTTCATGTTCTGCCAGAGGGCTAGTCGAGGTAAATTTAAATTTTGTTTTCAAGGGTCGTTCCTTCTAATTAACGTGGCGCCAGGGTTTTTTTTATTATTGTTTTATTTCTTTGTAAATTTCTTTAATTTGAATTTGAATTTGAATTGAATTGAATTTATTGCCAAAAATCACTTTTTAATTAAAAAATTAATTAATAACAGCAGTCAGTAGGTGTGAACTAGATAATACATAGAGTTATTTTCATCTTTCAAGAATATTTGATTTTTTAACGCGTCGGTGCATACAATTAAAATGGATGGTCAAAACGTTCAATAGTTATCTTCATACATACAACGCTAAAAACTCAAGTCTGAACTAAGAATTCGCTACTCTAGTTAAACTAACAGTTTTGAAGCAAATCAAGTTCAAAAAAATGTTCTTTTTTGCACACAGCATAATATTTGTACATTTTCAATAATTGATTTATTATCATGGGAATATTGAAACATTCTGCTTCATGATACATTAACATTTATAGAGCAAATTTCTATACATTATGTTGATACGAATTCAAGAGATACATATTATATGGTAGTAAAACTAGCCTACACTTTCAGATATGTTAATTCATAAAAATGTTATACATTATCAAGAGATTTGTACATTCATAACACTTAGATAAGGTAGTAATTTGTGGAAGTCATTCAATTGTGCAAGATGTGCTAAAATTTTTATGATAACACTTTTCAGGTTTGAGATGAGCGAATTTCCGATAATTGTATTATAGTAATAGAATAATAATAACGATGCTTATATTACTTCAATTATTTCAAGAAATAGGAAGACTATTCAATTTTTTCAAGTGTCAATACATTGAGCTATGAATGAAGGCCACAGGGTTTACAGGAGGTAACATAAAATAGTATTCTCTGAAACTTCTTTCAATACTGAAACCTTTCTGTAGAGAATAGCTCACAAGGAGAGAAATATAACAACGATATGGTTGGTTTCGTGCTTATTTCAATATTTTCTAGAATTTTTTTATTATTATGATTATGTTTTTTTTTGTTTTTGAAAACTACAAACAGCGAGGTTTAGCGATCATGAGAAACAATAAGTAGACTTGTACCGGTACTCTAACAAGATCAGATGAGAATTTTATAAGCTCTTGAGAATGTGTTCAGGGATTCCAAAATTGACACCAGAGGAATATTGCTCAATAAATCTTTTCAGCTGTTGGCTTATGCTGACGATATTGATATTGCTGTTGTATCAATATTCCAACAATATATACAACAATATGTGTTGGAACAATATACGTTGGAACAATATTCCATCAATATAAAATGATGGAAGCATTCAGCAACATGGAAAGGGCAGCAGGTAACATGGGTTTGACTGTGAATGAGCAGAAAACAAAGATCGTGGTCTCATCAAGGTCCCATGCTCAGAGGTTGCCAATCGATCAAAGCTAATATCTGCCTGTGGGTTGGAAGTGGCAGACGGATTCGTATATCTCGGATCCTTGGTCAACTTTAAAAACGAGACCACATTATGAGGTCAAGCGGTGAATCCTATTGGCGAATAGGGCATACTTTGGTTTGACCAAACATCTCAGTTCAAAGGAATTGAGCCGGAAAACAAAAATCATGATCTATCAAACACTAATATTGCCAGTGCTTACCTATGCCAGAGAGACTTGGACTCTAACAAGATCAGATGAGAATTTGATGAGCATATTTGAGAGAAAGATTCTGCGCAGAATTTTTGGAGGAGTGCTGTTGGATGGAGTGTGCTGCAGGAGAAAGAATCGTGATCTGTATAACATTTATGGTCACACTGATGCGCTGGCTCTTATCCGAGTAGGTAGGCTCAGGTGGGCAGGCCATTTTGCAAGAGCTGATGTGTCATTTCCACCAAAAAATATAATGACTTACAACATGGAAGGTAGAAGACCTCCTGGTAGACCAAGGTTGAGGTGGATGGATGTAGTTGCCGAAGATGCAAGAGTTGTTGGGGTCAGGAATTGGAGGCATGCTGCCATGGATAGAGTAGAATGGAGACAAATGTTTGAGGACAAGATCCGCTTTGGATTGTCGAGCCAATGATGATGATGATGATGAAACACAATAATATTGATGAGTGAGAACATAACATTCAAGAGATATATTGAGATTCGAGAAAGGAACAGTTTGGGTAGTAGCTGTTGCTTCTTTTCAATTATTTCTACGATGTGTGGATTAATTAAATCGAGAAATGAATATTGCATCAAAGTTTACACAAAACAAGTCTAATTGGGATTACCAGAATGGTATTAATGGGAATGAATTGAATGTATAGGTGGGATCCGACTGAACGTTAATCAACCCAATAATGAACATTTTGTACTGAGAACAGTATGGTTATAGAAAGGTAGCTAATGAAGAGCATTAATATTTAGTTAAGAGAAAACCGAATAGCTTGAATGACAAAGAAAATACTACTTAATGATTGCAATACGGAAATAAAGTAGAGTGAGATTGAGTTCAAACTCCAAGCATTCCTTATAGATGCCATTCAACCGATGCAGTTATTCTTCGCCGCTACTGGAACTGGAAGAGCTGCTGCTGCTGCTGCTGCTGTGATGGAACGTTTTATGCAGCGCGTATGCGCCAAGGCCGGCTCCCGCCAAAGGAATGCCATACTTCAGAGCCTTTTTGCGCGCCTTTTTGTTTGCTTTAAACATTTTCTTCTGCAAAACGAATAACATTTTTGTCAAACTTCAAAGAAATTGGATGGAGCATGGTAGGGATGAATATAATTGATGAGAGAAGTATGACAGAGAGAAATAGTAGTGAAGATACTCACTTCATTCACGGAGAGTGTAGATTCCAATAACATAACTCGATTTCAACAAAACATAGCTTGCATTTATAGTACAGCAGTAGAAAATCGTATTTCAAGTGTCGTTGACAGAAAGTTTAGTACCGTACATCAATAATTCAATAAAGTTTCACAGACAGTTAGGTACATCAAGTTCTCTATAGTACCAGCCCTCTAAACACTAATTTGGTTGTAGCTCGAAACATGCCAAACTGATCGATCAAGAATAGAAACTGTATTAAATAGAACTACTGCATCTAACACAACATCACTATCACTACAATAAAGAAAAAAACAACAATGTTTAAAGATTTTATGAATCAACATTACATTCTGGAAACAAATGAGTTCAACTACTTTCAAATGAACATAGTGGATATGAAACAATGATAATATTAATAATTATTGTGAGATATATTATGAGTAGAATACGAGTTGGACTGGAATTGAAAACAGAACAAGAGAATTTTACTTAAGGAAAATCAAACACACGACTACAATGTAGTTGTATAATAGAGATGTTGAAATATAGTCCAGTCAAATGGTCGTTTTCCAGGAAACAGCCCCGAAAGAATTTTTCTCGACGGTTCAATATGTATTTTGGGACGCTGAATCACTACCTCCGTAAACAAAGCCGTAGTGCATTCGTGTGACGTCAGCACAGGTAGGGCTCCTACACCAATAAAAACTCGTTGATTCCAGCTGATCTATATCAGCTAGAGTTTCTATTGGTCTAGGAGCCCTACCCGTGCTGACGTCACATGAACGCACTACGGCTCTGTTTACGGAAGTATTGGCTGAATTCGAATCTGAAATTTGCTGACAAGACAAAGGGCGGCTACACCCCCAAACAAGGTCTATAAATAAAGGTCATGACACAATCCTGCGATGCATTGCAAAATCGCCATTTTGTGGGGTTCTAGTTCACCCATACTATATTTTCAAATTTATCAGCTGTTATCATTATAGAGTAAACAACATTATGTGTTATTTTGTAATATTTTTCAAGGGACATTGCTTGGCTTTGAATAGTAAAATAATTAATTCTTCCGACAGAATAATAGTGTTTATATTTCAACTAGGAACTGAATTGTTAATTTTTAGATTTAATTTATTGGGAACTTCAACTGTTTTTGAGGTTGGCCTCTTGTCCCAACGCCTTATGAATCATAATCCTTAGGTTACAAGAATAAGAGCAATTTTTAATAATAAATAAATTGATTATTGAACCATTTATTATTGAAATTTAATTAATGAAAAACCTAAAACCTGAATTTACATATAATCTGAACCAGAATATTGTTTTTAAAATGCATAATTGGATTTTCAAATGTTGGAGTTTCAGTTTTTCACCATAAAATAGGCACAAAATGACCGCTCCATAAGGAACATGGGTGTCTTGACCAGGTTTTTATAGACCTTGCCCCCAAAATTTCGGACTTTTTTTTTATTTTTTCAATTTAATCTCGAAAACCTTAAGTTTTTCGTAAAAAAGCATTCTCTACAAAATTAAAGATAATAAAATTTCCTAGAAATTGAGTGGTTGCGCAGGACTCTACTACCATTTTTGCTTCAGGAGCTACGAGTTTTCAAAAAAGGGGTATTTTTCAAGGTTTTTTTTCAAAATTACGATAATTTTGCGATATTTTCCTCATTTTCACAGAATCGCATATTTAAAGTTGTGTATCTTGTGAAAGACTTGAGATCAAAAATCCAGAAAGTAGTCAAGGATAGTCAGAGAAGTCAACTCCTAAGGTGGTCATCCTTCAACAACGGTACATGAATTTCAACTTCTTATCGACAGCTTATGCTTATCAGCGTGACCACCGAGCCAATTTCTCTGTCAACGATTAACTGTGAATTTAATTGCAACTTAACAAGGATATCTCTCGATACGCAAGGATTTCCAACTACTTCAATAGAAATATAATCAATAAATAGTAATAAATGCAAAGTGAACTCACAGGGCTCAAATGTCCAGTCAAAGCGGCTCCAGCTATGCCAGCACCCAACGCTGGACCAAGGTAACTATTCTGCAAATCAAAAACGACACAGACTATTCAATTGTATACAATTTTTGTAATTCTATAATTTTTTTTTAATGATCGTAATAAAAAAAAGATAGTAGAAACTGGAGATATATCAAGATAATAAAAAAATATAGTATGATTGGGAGAAATATTTTGCACCCATCATATACTGGCACGTGGATGAGTACCTATTCTAAATAGATTGTATTACAATATAACATTTTAGATGCAGTTGGCCCTGTACAGGGTCAGTCTATTGTATAGTTGTCTATACTATAAAAAAATATATTTTCTTAAATTTCAATTTATTAAAAACCTATAAAAATACATAAAGAATACACATAAGTAAGTATACTTCTTGTTCAGACAATTGGCCCGTCTGTAGGAAGTAGTAATTTCTGAACAAGAATCATAACTTGAATAAAGAAAAATTGAATTGTGAAGTAATAAAACTGGAAGAAATAATTATTTATAATACAATAAATTAAAACAATAATAGTAAACAAAGCATCTAGTTCCAGAGAAATTATGTGGCATATTATAAGTATTTAATACCTAGGTCTTATTTTTGGTCTAGTTAATTTTCACTCGGTGATGCAATGAGCATTGGAAGATTGGAACTAAAGTTTTATATCAACATATTTGCTTACTACTAGCTATAAAGATAGTATAATTATAGTATAGAATATAATAACAACAACATATTTCTATGTTAGTAATTAATTCATTATCCATTAAAAATTAACATTACTATTATTGAAAGCTCTAAATTTATTATTGAATATTTGGTTTAAGTTCCGTTACATATCTCGATATTGTTATTTCAAGAAACTTTGCCATATTAAAACAAAAATAAGTTTTGGCTAGCTGATGTGAAGTGGAATAGAACTTGCTGTGCGAGAATTCCATCACAATAATCCAAAACAAAATGAACTCGTGAAACCGTAGATTCTTTCAATGAATTTCAAGTTTAAACTCTAGTGTAAGTTTAAAGGTGAGTTTGATGACAGCAATAACAACAATCCAACACTATTAAATGTGAACTCATAGTTTTATTTCATTAATGAATTCCAAATCCAACTGTAATATAAGTTTATAGGTGAGCTTGATAACAGCAATGAAAGCAATTACATATCAGCAACAATCTACCACCATGTGAACGCGTAAGATTTGATTCATCAATAAATTGTCAATGTTTAAAAGTTTTTTGAGGTGAGTTTGATGATGTCGCAATACATTATTATCAAAAATATTCTATATGAGATTTGAGAAAGCAATCACATTGCCAGAAACAATCCACAACCATGTGAACTGGTGAGTTAAATGAATTTTAGCATTAGTGTGAGTTTAAAGGTGTGTTTGATAAGGTCATAACATACACTCTTGTGGCCTGGCTGGCCATAATGACCAGGCTGACCATAATGACCAGGCTGACCATAATGACCAGTCTGGCTGCCATGGCCGCCCATTGCGGACTTGAGGCCAGCCGCAGCAGCCAACCCGGCCACAGCCGCACCGGCCTTGTTGAGAACACCACCCAAACCACTGTTGTTATTGTGCTGCTGCAAAACAAGTAACTCATAAAACAAAAAAATTACTTGAATTGAAATGAATTTATTGCCAAAAATCACAAATACTTATTTTTACAAAATAATTACAATAGTATACAATACAGACATTGATTGTAAGTTGAGTGTAGCAATAACATTAACGTAATATTTGGCACTGCCAACATAAGATTCCTTGTGTGTTGTGAGTTGCAGTCAACTTATTCTGCTTCAATTCAGGTCAAGTAGTATGAGGTGGGCTAGAACCGGTCCACTAGAACCGTTTACGTATGAACTAGCATCGGCCGAAAACTACCGAACTCGTCCAAACGATCCCCCAACAAAGAAAGGAATATATGCTCGTCCATTGCAACGGGTTCATACGGCCGTGCACGGCCGGCTCCGGCCGATCAATTTTTCGATCCGAATTTGATGGGATTTTCCGGCTATATCCGGAGTACTGTATTTGTTATTGTTAGTATACTATTTGTTATTTTATTTTTCTTTTCATGCAGTTTTTCAAATTGTACTCATCAGTTTGCGTTATGAGGGCAATAATAGGATGTAGTTCCTGGTGCCCCCAAATATGTATATTTTCAAATAAATAAAATAGAAATAAATAATCTAATATTGAAATATAATAAAGTTATTCCGAATTTTTAATGCAGTATATAATTCGATTAAGATAATTATTAAAAGAATTCTTGAGAAGAGGAGAAGCCCAAAAGATTGGACGATATTATTAATTATTTCATGAACATTTCAAGTGAGGGACAGTTATTATTTTAACACAACAATAAATTTCTACGATTTGAGTGTTATTAGGTAAAAAATTGTTGAAAAACTTATGTTTGTAGTGAAAATACTTTCTTCCCTTATGGGGGTGTACTTGTTAACAGCAATCGGATTAAAATTAAGATGTTCTAAATTAATTGTAAATTCTGGTTCTTGGTCTTCATTCATAGTATTAATAACGTTGTCTAGGTTCAATAACTTAAGTCTATATTTTGATTCAGACAAATGATTAAGTACGAGTATTTTACCATTATAATAAAATGTATTGTTGTTGCTATTGATTAAATGAACTACTTTTACAGATTTTGTTATCGTTTCTGATTGCTTGTCAATTTTTATGTTTTCTTCATTTGGAAAGATACACAAATAGCTATTCAATTCTGGAATCCATTTTACAATACTATTACCTATTTTCATCTTACTATATCTACAGTTTGATGTAGTTCCTGATTCAATAATTTCTTTTTCACATTTTAATTTGTCATTATATAAATTTTCTACAGAACAAATAAAATTCCAACTTGTTTTTCTAGTGCATTCACTAGTTAGACCTTCAATTGATATTTCTTTCTTATTATAATTATCGTTTGACTTGAGTAAGTATCTGACCTTAGGAATAATAGTTACATATCCATTTTTAAACATACTAGGTACAGAAAACAACTTGTATAAGTTATAATTTGATTCATCTACGATTGGTAAGTTCAAAAAGTAAATGATTTCTTTAGACGTTAATTTACAGTTCAGTATCGCGTTAGCTCTCATACAGTGCAGACGTACTCGTAGTGTAGTGCAGTAGAAGTAGTGAGTCAGCAGTTGATTGTTCACGGTATTTAAGTGGAACAAAACATTGCATCAAATTTCGGTTAAAATCCGCCGTCTTTATGCAATCGAAGTGACCTACTTTCGCGCGGCCTTCAATTTTCGTTCGCGCTCGCGTTTCCGCGATCGTGAGTGAGTACGAGGGCTTTTCGAAAAGTATGTTCGCAAATTATTGACTATGGCTACGTCAAGTGGAAAATTGTTGAAACTACCCAGTTTTCTTGCCCCGGAGTTTGAAGAGCAAGAAGACGAGGAAAGCAACATCGTGAACATGGACACCACCAAACCATCAGAGATCCAGTGTTCACCGGATCGTTATATTAAATCAAATAAGCTCCATTCAGCCGCCGAGCATGCACTCTTCATCGCCTGGAAGGAGTCGGATGAGAAGAGAAAGCAGCTAGAGAAGAGCAACGTAGAACTTCAGCGGAGAATTGAAGACTTAGAATTGCGATTTCAAAAAATAGAACAGAACATTCAACAACCATGCAGTCCAGCAGTTGCTGAAAACTACTCAACTAATGAGGAGGAGTTGGCAAAAGAGACTGAGTGGATCAGGGCCCGTAACAAACGTACTACAAAGAAGAGGAAACTAAATAGTACTTTGTCTCCTGAACCAAAGAATGAGCCTACTGGTAACCATCGTCAGTTGAACAAAATCACCTCATTGCAGAAGAATAAAGGTGAGGAAGTAAAGAACAAGAAGAAAGAAACGCCACCGCCACCAATCATAGTGGATGGTATAAAGAGCCTGGAGTCTCTTCATAAAAGTTTGAAAAAAGTGACTTCAGATGAAAAATTTAGAATAAAGCTCTTGAGTAGAGAGACTTTCAAAGTAAATTCAGTAGATTCAGAAACGTACAGAAATATTACAAAAGAATTAATCAACGATGGTTTCAACTGGCACTCGTATGAAAACAAACAGGTGAGACCCATAAGAGTGATGATAAAAAAACTTCATCACTCCTGTAGTATAGAATCCATAATGGAGGACTTAAAGGCTAAGGGATTGCTAGTGGTAGATGTAGTGAATAAGTTGAAGTGGAAAACTAAAGAACCATTAGACATGTTCATGGTTTCGTTCAGCGCAGAAGAGAATGTTAAGAAGGTTTTTGAACTTAAACATATTCTGGGTTGCAGAGTAGAAGTTGAAGCATTGAAGAAAGTTAATCTAATACCTCAATGTAAGCGTTGCCAGGCTTTCAACCACACTCAGGCTTATTGCAACAAGGAGGCCAGATGTGTGAAGTGCGCTGGAAAACATGCATCAAAGGAGTGTACGAAACCTAGTGAAGCACTACCGAAATGCATTCATTGTGGTGAAGCTCATCCTGCAAGCTACCGTGGTTGCTCTGTAGCAATTGAGTTACAAAAAATACGTAACTCGAGTAGGGTAGCCAGTAAGAATATAACATCAAAAAATGTTGTCGATTCTCAGGCTCGGAATGTGGCTAATTCTCAAAGTAGGCCCACTCAACATCAAAGTAGGCCCACAGAAAAGAGAATGACTTTCGCCGAAATCGTATCCAAAGAAAATAAATCGCAGATGAAGAAAAATGAAGAAGTAAAAGACACCTCACAAATCCTACAGCTCATCTTATCTAAACTTGATAAACAAGAGAAAATAATTTCATCCCTTCAATCTCGCATCGAGAAATTAGACAATAATAGACAACAAAAACCAAAATGATTCGTTCACTAAACATAATGGAATGGAACGCAAATGGACTCTTACAACGACAACTGGAATTGGAAGCAGTTCTAAACATAGATAATGTAGATATTTGTCTCATTTCTGAGTCTCACTTTACAAAACAGTCCTACATAAAATTTAAAGGTTACAGGACCTACCACGCCTTACATCCCAACAATGTTGCGAGAGGGGGGAGTTCAATCATAATCAAAGAGAGCATTCAGCATAATGAACACGTTAAATTAGAAACTGAACGAATTCAATTGATAGGAGTATGTGTGGAAGCAGTTAATTATCGATTTGTAGTTGCAGCTGTCTACTGTCCTCCTCGATATTCATTCAGAAAAGAAGATCATCTATCAATGTTTGATATGTTGGGAACGAGATTTATCCTTGGCGGTGACTTCAATTCAAAACACATTCATTGGGGATCACGATTAACAACTCATAAGGGCAAGGTACTTTACGAAGCTGTAAGAGAGTCAAGATGTGAATCTCTTTCAACTGGAAAACCAACTTATTGGCCTACAGATACAAGTAAGATACCTGATCTCATAGACTTTTTCATAATCAAAAACATTTCAGTAAACTATTTGCAAGTAGAGGAAAGTTTTGATCTCAATTCAGACCACTCTCCAATTATTCTGAAGTTGAGTGACACTATTTTACAAAAACAAAATAATTATCCCACACTAGTTAATAAGTATACAGATTGGGATGGCTTTCAGCAAGTGTTGGAGGAAAGAATTAACCTGAATTCACCATTAACAACTGCAGATCAAATAGATGAGGAGCTGGAAAAATTTGTTACTGATATACAACAGGCAGCCTGGTGTAATACTCCGCAGACTAGGAAACGAAGAACAGTAGGAAATAATTATCCATTGGAAATAAGAGAAATGATTGCAGAGAAAAGAAGAGCTAGAAGGAGGTGGCAGCATTCACGTTCTCCTCAAGATAAAAGATTACTGAATACTCTCACACAGGAACTGAAAAGAGAGATACAGTTTATTAAAAATGAATCAATCAACAGTTACTTGAGTAATTTGACAGGACAAGGCAACACTGATTACTCACTATGGAAGGCTTCTAAGAAAATAAAAACACCCATCCAACAAGTTCCCCCTATTAGGAAACTGAATAGACAATGGGCCAAGAATAATGAAGAAAAGGCACAGGCATTTGCTGATCATCTTGTGAATGTCTTCCAGCCAAACGTTGCAGCTCAAGAAGATCTAGAAATTGAAGGTAACATCATGCAGGAAAATCAAGAACTGATGAATGTCTCAGTAGAAGAAGTGAGAAAGGAAATAAAACTTATGAATGCTAAGAAAACTCCAGGATTTGACCTGATAACTGGCTTAGTCCTGAAGCATCTACCAAGGAAAGCACTCATCAAGCTAACAAACATCCTGAATGCTTCATTCAGACTCAGATTTGTACCAGGAGTCTGGAAAGTAGCTGAAGTTATAATGTTACTCAAGCCAGGAAAAGAACCACATGAAGTAGCTTCATACAGACCAATTTCTTTGTTACCTGTGTTATCAAAGTTGTTTGAGAGGATATTGTTGAGTAGACTCAAGCCAATAATTGAGAGAAAGCAATTAATTCCTAATCATCAATTTGGTTTCAGAAAAAAACACTCCACAATTGATCAAGTACATAGGATAGTTAATATAATAGAGAAGAGCTTGGAAGAAAAAAAGGTTTGTTCAGCAGTTTTTCTCGACATAGGGCAAGCTTTTGACAAAGTATGGCATGAGGGACTTCTTTATAAACTGAAGAAAATGCTTCCTAAGCAATTTACAGAAATATTGCAATCATATTTGACAGGAAGGTACTTTAGAGTCAAATATGAAGATTCATATTCTGATCTAAGAGAGATAAAAGCAGGAGTTCCGCAAGGAAGTGTTTTAGGACCAGTCCTTTATCTTCTCTTCACTAGTGATATCCCTAATTTGGAGGAGAATACCACAGCCACGTTCGCAGATGACACCGCCCTACTAGCAGTAGACAGTGATGTTGGTATTGCAACAGCGAAGCTTCAGAGATCTGTCAACAAGATACAAGACTGGACCAAAAAGTGGAGAATGAAGCTCAATGAGGAAAAGTCGATTCATGTTAACTTCACCAACAAGAGAGCTGTGTACCTTCCAATCAACATCAATGGAATTAATATACCACATGAAAATCAAGCTAAATACCTAGGTATGACTCTTGATGCTAAGCTTCGCTGGAAAGAGCATGTCAAAAAGAAAAAAGAAGAACTGAACATAAAATACAAGAAATTCTACTGGCTTATTGGAAGAAACTCATCACTTTCAATACCAAACAAATTGCTCCTCTACAAGCAGATCTTCAAACCTGTTTGGACCTATGGAATACAACTATGGGGCTGCACCAAACAGAGCAACGTCACCATCATACAAAGATTCCAGAACAAGGTGCTCCGAAACATCGTTGATGCTCCCTGGTATGTGCGGAACAGCGACATCCATAGGGACCTGGGAGTCAACATGGTATCCTGTGAGATTCAAAGGTATGCAGAAAGTCATGAAGAACGGCTCCACCAACACACGAACGTCGAAGCAATCCAGCTGCTAGACAACGGAGGGTTGGTGCGGAGACTGAAAAGAAGGAAACCATTTGAATTGGTGTGCAGTGAAAGTGGTGTCTAGTGAAAAAGCAGAGCAGTGATTGAGTGAAATCTAGCTTAAGTAGTACAGTTAATAGATGTACATAATAATTATTAGTAGGTAGCAGTAAGAAATTCTAAAGAGAGTTTCACTGTAGTCCATATTATATACAATTAGTAAATTAGGTTTGATAAAATTTGCTCATTAGTCTCAAGACTAGATAGCAATAGTAATGTGATTAAAAAAAAAAAAAAAAAAAAAAAAAAATTTACAGTTTACATTTATCAAATTTTCAAATTCCCACATATTTTTCAATTCAGGTTTCAATGGTAATTTATTCTGATAGTAACCAGCAATCTTGATTATCTGATAATACAATTCTTTAGTTGAAATAATGCTAGGATGTAACACATTTTCAATTTGCAGAATGTTAAAGAGTTTTCAATGTCTTGGATCAAACTTAATACAATGTTATAATAACATATTCAACTGGTTCAGCAAATCTCTAAATTTCTCTAGTTCTACATAGTCGCTAAGTTTATCATTTACACATTTAAATTTATTCTCTAACTCATTAAAATTATAATTAACAATGTTCAACGTCTGATTAAATTCAGCAATAAGTTCTGAACTCAATGAATATTGGGCTGATATTTGATCAATCAAACTGTTTTGATTAGTTTTCAAATGTTCAAGTAAATAATCGTATCTTTCACCATCATACGAGTCCAAATTTCCAGTAATAAATTTTATTGCGGCTCCTATGCCATTCAATAGTCCTCTTTTAGATCGCTTATCATTAGCCACACTTATAATATCTAACTTATCTTCTATTACATTCCTAGTATGATTAATAAATTTCAAATAGTTTACTATATCTCTTGCTTTACTACCATTATCAGTTATATATTCTAAATTTTCCACTATTGGAATCTTATTTCTAATATTTTCAGATACCTTAACATAGTACATATTCAAATTATCAACATGATCAAGAATACTTTCTAATTCATGATAATGTATGAAAGTGTGTTTCGAAATCTCTAACTTTGCAGAGCCTAAATCTGCTGCAATTTTTCCTAGATTACTACTTATATTCCTGAATTCTTCAGCTTTAGAAGAATGATTCGTCATAATCATTAGGCAGAGGAGGAACCTGGAAGAACAGGATTTGAATTAGGATCGATTGTTACTTGTTCAGTTCTCTCATTAGGTTGATCTTTGTTCAGTTTCTTAAACTTTCTAGGTTTTTTAATCTTGGATAAATGAATTTTCTCTCTAGTGTTATGATGTCGGGGATTTATTTTGGCAGTTTTAAGTTCTCGATTCACTGATAAGAGAGTTTCTTTGTTGAATTTATTTTTAGTTTTACTTTGTTTTTGCACATTCCTCACATAAACTTCTTTTGGAATTTCTGGTAGTTCTTCTCGATCTTCGTTCCTTTCGTTGATGACATGTTCTTTTCTACTTCGGTTTATTTTCCGTATATGGTCTAATAGTCGTTTAGTTTTTTCTTTGTGATTATTAACATATTCGTTAATAAATCTGTTCTGAATGTCAATTTTGAGAATGGGATTAGATTCTATGTGTCCGTATAAAACTTCCAAAGGTGTCAGTTTTGTTACCGAGTGAATGCTATTGTTACAAGCAATTACGGCGTACTTTACTTTACTTTCAATGGTTTCTGTTTTGAACTCGTCGCGATTATTAAATATTCTGATGTGCTCAATTATCGTAAATGAAAACGTTCGGCTAAGCCATTTGAAGGCGGATGTTGAGTACTTATCCAGTGCATTTCGATTTTGTGCAATTCTGTCAATTCCTTTACTAAGCCATTATTGAATTCACATCCATTGTCGGCAACTATAGTTTGAGGGATACCATGATGCGAAAAGAAACTAAGCAGTTTGTCTGCTACCTCAACACTGTTGCAACTTGTTATTGGATAGCATTGTGCGTATCTTGAAAAACTATTCATGATCGTGAGAAATTTCTTTTTTTCAAATGTTATACTGTCCACGTGAATGGCCTTGTAGCTGTCGGTGTCAAGTATATTTCTAAATTAAGTGGATTTCGTACATACTTTGTTTTGAGACTTATCTCACATTTGTTAATAAAATTTTGAATATAATTTTTCACGTTGGGCCAATAGTATTTTCTTCTTATCTTATCGTACGTTTCTTGTATACCTCTGTGAGGTATACAAATCTTTCATAGAACTCATTTTCAAAATACAAGCTATATCTAACATTGGGCACTAAATATTCTTTCACGAAGTCAATCACATTTTTATCGAAATTCTCAGATATCTCTACTATCATTCTTGTTTTACTATCAAATATTTTATTAATAGTGACTTTCTTTGGGTTATTGCTCACAAGTTTCAATATGACTTGGTTTTTAGCATAGTTAACTGGGTCATCTGAAACTGGTATCTCTACTGATGTGTTACTTTCATAATTAGAATGTTGCGTATGTGAATTATTTTCTATAAACTCATCTTCAGCAGGACCTATGAGATCTGGTTCATCATTTTCGAATCCTCTAAATGGGGTTTCATTTTCGAATCCTCTAATTGGGGTTTCATTATCATCTGTACCGGTTTCATTTTCTAATCTTTGAAATAACGTTTCATTATCGTCCACGTTAGCAATTATAGATTGTGCATCCTCGTTAGGTATGATATTCACTACATTTTCAATGGCTTCATTAATTACAATCGCATCAATATCACTGAATAATCTGGGTGAGTTTTTGTTGTGTGTGTTATTATTATTCAACTGAATTCGGGAAAGGGCATCTGCGTTTTGATTCGTTGTTCCTTTTTTATAACATATGTCATAATCAAATTCTTCTAATTTCAGTCACCATCTTAATAATTTTGAATTCGGTTCTTTTATAGAAAATAACCATTGTAGGGGTTTGTGGTCAGTGAATATTTTGAATGTTCTAGCATAGAGATAGGGGCGGAAGTACTTGGTAGCCCAAACTATCGCTAAAAGTTCTTTTTCAATAGTTGAATAGTTCATTTCAGTTTGGTTGAGAGTTCTACTTGCATATGCACAAGGCAAATCGGCACCGTCTTTGTTCTGACTAAGAACTGCCCCAATAGCTAAATTGCTAGCATCTGTTGTAAGGTTGAATTGTTTTTCAAAATCAGGATACTGAAGAATTGGTCCGTTAGTGAGGATATTCATACAAGTTTTAAAACATTTCATGTACTCTCTGGGTCTTGTATATCTATTTTAGCATTTCTTTCCAAATATTTAGTTAGAGGTTTTGTTAAATGAGTAAAGTTGTTAATGAATTTTCGATAGTATCCAGGTCTTAACCTTTTATATACTTGTCTTAGTCGATCAATGTGTTCTTCTAAACTAGTTGAAAAAATAATAAAGTCATCTAAATATATTAAACACAATTCATTTTGGAGTCCTCTTATATGCTATTCATAGCTTTTTGGAAAGTGGGTGGACCGTTTTTGAGACCGAAGGGCATTCGTAAAAAATCGTAATGACCCGTGTCTGTAGAGAATGCAGTATTTTCAATACTGCTAGGATCCATTTCTATCTGATGGAAGCCAGAGAATAAGTCTAGGGTAGTGAAGTACTGTGCTCTTCCTAATTTGTCTAGAATATCCGTAATATTAGGAAGTGGGAATTTATCGTCTACAGTCTTAGAATTCAAACCGCGATAGTTAATTACAACTCGAAATTTCTTTTTACCAGAAGCATCTTGTTTCTTTGGAATGACCCATATTGGTGAATTCCAAGGTGAATTGGAGGGTTGAATTATTTTTTGTTTCAACATTTCATCAATCTGCTATTTTTCGGCATTCATATCTAATTTTCTAAGTTTCTAATTTTTGATAGATCGATTTTGTTAGTTTTGTGATGGAGTAGATTCAAATTATTGCATGCATTATGATTACGTAACTCACTTGGAATAATACAATTATTATAGTTTTCAAGCGATTCTACTGACATTGGTTTGTGAATGGTAAATTTCTTGTCTGACGTAGTGGGGTTCAAAATAGAACAATAGGCTTTGTTTCCTTTCACTTTCACTAGACACTGAGGAATTTCAAGTCCGGAAAAGTTTTTGTATGATACTATAGCTTCACCTTCATTCATATTTTCAATTGGAATTTCTATAATGGATTGAGTTCTAGCTTGTATTAGAAATGATTTTACTTGTCTCATTTGATTTTTGTATGGTTTGTTGACTTCACTTTTGAATAATTTTCTTCAGCGTTAAAATAATAAATAGGCAGTTTCATCCCATTGAAATCAATAATGTCATTGATGAAATCCAAATTTATTTTAAGATTTTTCAAATTGTCAAGTCCGAGAAGAAGGTCAAAGTTTTTATGAAAATCAAAGAGATAGAACGTGTGTTTAGATTTTCCTAATAAAGAAATCTTTGTACTGTATTTCTCTTGTGAAATACTATGCGCTGTTGCTACTTCAAAAGGGTCTTCTATCAAGTTTTCTTTGTAACATTCCATACCTATGAAGTTTTTCACGAATGACCTAGTGCTTCCTGTGTCGATTAGAACTCTAAATCTTGTTTTAGGGTCAATGAAGTAGGGAAGTTCATTTTTGTCATCTTCAAGTTCATAATTGAAAATTTCTTTCGAGGCTAGTATCCTCTAAAAAACACTGATTTTGATTTTTCGGCTGGCTGGAAATATGTTTCATTTTCGTTTTCAACTGAGAGCTGTTTGAATTCGTCTGATAATTCTTTCTGAGCGTTTTCTCTGAAATTATTATGAAACTCATCATTTTGCATTTCGTCAATTGGTCGACTTGTCATTTGAAACAGTCTTGGTCTTTTTTGGGGACGATTGTTGATTGAGGAAATGCTCATTGGCGTTGGTTGATACGAATTTTGGGGTCTACTTGGTTGGTTGTAGTTTGGATTTTGAGCTCTTGGCTGATTTGTGTTGAAATACTGTGGTTTTGGTTGATTGTTTTGAAAATGTTGTTGAGGTCTGTTCATGTGTTGATTTTGGAAGTGTTGATTTTTATTTTGAAAGAACTCCTTGCCTCCTCTTCTTACCTCCTTACCTCTTACCTCTTCGCGATAGAACGGTTGAAACCGAAAAACCAAATTCACGTTTTTGAAGTGTCCAGTTAGGATTGTGATTAATCAAATAGTCTTTTTAAAAAATGAATTTATTTGTTAACCACATATTACAATAATCTTATATCTCGCGATAGAGCTCCGTTTGCTATTTCCGCTAGCTTGGAACTGACTACTATTACAAAGCTACCTTCCACTACAACTATGATGCATCAGCAATAATGGAATGAGGAGTGCTGAGTATATAAGTAATTAGCTATATAACTTGAATGAATGAATATATTATCAAGTATAAAAACATATTTTTATTAAATGATATAGTTCAATATTATTTTAGACCAAATGCAACCTATAAATACAAAATTTATAAAACAAAACTAACAGTAGTTAGAAGACAGCTCATTTATATATGTACAAGATTCATAAATGAATAATTGCCTTTTGATCTGGAAGCAAGAATTAATTACAAAATACTAAAAAATTGGATAATAGAAAACTATTTCTTTTCAATTGAAATCATTATCTAATTTTTGAAAAAACATATTTTAAAGCATGGATTATTATTTTATTATTTTTTCTCTCTCTCTATTATTGTATAAAACTAGGAAACAACCAATGTAACAAATTTATTCAAGCATAACTAACTGTTTGCAAGTCTCACCAGCGGGCAAGGCTCAATTCCTTTTGGTGATGCCAAATTACACATGAAAAGTATGTCATTATGATTTTGGTATTATTTATGCTTAATTTTTATTTTATTATTTTATACCTTTGATTATAAAATTATGTATTTACTTTTATTATGTTTTGAATATGTATTTATTATATAGCAAATAAATGATTTGATTTGAATCTAAAATGCTATAGGGCCTACTCGATAAACTTGTTTGTTCAATTTTTTGGATCCACATTACATTCCCTTAATTAATATACATCACTTTAAAAAAAATTGATTAAAATTTTTACATGACGCATATTTCAGTTTTAAAATGGAAGTGAATGTTCTATCAAGAAAAATAACACAAAAATCAAAGGTATATATTGTAGACTATTTTGTAGACTACAAGAATAAATTGTTGAGAAAACACAAGACTTCGGATACATAAAAAATAAACAAAACAAGGCAGTAAAGCATGATACATAAGAACAATGAAAATCGAAATAGCTGAAAATTGCAAAAAATAAATTAAATTAAATTAATGAATAATTGAATAAATTTAAGAATTGATGAATAAAATTGTAGTCTACAAGAATACAAAAGCAATGGAACTATTCAATAGATAGAGCACATGGATAACTTACTGCCAGTACCAAGTTAATTGTTGGAGAAAGATAATAAGAAAAAAAATGAACGTGGAAGATAGAACATCAATAATAATAGAACAATGAGGCAAAAGTAAAAATAAAAATAGAAGAGTGGAGGATTGTGGACGTAAGGAGATGAAGTAGATTTATGGGTGAATAAGTGGATGTGGTAGTAAGTAGATGAAGGGGAACAAAAACGATAACTAGAAGAGAAACCATTCTATTATTACCATTCTTTGCATGGTTTTTATCAGTATAACCGTTTTATTATTTTTTTGGAAAATAGATTTGATTGATCGGGTACTGACCATGGGCATGGGTTGTTGGTTGTAGTTGAAGGCTGTTGAACCCCCGCCGACCGGCTGATGTGCATAGGGCGGTGACGTCACCTGATTGGACATCGGGTAGGAGGTGGGGTGGGGCGAGAACGGCGAAAGGGGGCTGGTGGGGTAGGGGGGCAGGGGACCAGTGGTCGAGGGGAAGGGGGAGGTGGTGTAGTCGATGGTTGTCAGCGATATCTCACCATCCACTGCCAAGTGGCTCACCCGGTGAAACACCATGCGGTGCTCGAATGTGCAGAAGTGCTGTCCACTCACCACTATCTGCAAAAATTACAAACTACTTCAAACGATGCCAAAACAATTGATATGCTGGACAAAAATAGAATGAGTATATATATATATAGAATGAATATATATATATATATATATATATATATATATATATATATATATAATTATATTGACTTTTCCATTAAATTGTCCTATACCCTACTTGTTATAACATGCTCAATTAAGTAAGATTAGTTGTCATGAGTATTTACTTTCTTTGTAATTATGAATTATTAAATTTTATTCTCAAAACGTATTCAGATACACTTGTGCCTGCCATACCATTAGAGACTAAAATAGGATAAAATTCAAACAATGTGTAAAACAATAAATAGACTAGGTATCTAGGTGTCAAACCACAGATATAGTGGTAGAAAGATAAATCTTTGGTTTAACAATGTCTAGTTCATTTTTTTAAACATGGATAACTATATTCCGAGAGATATTACTTTTAACATGAAGAGGGAAAACCAGTTTCTCCTTTCACACTTTGTAGCAAGGACAGAGAAGTGGAGAGGAGTAAGCAATTGGATACTGACACAGAAGTAAGGAGAATGCTGTTAGGTAGTGAGAGTGATTAGTGGAGGAAAGAGTATTGGGCTTCTCTGTCTTCGAGTGAGAGTAGTGTTAAAAGTAGTCTAATATCTCTCGGACTATAGCACAACATCACCTCCACAGCTACATTCATAAAATAAAATAATATAAAATTAAAAAATAATATAAAATAATGGCGAGAGTGACACTGGTTGCAAACAAAAGCTCCAATTTCTAAGCAAGACGAAATTCGGTAGACACATGCATAGATCAGTAGCAACGCCAGGAGATCGAGTAATGTGATCCTATAATCATCACTCACCTATCGATCACACGATCGACACATTGACATAGTTTCAACACATTGAAGAGGTGAGGAACTGAACTCTAGAGCCACTAGCTCACACTTAACAACCGAGAGTTGGGCATCGACATTCCCAGATAGTTCCCAAATAATCAAAATGAGAAATCGATGATAAGTAACCAAGGTAATAAAGGAGGAAAACCGAAAGTAAGGGTGGTGTGAAAAGAATATGGATAAAACAAGGAGACAAAGGAGGAAAACGAAGAGTACATGTAGTAAGAGAGGAAGAGGAAGAAAACAATGAGAAAAAACGAAAAGTACTGGTAGTGCAAGAAGAACAAGAAGATGAAAAGGAATTAGGAGACTATCCACATTAGACACAAGAGAGGTAGAGATGAAGGGGAGAAATTAAAAGTGTGGATGGAGCGACATGAACTGGAATAGAAAAATAACATTTATTATTTGTTCTGAAATAATTGTTTTTATGTTAGATAAACATATTTGAATATGAAGAAAATTGAAAAAGAAGAGAAGGAAGAATAAGAAGAAGTAGCCTAGTAGAAATTGCACTGACCCTGTAATGCATGGCCTCACAGCAGATAACGATGTCGAAAAGCGAGCCGCGTACAAATGGAAAGCCGCCATCGGTCTCCTCGGGTCCCCAGTTCATGTTTTGAATGTTATTGCGCACCACACATTGGCGCAGAAAGTCCACCCCGAAGTGCAGAGCCACGTCATCGCGAGGATAGACGTTCGGCCCGTTTTGTAAGTTGATAGCGAACCTATAAACATTGCAAATCTCACTCAGGCATTCAATTACACAACTGAACTCTGTTGTTGAAGATTTTATAGAATTATACAATAATACTATAAGCATTGAAACTTAGGTTTTTTATGAATAAATCTATTCAAGTAGAAGATAAAACATACAGCTTTCAAGCATTTTATTTACTAATATTATTACCCGATCGGTAACATGGTTTTACAGTGGCTCAATTTCATGACAATAATAACATTTTATTCGGCTTTTCAACATCATGGAATATAATGTGTTTCATATTTTCTTAAAATTTATGGAATCAGGGCTACTTATTTTTATTTATAAAATAGTATTATAGTACCCTTTTTTGAAATTAATATAAAATGGTCATTCAATTTGTTGTACTAGTCGTTTTAATTTATTTTTTAATCTATTATTTTATATTAAGCTAATTAAAAAAAGGGTACTATAATACTATTTTATAAATATGTGTTTCAATATGAATGTAAAATATTAAATTTACAAGAAAGAAAGAGAAGTAGCCTACATAGTTCTTATTTGGGATAATTCTTTTAGACTGGCTGAATAATAGATTAGAATTATGAAAATAATTAAATGAGAGCAAAATATGCTCTTAACAAGCGAAAGCCAAGGCTCCACCAACCAACTTCGTGGTATCTTCTAAGTGCAATCATTCATACCTCTTTTCCTTGTTTATTTTCTTAAAATAATATTATTTTCGCCAGTTATATGGCTCCATCGCCCTACTATATTTTTAATTAGTCAGATATCTCAGATCAATGTATTCTCAGTGTTTAAAAACATCTGCATACATGTAAGAACTGAATACTGAAACGTATTTACTGTTCCATCTAATTTAATTGCATTTACTATACTTTGTTCCTTGAATCATTTTATTATAATGATTGGCTTCCTTTGACTGATCCTGATTCATGATCTGGAATCACAAATTTGGTTTTGATTATGAAGCAATGCGATAAATAATCCAAGATCGACTTGAAGCTAAATCTGGTGATGTGGTGATAATGTAATTTGAATTCAAATAGTTCAACTCAGTCTAAAAACTTTACTTACCTATTGCAATTGGGAAAAATATTTCCTCTAATTGTAATCGTTCCTCCGGGTGAAAGGGGACCAGCAATTGGACCTATATAAGGGACAATCTGTAACCAAAATAATATAGAAAATATAAAAATTCATAATATAAACATTTTTATTCTAAAGAAAGCAGGGGTGAAGATTCAGAATCTTCATTTCCAAGAATAAATCGGATTGAAAAAGCATAGAAGTAGCTTGGGCTCAGTTTATACTTGCAGTTGTGGGATGCTTAAGCAATTTGTCCAAGTGAATAAATAAAAATATATATTTATTGCCAAAAAACATAAAAAATGCAAAACAATAATATTTTAAACAGTATTTTTGGCGTGACTGGGATAAGAGAAGCCTTGCGCTCCAGCCAAACCAATAGTCTGTTGAAAGCGTGTATAAAAATAGCGGTGAACACAGTGCGGAAATTTATGAACACCTGCTGTCAATGCTACCAACATTCAGCCTATTCATTCTATGCGTATGCTTACAATTTTAATAATTTTTTTACTATGTAGTATCGACTAGAGTAGTATGTACATTTCAAGAAATTTAATCTGGCAGTTTTCTCTCTCTCTCTCTCTGATGACATGCGATTGGCCATTGGCAAATGGCAGGTCACAGACCTTGTGCAGTTCGATTTCAGCAAAGCGTTTGACAAGGTCTCTCATCCATTGCTTTTCTGAAGCATCAATGTCACCTATCTGATTTAGTTGTTGCCTGGTTCTCATCATAGCTATTGGGTCGCTTCCAAGCTGTTATTGATAATGTTGGAAGTATGTCAGCATGGTATCCAGTGTCGCGGGGTGTACCACAGGGTTCGGTCCTGGGGCCATTGCTCTTTTCAATATTCATTAATAATGCATCATTAGTCTTTAAAACTGTTCATTCCACCTCTTTGACCCCATTCCGACTTCAGGCCCATAAATATTCTCTCACCCCTTTCTAAGGGTTTAGAGAGGGTAGTACATCAGCAGGTTAATAATTATCTTACAATGAAAAACTCTTTAAGTGATTTTCAATCTGGTTTTAAGAAAGGCCACAGTACCACCACTGCATTGCTTTGTGTGACTGAGGATATTCGTGGGGCGATGGATGGAAGACAGGCTACTCTGCTAGTGCTGATAGATTTCAGTAAAGCTTTCGATTGCGTCTACCAGCCTCTCCTGTTGAAAAAACAGAGGAATTTGGGGTTCTCCACTCATGTAGTGGATTGGTTCAGTTCCTACCTGAGCAACAGGTGTCAATCTGTGAAATACAATGGGTTCTCATGTGGCTATAAAATTGTAGAGAGGGGCGTTCCCCAGGGGTCTATACTTGGGCCTCTCTTGTTCAGTATATATATTAATGATGTAACCAATATCTTCAGATTCTCCAAACAGCACCTTCATGCCGATGACCTGCAATTGTACATCCACTTTAACTTGAACGACTTTACTACTACAGTTGACAATATGAATCACAATATTGTGTGAACTATTAGACAATATAAATCTTGAGACTCTTACAGACTGGACTGTGAAACATGGACTAAGAATTAACGAAACGAAATCCAAGGCAATAATTATTGGTTGCACTAAACTCATGACTCGCCGAGATTTCAACGTTGATAATGGACCGTACATCAAAATAAATGACAAAAATTTGAATTACAGTGACTTTGTTACAAATCTGGGACTGACGATAGACAAAACACTTGACTGGACGAAACAAATCAACAGCACCTGTAATAAGGTATTTGCTGGTATCCACTCACTTAATAAGGTCAGTGACTTCATAACATTTCATGTGAAGGTGATGCTGGTTAAGTCATTGATTTTCCCACACTTCTCTTACGGTGACATTGTGATCAATGACATGACTGTGGCCTTGTCTGAGCGACTGCAGAGGGCTAATAATTATTGCATCCGGTTCATCTGCAATCTTGGAAGAAATGATCATATCGGATATCACCCATTTTTTCCAGCAACTACATGTGCCAAAGCTCAAACATATGAGGGAGTATCACATTCTGATGCTGCTTCATGACCTATTACATTTAAAAACCCCAGGTTATTTGGTTAATAAACTTGTTTTTATTGGGGATCGTAGTGTGAGAGGTACTAGGCAGGGCTCCCAACTATTAGTTATTCCAAACCATAGAACATCCAAACATCCATGTACAACAAATCATTTCATGTACAGTATCAGCTTGCCGGATCTGGAATCTGTTGCCTCCAACGGTGAAGAGTATTGGCAGTCGAGCTCTGTTTGGTGTGGCAGTATTGAATTGGCTGGGATCTGGCGGCGCGGATTAGGCTTGAGTCGAGTTTTATTTTTATTGTTCTATTTACATTATCAATCTACCTGAATTTTGGTCCTTTTTACTATCTTATGCAACTATAGATTTTTATCTTATGTTATGTTGTTCTCTGATAATTAGTATACTTTGTGAAATCTTTATTTTTAGGGTGTTTTGTGTGCGTGTGTGAGTGAATGGCAACTTATTTAGATCATCATAATTTCTTATAGGTTCTCTTATAGGATTTATCACGTGAAATATTCTATTAAAATAATATTGTTTTCCAATAATTGTATTAATAAATTGAGTTTAAGATTCTCTTATATTATAAGTGAAAAGTGATTGTATTCTTATTCAGAATTTTATTTATTTCTATTATTAATCTTATGTAATCTTATTACATAATATGTAATCAATTATTTTTTTAACTATTGTGTAATCTATGTATGTAATTTTTTCTCATTGTAAAGGGTTGTGTGGTAGAGAGGACCAGGAGTCCTAACTCCACCCTAATAAAGGCAATTAATCAATCAATCTTTGCAGATTACCTTATTATTTATTGCCACTCATCTGTTGACGTCATTGCAGATTAATAATTATCTTACAATGAAAAACTCTTTAAGTGATTTTCAATCTGGTTTTAAGAAAGGCCACAGTACCACCACTGCATTGCTTTGTGTGACTGAGGATATTCGTGGGGCGATGGATGGAAGACAGGCTACTCTGCTAGTGCTGATAGATTTCAGTAAAGCTTTCGATTGCGTCTACCAGCCTCTCCTGTTGAAAAAACAGAGGAATTTGGGGTTCTCCACTCATGTAGTGGATTGGTTCAGTTCCTACCTGAGCAACAGGTGTCAATCTGTGAAATACAATGGGTTCTCATGTGGCTATAAAATTGTAGAGAGGGGCGTTCCCCAGGGGTCTATACTTGGGCCTCTCTTGTTCAGTATATATATTAATGATGTAACCAATATCTTCAGATTCTCCAAACAGCACCTTCATGCCGATGACCTGCAATTGTACATCCACTTTAACTTGAACGACTTTACTACTACAGTTGACAATATGAATCACAATATTGTGTGAACTATTAGACAATATAAATCTTGAGACTCTTACAGACTGGACTGTGAAACATGGACTAAGAATTAACGAAACGAAATCCAAGGCAATAATTATTGGTTGCACTAAACTCATGACTCGCCGAGATTTCAACGTTGATAATGGACCGTACATCAAAATAAATGACAAAAATTTGAATTACAGTGACTTTGTTACAAATCTGGGACTGACGATAGACAAAACACTTGACTGGACGAAACAAATCAACAGCACCTGTAATAAGGTATTTGCTGGTATCCACTCACTTAATAAGGTCAGTGACTTCATAACATTTCATGTGAAGGTGATGCTGGTTAAGTCATTGATTTTCCCACACTTCTCTTACGGTGACATTGTGATCAATGACATGACTGTGGCCTTGTCTGAGCGACTGCAGAGGGCTAATAATTATTGCATCCGGTTCATCTGCAATCTTGGAAGAAATGATCATATCGGATATCACCCATTTTTTCCAGCAACTACATGTGCCAAAGCTCAAACATATGAGGGAGTATCACATTCTGATGCTGCTTCATGACCTATTACATTTAAAAACCCCAGGTTATTTGGTTAATAAACTTGTTTTTATTGGGGATCGTAGTGTGAGAGGTACTAGGCAGGGCTCCCAACTATTAGTTATTCCAAACCATAGAACATCCAAACATCCATGTACAACAAATCATTTCATGTACAGTATCAGCTTGCCGGATCTGGAATCTGTTGCCTCCAACGGTGAAGAGTATTGGCAGTCGAGCTCTGTTTGGTGTGGCAGTATTGAATTGGCTGGGATCTGGCGGCGCGGATTAGGCTTGAGTCGAGTTTTATTTTTATTGTTCTATTTACATTATCAATCTACCTGAATTTTGGTCCTTTTTACTATCTTATGCAACTATAGATTTTTATCTTATGTTATGTTGTTCTCTGATAATTAGTATACTTTGTGAAATCTTTATTTTTAGGGTGTTTTGTGTGCGTGTGTGAGTGAATGGCAACTTATTTAGATCATCATAATTTCTTATAGGTTCTCTTATAGGATTTATCACGTGAAATATTCTATTAAAATAATATTGTTTTCCAATAATTGTATTAATAAATTGAGTTTAAGATTCTCTTATATTATAAGTGAAAAGTGATTGTATTCTTATTCAGAATTTTATTTATTTCTATTATTAATCTTATGTAATCTTATTACATAATATGTAATCAATTATTTTTTTTAACTATTGTGTAATCTATGTATGTAATTTTTTCTCATTGTAAAGGGTTGTGTGGTAGAGAGGACCAGGAGTCCTAACTCCACCCTAATAAAGGCAATTAATCAATCAATCTTTGCAGATTACCTTATTATTTATTGCCACTCATCTGTTGACGTCATTGCAGATTGCATAAACAATATTAATGCAAATGTCTCCTCACTTCTTCTTTGGGCTGATGCTCATGAGCTTGCCCACCGCAATCATACAAACACCACAAGAGCTATCCATGTATTCCCTACCCTCAATCATACAAACACCACAAGAGCTATCCATGGCTTCCCTACCCTCAATCATACAAACACCACAATAGCTATCCATGGCTTCCCTACCCTCAATCATACAAACACCACAAGAGCTATCCATGGCTTCCCCACCCTCAATCATACAAACACCACAAGAGCTATCCATGGCTTCCCTACCCTCAATCATACAAACACCACAATAGCTATCCATGGCTTCCCTACCCTCAATCATACAAACACCACAAGAGCTATCCATGGCTTCCCTACCCTCAATCATACAAACACCAGAAGAGCTATCCATGGCTTCCCTACCTCAATCATACAAACACCACAAGAGCTATCCATGGCTTCCCTACCCTCAATCATACAAACACCGCAAGAGCTATCCATGGCTTCCCTACCTCAATCATACAACACCACAAGAGCTATCCATGGCTTCCCTACCCTCAATCATACAAACACCACAAGAGCTATCCATGGCTTCCCTACCCTCAATCATACAACACCACAAGAGCTATCCATGGCTTCCCTACCCTCAATCATACAAGGTGGGGCAGTCAAACAGCACTATTTTAGGTATTAAAATAACTTACACAGAAAATATTTTTAAGTAATATATTCAACAAATAGTTAGAACACAAATGGAAATTTTTGTTATAAACAGAAAAATTGTTACTTTTTGAATATTACTCCAGTAAGGTGGAGACCATCATTTTGCACACATTGTCTAAGTCTTGAACTGAAATCCTCACTAACACGTCGTAGCACCTGTGGTGTTATTGCACGAATTTCTTGTGTAATCCGCATTTTTAAGTCCTGTATTGTTGCTGGACGAGTCTCTAGAACTTTTGACGTGAGGTATCCCCATAAAAAGAAATCACACGAGCTTAGATCGGGTGATCGAGGAGGCCACTGAATATCCCCATTCCTACTGATCAAGTGGTTCAGAAAAAGATTTCTCATAAGATCCATTGATACTCTTGCCGTATGGCTAGTTGCTCCATCTTGTTGAAAATGAGTGCCCTCATTCACATGAAATAGTCGAAGTTCAGGAATGAGGAAGTTGTTCAGCATTTGAACATAGCGAGCTGATGTTACTGTAACGGCGTGGCCGTTGTCATCCTCAAAAAAATATGGGCCAATTATTCCATTCGTAGACATCGCACACCAAACAGTCACTTTGGGCGAATGGAGTGGCCTTTCATGAAGCTCTTGAGGATTAAGAACAGCCCAATACCGAAAATTTTGTTTGTTTACGTTTCCAATTAGATGGAAATGAGCCTCATCGCTCATCCATAAGTTATGGGGTTAAGTAGTGGGTTGTCTTCAAATAACTGTAACATCTGCTCACAAAAGCCAACACGAATAGGATAGTCTGTAGGATTGAAAGCATGCACAATTTGAATTTTATACGGATGTAAATGTAAGTCATCATGTAAATTTGTCTTATGGTGCGAGTTGAAAGTCCAAGAGCAATGCTATGGCGCCTGGCAGATCTTCGTGGACTTCTTGTAAACGATTCACGTACAGCTTCCACATTCTCGGGCGCTCTAACAGTTCTTACACTACCACCCCTTGTTACTGTTGTTTTACCCGCTGTAAAGTCCAAACAGAAATGGAAATCCAAACAGTCCAATTACAGTCTGCTGTAATTGTTAGTCCAAACAGAAATGGCTTTCCTGCTTGGAACAGGCGCACGAGGTGCAAGATGAAAATTTAGGGGGAACTCGCGTTGTGCACGAATGAAACTTCGGCCATTTTCTAAATATGCTGTAACAATGAAGCCGCGCTGTTCACCGGTCCACTTCTCCATGGTTACTAACTTCAAAACGTCTAGAACATTCCGATCACTGCTACTTCCCCCACCATACACCTCCTCTACTACACTGGCTTTGTTAAATCGTGCGGTTTGACTGCCCCACCTTGTACAAACACCACAAGAGCTATCCATGGCTTCCCTACCCTCAATCATACAAACACCAGAAGAGCTATCCATGGCTTCCCCACCCTCAATCATACAAACACCACAAGAGCTATCCATGGCTTCCCTACCCTCAATCATACAAACACCACAAGAGCTATCCATGGCTTCCCTACCCTCAATCATACAAACACCAGAAGAGCTATCCATGGCTTCCCTACCCTCAATCATACAAACACCACAAGAGCTATCCATGGCTTCCCTACCCTCAATCATACAAACACCGCAAGAGCTATCCATGGCTTCCCTACCCTCAATCATACAAACACCACAAGAGCTATCCATGGCTTCCCTACCCTCAATCATACAAACACCACAAGAGCTATCCATGGCTTCCCTACCCTCAATCATACAAACACCACAAGAGCTATCCATGGCTTCCCTACCCTCAATCATACAAGGTGGGGCAGTCAAACAGCACTATTTTAGGTATTAAAATAACTTACACAGAAAATATTTTTAAGTAATATATTTCAACAAATAGTTAGAACACAAATGGAAATTTTTGTTATAAACAGAAAAATTGTTACTTTTTGAATATTACTCCAGTAAGGTGGAGACCATCATTTTGCACACATTGTCTAAGTCTTGAACTGAAATCCTCACTAACACGTCGTAGCACCTGTGGTGTTATTGCACGAATTTCTTGTGTAATCCGCATTTTTAAGTCCTGTATTGTTGCTGGACGAGTCTCTAGAACTTTTGACGTGAGGTATCCCCATAAAAAGAAATCACACGAGCTTAGATCGGGTGATCGAGGAGGCCACTGAATATCCCCATTCCTACTGATCAAGTGGTTCAGAAAAAGATTTCTCATAAGATCCATTGATACTCTTGCCGTATGGCTAGTTGCTCCATCTTGTTGAAAATGAGTGCCCTCATTCACATGAAATAGTCGAAGTTCAGGAATGAGGAAGTTGTTCAGCATTTGAACATAGCGAGCTGATGTTACTGTAACGGCGTGGCCGTTGTCATCCTCAAAAAAATATGGGCCAATTATTCCATTCGTAGACATCGCACACCAAACAGTCACTTTGGGCGAATGGAGTGGCCTTTCATGAAGCTCTTGAGGATTAAGAACAGCCCAATACCGAAAATTTTGTTTGTTTACGTTTCCAATTAGATGGAAATGAGCCTCATCGCTCATCCATAAGTTATGGGGTTAAGTAGTGGGTTGTCTTCAAATAACTGTAACATCTGCTCACAAAAGCCAACACGAATAGGATAGTCTGTAGGATTGAAAGCATGCACAATTTGAATTTTATACGGATGTAAATGTAAGTCATCATGTAAAATTTGTCTTACGGTGCGAGTTGAAAGTCCAAGAGCAATGCTATGGCGCCTGGCAGATCTTCGTGGACTTCTTGTAAACGATTCACGTACAGCTTCCACATTCTCGGGCGCTCTAACAGTTCTTACACTACCACCCCTTGTTACTGTTGTTTTACCCGCTGTAAAGTCCAAACAGAAATGGAAATCCAAACAGTCCAATTACAGTCTGCTGTAATTGTTAGTCCAAACAGAAATGGCTTTCCTGCTTGGAACAGGCGCACGAGGTGCAAGATGAAAATTTAGGGGGAACTCGCGTTGTGCACGAATGAAACTTCGGCCATTTTCTAAATATGCTGTAACAATGAAGCCGCGCTGTTCACCGGTCCACTTCTCCATGGTTACTAACTTCAAAACGTCTAGAACATTCCGATCACTGCTACTTCCCCCACCATACACCTCCTCTACTACACTGGCTTTGTTAAATCGTGCGGTTTGACTGCCCCACCTTGTACAAACACCACAAGAGCTATCCATGGCTTCCCTACCCTCAATCATACAAACACCAGAAGAGCTATCCATGGCTTCCCCACCCTCAATCATACAAACACCACAAGAGCTATCCATGGCTTCCCTACCCTCAATCATACAAACACCACAAGAGCTATCCATGGCTTCCCTACCCTCAATCATACAAACACCACAAGAGCTATCCATGGCTTCCCTACCCTCAATCATACAAACACCACAAGAGCTATCCATGGCTTCCCTACCCTCAATCATACAAACACCACAAGATCTATCCATGGCTTCCCTAGACTTCTCAACCGTATTGATCTACAGACACTTCCTGCTATTGTGATTAGTGATGTGCAAATAGTTTACTCAAAGTGCCTCAAAATCCTGGGTGTTCTCCTCAATCAAAGTCTTAGCTGGAAAGATCAGACTACTCATGTGTGCAGTCATGTTTTTTCAGGAATGCACCAGTTTTACAGACTCAACAACTTCCTTCCTTGAGCATAAGAGTCTTATTGGTGAGAGCACTGATACAGTCTTTGCTGGATTACTGTTGCTTGGCTTACATTGAGCTAACTGCTGAACAGAATAATAGACTAAAAAGATCACTGAATTATGCTGTCAGTTTTATTTTTGACGCTAAGCGTTATGACCACAACAGTCCTTTATTTAAGGAGCTGGGGTGGCTCAAGCGCAGAAAGTATTTCCTTCTCGTCTCAACTTACAAGCTAATTGTGAGAAGTGATGGTCTTGGCTATATTCGAGACTCCTTCTCACTCCTCGCTGACATCCAATCCAATTGTGGCACTAGGTCTCATCACCTCACACTCCAAATACCACTTCATCAAACAGCTATTTTCAACTCATCTTTCCTCACATCCACCTGTCGAGCATGCAACTCTCTGCCGTACCACCTGATCCAATACAATTCATTGGCTTGCTTCAAAAGGAATCTGTTCAAATATTTAATTGATGGTGACTAAGCTATCGTCCTGTTTGTCCTAATGTTCATTTTATTTTTCTGCGTTCCATTCATTATTATTTCTATTAATTCTATTTTCTTTAATCTTTCTTCCATCAATCTTATTTAACTAACTAGTTTGGCCGAGATGCTGCCGATCTACAATAGCAGTCCTAGCGTCCTAACAACCCAAAGTGCTAGAGTGGTAGAACCCAGCGAAAATCTGGGTTCCTTTTATATCCATAATCCTCGATATTCTACATCCTTAATGCCTCACCTAGCCTAAATATCCTCCCACTTGTACGTACCATTCATACCTTCCACTACCCTGTAAATTCTGCCCATTTAATTCATTTCATTATTTAATTATTTTCATGAGTTAAATATGAATAAGGTATATTATACCATTATTGTATTTAATTGATTTAGAAGTGTTTTTTTGTTTAATTTTAAAAGTGTTTGCCACAGGTCTTGTAAGACCTGGCAATGTAAGATGTATTTAATAAATATCAAATATCTTTTCTCTCTCTCTTCAACTACACTACATTCCTATTTATTTTGATTTAGGAATAAAATCTCATTATTAAAAATTTAATATCCTAACCACCTGCCATTGGCCACCTCACTTTAAACTCCATTTTTCAGCTTCATTTGATATGATATTATTCTTCCAATTTAACTGGATTTGTTGACTCAACTTAGATCTTCAATTTCAATTAAATTTATATTGAATGAAAAAAACTAAGAAAATGTCAAAAAAACACAGATTTATTGATACTTAGAAAGACCGGTTTCGGTTATTACACCAGTAAACTCTCTGAGTTTATCTGAGATTAACAATATCAATAAATCCATGGGTTTTTGACAATTTCTTAGTCTTTTTCATTCAATATGAATAGCACAATATCAACTTTTCAACTACACAAAAAGAAATTTAATTTATATTTACTTCTCTCTAACTGGTAATTAGTTCCACTGTTTATATATACGAAGGTAACAAATATCTACATATATACTGTAGCCTAAATGATTTTTTTTATATTGAGTGGAGTGAAGTTTTGTAGCTAGAGTTCTATATATTGCTGTGTTATTGTTACCATTAAGCAATTTATAGTTTATATTTACCTGAAAATGTATTTCTTGTAAATATTAATGGCTAATAAAATTCTTATTCTTATTCAAACATGAATATTGGCTAGCACACAAGTTCTTACTTATGCTATTTCAGCCTCAATATAAAAAAATCATGATTGACTTCTGCAAACAATGTGAATAATATTATATGTACAATCATTTCAATCTAAATTATAATTTTTCTAAGAATATTATAATAGCGTATTACTGGTATATACTAATAGGTACTATTCATATATTGTGCATTGTTGCATTCTGTCTATTTGTAATGTAACTTTTTGCAGATAAATTTGATTTGAGTCCCCCTACTCTCTGATTGCTCTCTTGAACTTCCAACAAGTTTTTATCTTACGAAGACTTTCCTTGACACTCTTGCTTGAGGGCCTTGAGGCTTCTGCACATGCCCTGCCCATCGGAGGCATATCAAGTTGGGTTTCTGTACAGAGGTCTATCAACTCAGCATTGGCACTTGACCATCCTCTCATATTGATCCATAAAGGATTTTTTCTCATACTAATAAGAGACTCCTGCTGTTTTATGGTTAAAGCTTCACTACTGTAGCAATCCAATGTTTTCATTTTTGTCTTATGCAGTTTAATTTTACCTGCATATTAGTCTACAAGATCAGCTACTAGAAAACCAGCAAATACCGCAAGAATCTAACAATTTTATAAAAGTTTTAAATTCTTTCAATAATGTTAGATAAATACATTTTTAATTTGTCTTGACCTTCTTTACTATTTATATAACTTATAAATGTTTAATTTTGGTGTCTTGCTGCTTATAAACAATAGAAACCTTCTATTTGAAAGCAAGAAATCTTGAGTTGAATTTAAAATTGGGACATTTGATGCTATTCAAAAATTATTATACTTACGGGATTGTGAATGTTATGACTCATTTCAATGAACTTGTAACATTTACATACTGCTATAAATAATATTAATTGATTTCTATCACAGAGGAATGACTTTTAAATTCTTTTTGTTAATAAAGTATATACATTTTTCAATATTTACTCTAAAACATAAAAGGCCTAATTATTATACATTGCAATTGAAGTTTATAAATATCTGTAATCAACTTAACCTAAAATCTAGACAATAGCTGATAAAATCAAAAATGTCAAATCGAAATGTTCAAAAGTGGGTCGACTACCCACATATGTCAGAATCTACAGTGGGTCGACGACAAACTGAGAATAATTATTCTAAACGATATTAATGTCTAACTAGTAGCTCTGTAAACAGTAGATCTCACGCAGTATTCTCATCCACAAGTACCTGATCCCTGATGTCAACTGTTTTTAATGTTAACAAAATCAGTTCACGTTTGAATTTGTATTCCATAATTTAATTATATTTATGTTAATTTGAACAATGAATAGTATATATTTCTATTCCAGAATTTATATAATATTCATCCAGTTCCGTAATAATCTTTACATCTAATGAAAATTAATTTTTTTCATTCAAAAATATTATAATTTCTTCAGCAATATTTAGTTCATTCAATTATTTTTAATCACCTATTAAGTTAGTTTTTTCGAATGTGATAATATTGATACTGATGGACACACATAATACAGTAATACCATGACTGCAAAACAAAATATTGAAACCAAAGACCTTAAAGCTACTATCAGACCAAATTTATTTAAAAAATTTTAATAACTCAATCCTTTCAGATTATATTATATAGAACATAACTTATCATACACATGATGAACATATGTGTTTGTCAACTTCCGTTCAATCTAATACAATCTATAAGGATTAAGTTATAACCATTTTGTTAATAACTTTGGTGTAAACCCAGCTTAAAGATGCATACCTCTTCAAGGTCTTTGATTGAAACTATAGACCTTATACAAATACATCTGTGTAATCACTTGTCAGCTGATTTATGATGAATAATTCTATAGTCTGATTTTTACTTTCCTTGCCCTATTACCATAGGTAAGGAAAGTATTGCTTTCCAAAAAAAAATTAAGGTACCCCAATTTTTAAATTTCTATACGTTTCAAGGTCCCCTGAGTGCAAAAAAGTGGTTTTTGGTATTGGTCTGAGGTCCTTACACTATAAGTATCCGACACGAACAATTTCGATCCAATGCTATTCAAGATGGCGGCTAAAATGGCAAAAATGTTGTCAAAAACAGGGTTTTTCAAGATTTTCTCACAAACGGCTCCAACGATTTTGATCAAATTTATACCTGAAATAGTCATTGATAAGCTCTATCAACTGCCACAAGTCTCATATTTGTAAAAATTTCAGGAGCTCCGCCCCATCTTTGCAAAGTCCGATTTTAGATTCCCAATTATCAGGCTTCAGATAGAATTTAAACAAAAAATTTTGAGTGGAAAAGATTAAGCATAAAAATCTCTACAATTAATATTCAGTAACATTTTCACCTGAAATTGAAAATAAGCACGAAATTCGAGAAAATGTTATTATTTCAATTGCAAACTGTTGGCAACTGTTGATTCTATTAAATGATTCACTATGAAGAGATAGCAGACCTCATATGTCTCCAGCGTTATTGTCCTATCACCAGCTGACTCAGATCTTTGTTTATAAGTAGACTTGAGATGCGCGGGAACACTAGCGTCAGGAGATCAATTTTCATAATGGCAAGGAAAGTTGTGTGAGTGCGCCACACCAGATTTTTACTCTAATATTGGCGTATGAAGGAGGCTTCTTTCTCCTTTTATATTATCCTTGAAATGCAAAATTTCCAAAAACCTTGTATATACGTCGACGCTCAATTCAAAAAGGAATATACCTGTCAAATTTCATGAAAATATATTACCACATTTCACTGTAAATGCGCAACATATAAACATATAAACATAATAACATATAAACATTTAAACATTAAGAGAAATGCCAAACCGTCAACTTGAATCTTGGACCTCACTTCGTTTGGTCAATTGAAAAATTAAAAAAAAAATAGCTCAGAAGGGAAAGCCTTTTTAGAGATACAATTATTCTGGATTTCCGGAGACGAGGATCTTATCATTATGGGGAATCTCAATGTGAGGACAATGAAGTCTTTGGTTTGAAAAAATTTAACTCAGTAGATTACTCATTCAAGACAAATCTCATTTTATTCAAAATTTTAGAATACAAGAAAAAGGCGAGAGCGAATTTTTCTGTCCGATTACTGGATATGAGAAAAGTAGCTGAAACTGGAAAGTGAACTGAAATTACGCGTATTTTAGCTACTCTGTATCTTGCACATGGAAAGGTTGCATGAAAAAAATTTGGCAAGAGCGGATTGCTCAAAAATGTATAGACACAAAGAAAGAAAATAAAGAATGGAATAAAACCCAAAAAAGGAACTCTCTCTACACCCATACATAACCTATAGCTACATTTGGACTGTTGTATGAATTAGAATTGGAATCGTTCTGGGCTTATAAGCCTGTGGTAGGTACTTTTCTGTAAGTTGTTTAATTCTATGATTAAATAAATAGATACTCTGCTGCGTGTGGTATAGAATTCACTCTTCAGGAAAATTTGCAACTCCTTCCCCAAATTTTCAAATGGGTAGAAACTAGGCTATTCTAATAAATTTAAAACCCATACAATGTTGGGTTTTCTATCATGAATCATGTATAGCATTATTCTGTGGTGTGAGACAGCAGTCTTCTCTAATCCGATTGAGGATGTGGCTTTTATAGTTCCTGCACACATGTTGTCGGAGAGAACAATTTTATAAGTCAGTTATGTGTTAAGAAAAGCTAATAATTAAAAAATCTAGTGTGGTACACTCACACAACTTTTCTTGCTCATATTTGAAACTATGATCAGACTTCTGTTTATGTGTATACTAGCTGTCAGGCTCACTTCACTTGCCATATCCATCTAGCCAGGGGGCTCCACCCCCTGGACCCCTGACTGGAACCTCCAAAAATGAGATCAGCAGGCTCGCTTCGCTCTCCTGCATGTAGACCTCAGCGGAACCTCTGTACCGAATTTGAACATATTATGTCAATTTGATCTCGAAATACACATGTTACTATATCAGCATATCTTTGGCGAACAAAATTCTTCCACCTCAGCTAAACCTGTGTACTGAATTTTTTTCAATATATTTCCATCAATTATTGATATATTGAAAAGGTGAGGAAACACAGAAAAGCTGAGTAAAAGGCTAATTTTGGCTAACTGGATAAATTGGTATTCAGGAGGTCCTGGATAAATGCATTTCAATATCCAACCTAAGAAAGTCAACTCAACTTAATGCCAACCCGACAAAATTATAAATTTAGTTACCAGTTAACAACTGTTTCGAAGAGGTACACTCTCTAGATTATAGTTCTATATTAACATATGGTATGTACATTTCAATTATAATTTTAAGATATTGGAATAAGAAGAATATGCTAAAAGAACCTTAAACCCTTAAAAACCACCCTTTGAGTTAAAATATCACCAAAAGATTTCTTAGTGCGCCTCTAGAGGGCCGTCTGAATATACCTACCAAATTTGAATGTTTTTGGTCTGCAAGTAAAAAAGATTTTTAGTTCTGCGAGTGAGTGAGTGCCATTTCACTTTTATATATATATATAGACATAATATTGTTTTTAGAGTACTTATTCCTTTGTGTGAATTGTGAAATTCGATGATTTTTTTAGTCGTCATTTTTTTAAAGTTGTCAAAACAGCTGTTCTACAGATGAAATATCTCGACTACCAGTATGTGTTCTTTTTATGAACTGCGCTACCTACCTACCTCATGCACAAGAAGGAGGTTACTAAGTCCATTTCTCAAGGATGAGGTGGACCCCCCATTAGTTTCCCAGAAAGTAGACTCACGCCAGTTAATAGAGACAATAAATAACTATACAGGATTGTAAAAACTGTCATACAGACTTTGGTCTTTGTATACTGGCGTCAAGCTCCTTTAGTTCGTATGTTGTCCGCTCTGACGCTAGTTGTTTGTTAGTGCTAGTTGTCATTTACACACTTTGTCTACTTCTAATTCTGTATATTTTAAGATGGTATTTTCTGATGTATTTCATTCATTTCATTGTTCTAGTAATTTATATTGCAGTTTTCGTCATATTCTGCAATTATTTAAGCCATTTTGCATTGGTTCTGTGTCATTTTTATTTTCATCACTTCCAACTCCCATCAATGGCTATCTTCAGGGATACTTTTGAGTCAGTGACTCGAGTGACCCGAAGCCGAACAAAATGGCGGCTGACCCGGGGCAGACTAGTGATCCCATGGAACGACAACCAGACATCGACCGGTCGATGCTGTTTGGCGCGTACTTTTGAATATTCGGATGGCGCGAATATTTGAATAAAACACACACACACACACACTGGTGTGACACTAAAAGTAAGTTGTTTTGCAAAACAAACATGGCTCATGCTGTAATAAACATTGATATATATAGTTAGAAGACTAGAACTGCGTTTGGAAGCATGATGCCTCCTTCATTTCTTGTCGCCATTGAATATCGGGCAAGAAGTCAGGCGCCCAGACAAACTTATATGGGAAAACATCGACTTTCATTGCGTTATATCTTTCGACATACTTGATGGATTTCAATATAATTATTTTTCAACTTTTCGTCATTTCCATCACCATATGATACAACTTCAACTTCAACTTCAACTTCATTTTATTCATAAAAGTTGAATGAACTTGAAATATTTAACATCATTAGAATCGGTGATTCATTCGCTATAAGTATGGAGAATTTTAAAGTTCTAGGTCAATCTTGAGGAGATTATACGACAATATATTTGAAGATACAGTGAATTAACTGTATGCTCAGTGTGGTTACTCTAGAACATTTTTACTACACGTGACGTCACACTGGCGTTCCCCCCACCACTTTGAATCATACACCTGTGAGTGATCAACCTTTTGTCTACTAACGTTGCTTAAGTATAGGTACCTAACTATACTCTATACTCCTCTATTTAATATAAGATAATAAATAACTACATATTATAAGAACGGGAAAAATAAAACAAAAATTATAGATTGCTAATATTACCTTATATTTTATTAGATGGCAAATAATAATAAATTAACCGTTGTCACAATATTTCGTGAAACTGTTTCTCATTCGTTTTGCAACTTAAGTATAGGCAACGTTAGTAGACAAAAGGTTGATCACTCACAGGTGTATGATTCAAAGTGGTGGGGGGAACGCCAGAGTGACGTCACGTGTAGTAAAAATGTTCTAGAGTAACCACACTGAGCATACAGTTTATTCACTGTATCTTCAAATATATTGTCGTATAATCTCCTCAAGATTGACCTAGAACTTTAAAATTCTCCATACCTATAGCGAATGAATCACGGTGTTGGAGCCAGCTCTAGTTTTCATTTTTCGTTTTTGAATTGGACGCGCGCTCCTCGTTCAGTTCGTATTTCTTTCACTTGAGTGCGTCGCGCTCACTAGCCGGTAGGCTGTTTCTTTCAGTTCAGTCTCGCTTTGTAATAGCTTGCCACGAGTCGGGAATTGATATTATTCGTCGATCATTCCCAGAAGAAAATCGTTCTTCAAATTATTATTTTTTCGTTAATGTTAAATCGTACACCATAAACCTACGTTTGGAAGAGTGTTTGCCAAACTCCCTTTAGTTGAAAGTTTTAAACTATTATTTTTCGATTGGAAAGTTCACCGATCTATAGTCTTTAAGACATTGTAAATATCTTGTCAGAAATATATGTGCAACGTTATATGATGGAAGCCGAATTTACCAACAGTAGATGACAATTAAGCTTGCCTTTTCACCATCCTTGATTCATCTCCTACCTCGGGGACACCTGAATACCTTACCTGGGAGTTGTAAGCTCAATAATATAAATATTACATTAGGTACTCTGCAGATTTTCGGTGAGTTGTTCTTTTATATATTCATTGCATGTACTTGTTTCTGTAGAGATATCACTTGTTTCTTTTCTATTCAATACAGTCCACTTTACATCAAAATTATTGATTACCAATTTAAAATCAATATAAATTTCGTAAAGTTGAACCTTAGAGTTTACATTGGTCCTCCGGGCCGGATTTTATTGGCTATTTTTTATTCAAATATTTGGCAAGCACTTATCCAATTTTATTGTAAATCGTTTGTGCATGCTAGGGTTCAAACCTGTTTGTACATTATGAATTGAGCCGATCAAGTTGGTTCACTCTTATCTCTATTGTCCGATCGGAACCGTTACTTTGCAATGCTGATAACGTTATCGCTTAGCTTGCTTCGTCTATTGAGCTTTCTCTGTTCAATTTGTACTAACATTATCATTTTGCTTGCTTGAATCATCAATGAAAATCGTTCATTGTTGCATTCGTAATTTTATTCGAAAATTAGTAAATGAAAATCATTAAGACCTTTCCAATATCCAATCATGAGTGAAAAGAAGTTAAAGCTCAAACGAGCTAAACTTGAGCAATATTTCTATCGTATTCAACGTACTTTCGATTTGTCGAAAAAGGCTTTAAAAGAAGAAGCTAGTGCTAAACAATTTCTAATTCTCTATAGTTCCACTCTTAAAACTGTTCAGGATTATGAAGCTGTTGAAATGGAAATACAGGAGCTTGAAATGGAAAAAGACCCGGAATTTGTACCCAAATTTAGTAGTTCACATATGGAAATGTTCGAACATATGGAAGCAATTGCTAGTGAATTGAAAAAACGCAGTCAGGTTGTACCTAGTGTTTCTACCCCGGCTCAACCTGTATCTTCCAATAAGGATTCGTCTAATATTTTACCGAAAATTGAAATTCCTGTGTTCGACGGAGATCAATCAAAATGGGCGGTATTCTACGAAATGTTTAAATGCATGATTCATGACAACAAATCGATTCCAAATCAACAAAAGGTCCAATATCTGGTGTCCAAACTATCTGGAGAAGCGGCTAATATTTCACGTCATCTACCACCTATTGCTAATAATTATGAAATTATTTGGGATGCATTAATTAAGCGGTTCAATGACCCCCGCTCACTCTCAAATGTGTACTTGAAACAAATTTTCGAATTCAATTGTCTAAAATCTGAGTCTCGTGCAGGTTTAGTTTCTATAGTCGATCAGTTCTGTGGTTCAATTACTGCTTTAAAACGCCTACGAGGTGAAGATGTATCTGATGCAATATTTCTGTTCCAAGCGTTGAAAATTTTAGATCCTGTTTCTCGAAAGGCATTTGAAGCTTCAGTTCATACTAAGGATGATCCCACATATACTGATTTTGTTTCATTCATCGAAAGGCAGATTAAATCGTTACCGCATGACGAATCGTCTAAACAATGCAAGCCAGTAGTGAAACCAATACCAAAATCCAAAGTGTTGGTTGTTCAATCGAATTCGCAAGTGACCAAATCACCGGTAAAAATATCAGAATGTCTGAAATGTTCGATGACAAATCATAAATTGATCAATTGTCGTCTTTTTCGTCAGTTATCACCTTGGGACCGTTTTCGTTTTGTTAAGGAGAAGGGTTGCTGTTTGAAATGTTTCTCGCCAGCCCATCGTAGTAAAGATTGTACTTCTTCCAACTGCGAGGAATGTAGTCAGAAGCATAATTCGCTTTTACATTTCGGAAATGCTTCAAATTCGTCATCAAATTCGGATGCGAAAAAGGTAGAAAATAATACTATTACCTGTTGTTCTATCGATTCGAAGTCGGCACCGTATAGTGTTCTACTATCAACTGCTCAAGTCGAGGTACCTGATAAGAGAGGTAGATTGCACAAAATAAGAGTTTTAGTTGATTCAGCTAGTCAAAGTCATTTCATTACTCGTAAACTTTGTCGTAAATTGCAACTATCGATTTCTCCTTTCCAATTAATTGTGAATGGTTTTGGCGGAAATTCGCAATCAGTTTTTGGTCGTACTTTTGTCACGCTTCAATCTCGACTCGATTCTAGTGTTAAATTTTCCATTGAACCATTAGTTGTCGAAAAAATCATGGAACAGCTTCCCACTAGTAAAATTGATAATTCTAAATTATCAAATTTGTTTGGTCTTCGACTTGCTGATGAAAGTTATCACATTCCCAGCGAAATTGACGCTATTATAGGAGCTGAATTAGTGCCCCATATTTTCCGAAATGGTCGTGTGGAAATTGATTCGAATTATTTGATGGCCTTGGAAAGTGTTTTCGGTTATATTTTGATGGGTAGAGCCCCTATTTTAACTCAATCTTCAGAAAATTCAACGTGTTTGATGACTTGTCTAACATCACCGTTGGATAAGTTAGTTCGAAAATTTTGGGAAGTGGAAAGCGTTCCAGATGTAGGAAAACAACTCACTGCTGATGAGTTGGAATGCGAGAAGGATTTTGCATCGTCCGTTCGTCGTGAAAATTCGGGTAGATTCGTTGTCTCATTATCGTTTTCAAAATCCCCTGATTGTCTTGGTGATTCTTATGCTATGTCAGAACGTCGACTCATCAGTTTGGAGAAACGACTGGCACGTGATCCAAACATGCGTTTAGTGTATCACGATGTCCTCTTGGATTATCTCAAACAAGGACACATGGAATTGATAAAAAATCAGAGTGATAAAAGTGGTTATTTTATACCTCATCATGCTGTAATCAAAACTCAGAGTCAATCAACGCCTTTGCGTATTGTCTTTGACGCAGGCGCGAAAACTACTACTGGAGTATCATTGAATGATATACTTCATATCGGCCCCAAGTTGCAAACGGATATTTTCGTTCTGTTAGTCAATTTTCGGTTATTTTCTATCGCTGTAACTGCTGATATAAAGCAGATGTATAGACAGATTCTTGTCGATGAATCGTGTCGCAAATTTCAGCGTTTGTTATGGAGATTTTCGTCCAATGATCCCATACAAATTTTTGAATTAAAAACTGTCGTATTTGGTCTGAGTGAGTCACCGTTTCTAGCTCTCAGAACTGTCCATCAACTTGTTCAAGAAGAAGGTGAAAATTTCCCTGATGCTAAAGCTCGTATTCCGAGTGACATGTTTATGGATGATTTGGTGACAAGTGTGTCTTCTTTAGGTGAAGCAAATCGTCTTTGTAGTCAGGCTAAAGAATTGTTCGAGAGAGGCGGATTCGAACTTACTAAATGGAGTTCCAATTCACCTGAATTGATGAATGATTTCTCGGAAGATGAAAAATCGGCCTTGTCTAAAGATTTCGAGATGGGAAATTTGTTGGCTGTCCTAGGTTTGAAATGGCAACCTGGTAGTGATTCGTTTTGTTTTTCAGTGAATCCTAATCAGTCTGTTCCTACCAAACGTCACATTTTATCGGTAGTAGCACGCATTTTCGATCCTTTGGGACTCTGTCACCCCTAACTTTGTTTCTTAAATGTTTAATTAAACAATTATGGAATGCTGGTCTTGATTGGGACGATTCAGTACCTCCCTCTATTGCGCTTCAATGGGAGACATGTCAGAAGGAGTTCCCTTTATTGTCCAATCTCTTCATACCACGTCATTTAGGAGTGATGAATGATTCGAAAATTACTGTCATTGGTTTCTGTGATGCATCGACTTTAGGTTATGGTGGTGTGATCTACATAAAATCTCAAATGGATATGCAACCTGCAACTATCACATTGTTGTGTGCTAAATCAAAAGTCGCGCCATCTAAGACTTTATCCATACCTAGGCTTGAATTATGCGCGGCGCTCTTGCTCGCTGAATTAATACAGGTTGTTGTCTCTGTTTTGAGCCTTCGTTGTCACGTGACTCGCGTTGTTGCATTATCGGATTCAACTGTTGTCTTACATTGGATCAGGGGCTGTCCATCTAGATGGCAATCTTTCGTCGCTAATCGAGTTACGAAAATTCAAGACTGTCCTATCAACGACTGGTTACACGTGGCAGGAAATTCAAACCCAGCTGATCCCATTTCGAGAGGTTTATCCCCTTCTGAAATAATTAATCATGATTTGTGGTGGTCTGGCCCCTCTTGGCTAATGTTAGAAGAGAGTGATTGGCCCGTCAAGGTCGATCTGGAACCTATAGAGTGTCTACCTGAGGTCAAGGTTCACTCAATTGTCACTGTAGTACAGTCGGAAAATTCATCTATTAATTCGATTCATCTTTTAATTGCTCGTTGTTCCAACTACCAACGTCTATTGCGTATCATAGTGTTAATATTGAAAGTACTTCGTCTATTGCCTAAACCTCATGAATTAGATTTCGATTTGGCGGAAAAACATTGTGTAAAGTCGTACAAAAAATTCATTTTTCGAAAGAATTACTGGAATTGAAAGCTGGGAAAGAATGTACTTCTCATCTTCAACAACTGTCACCCTTTCTTGATCATGATATTATTCGTGTGGGTGGACGTTTACAAAATTCTGAGTTGAATTATGACAGCTGTCATCCGATTATATTACCGAAAAATGATCCATTGGTCACGCTTTTGATTGATTATTTTCATGAAAAGCACTGTCACGCTGGACCTCATTTATTGGCGTCTATTTTGAGACAAAAATATTGGATTTTATCAGCCCGTGTCCTTATAAGGAGTCATGTACGAAAATGTAACAAGTGTTTTCACTATCGTCCCACTCTTACACCGCCGAAAATGGGCAATCTGCCAGCCTGTAGAACTCTGTCGTCTAAACCATTCGTCCAATGTGGAGTTGATTATGGTGGACCCATTCGAATCACCATGGCCAGGCGTCGGAATCCTTTCATATTTAAATTGTACATTTGTCTTTTTGTCTGTATGGCAACTAAAGCCGTTCACATTGAATTAGTTTCGGACTTATCGACCCAAATGTTCTTATCAGCTTTTCGCCGTTTCCTTGCTCGACGAGGTCCTTGTAAGGTCATGTATTCCGATAATGGTACCAACTTCGTCGGCGCCTATGATGAGCTAATAAAATTGTCACGGATGCTGAACTCCAAGGAATATCAAAACCTGCTCCAGAATGAACTTGCTGATCATAGCATTGAGTGGAATTTCATCCCGCCAGGTTCACCTCACTTCGGCGGTCTTTGGGAGGCGAATATAAAATCAGTAAAGTCACACCTGTTTCGAGTTATTGGTAACCAGTTGTTGACTTACGAAGAATTGAACACTGTCTTAGTTCAAATTGAGGCTGTACTTAACTCACGCCCGTTATGTCAAATGAGCGCGGATCCGAGTGAACCCCTCGCCCTCACACCGGCTCATTTTCTCACTTTGACACCTCTTAAGTACCTTCCTATGTTAAATGTGGAAGATCGTCCAATGAATCGTTTGGATCGGTTTGAATTAGTCAATCAAATGGTTCAGTCTTTCTGGAGTTGTTGGCGCAAAGAATACTTACATGAATTACAAACCCGTGTGAAATGGTATAAGGATTCCACCCCTCTCACGGTTGGTACAATCGTCCTAGTGGATCAACCAAATGTCGCACCGTTGAAATGGCCTCTGGGGGTGATTGAGGAAGTATTTCCCGGTGCTGACGGTGTCGTTTGAGTGGCTATGGTGCGGTGCGCCAATGGTCGCTTCAAAAGGCCGGCTACAAAGTTGTATCCGTTGCCTACTCAATAATTTTCCTTTTGCATTTTTTGTTTTATTCTCGTTTTGTTTTATTTTTATTTCTTTCGTCGTTTATTCATTGTTTTTCCGTTTCTTTGTTCTCTAGCCTTGTCTGAAAATAGCTTTTCAGCCGGGGGGGGATGTTGGAGCCAGCTCTAGTTTTCATTTTTCGTTTTTGAATTGGACACGCGCTCCTCGTTCAGTTCGTATTTCTTTCACTTGAGTGCGTCGCGCTCACTAGCCGGTAGGCTGTTTCTTTCAGTTCAGTCTCGCTTTGTAATAGCTTGCCTCGAGTCGGGAATTGATATTATTCGTCGATCATTCCCAGAAGAAAATCGTTCTTCAAATTATTATTTTTTCGTTAATGTTAAATCGTACACCATAAACCTACGTTTGGAAGAGTGTTTGCCAAACTCCCTTTAGTTGAAAGTTTTAAACTATTATTTTTCGATTGGAAAGTTCACCGATCTATAGTCTTTAAAGACATTGTAAATATCTTGTCAGAAATATATGTGCAACGTTATATGATGGAAGCCGAATTTACCAACAGTAGATGACAATTAAGCTTGCCTTTTCACCATCCTTGATTCATCTCCTACCTCGGGGACACCTGAATACCTTACCTGGGAGTTGTAAGCTCAATAATATAAATATTACATTAGGTACTCTGCAGATTTTCGGTGAGTTGTTCTTTTATATATTCATTGCATGTACTTGTTTCTGTAGAGATATCACTTGTTTCTTTTCTATTCAATACAGTCCACTTTACATCAAAATTATTGATTACCAATTTAAAATCAATATAAATTTCGTAAAGTTGAACCTTAGAGTTTACACACGGATTCTAATGATGTTGTTAAATATTTCAAGTTCATTCAACTTTTATGAATAAAATGAAGTTGAAAGTTTTTCATGAATCTAAAAACGTGACACAAAAAAGTTAATAAGCTGGAAAAGCGTTAGTAGACAATGTTATACTATTATAATTTCAGATTAACCCTTAAAAAATCTTGATAAACCAATGCATCACAATAAACCGATAAACCGATCCCGATAAATCCGATGAATTTCATTCATTGTAAATGCACTGAACACATGCTGGTATCGAGCACATGTTCTACGAGAATCAAAATATCCTATCCCCGAAATTCACAAGCTGATGTATAGCCAAACTACAAAATATAAACACGACCTAGAAGATGAAGAAACCTTAAGGGTTTGAAAGGGAAGGTTAGGAGGTGGGGTTTTTGCTTTTATATGGCAAAATGATTGTATTATTCAAATGTTTTAATAATTATTGTAGAGCAGAAACAGAAAGCTTGCATGTCAGAAAATGTTTGTGTTATAATTATAATTTGACTATACGACACCATATGATTTTCAAGAATGCGATATTCTGCCTACTCTGTACTACAGCCTACGTCACGGCTGCAGTTCCCCCACTCCAATTGCATTTCAACGAAAATATTATAGATGAGTGACCAACCTTCTGTCTACTAACTTTGAAGTATAGGTACCTAACTATACTCTCTACTCCCATATTTGATATAAGATAATAAATAACTACATTTATGGTATTATAAGAACAGGAAAAATAAAACAATACGGTAGCAATGATGAAGAATTTATAGACATTTTTAGCAAATAATATTTTTTATAATACAAATTTAGCATACAATATTTTCATAGTTCACAAAATATTACAATATAAGACAAATTAATGGAATGGAATATGGATACCTATATTGGATCTATGGAAATAAAATATTTATTTATAATATTACTGAAACTTATATTTTATTACTTGGCAAATAATGATAATGAATCAACCTAAGCACAATATTCATTGAAACGATCATTTGGCACTAGGCTTAGCCTGCATGAAACATGACTGATGAAAATATAAAAATACTTATGTAGGTATGAAAAGAAATATTTTTATCTGGCGCATGCCAATTCGTACATCCATAAGCACTGCATGAAACTACCATACATTGAATATTTTTTATTGCTTCAATAAAAAAATATTATCATTTGAAAAAGGCTTTTTTTCTACACAGCGAATACAAATACCCGACTTCTTGCCCGAAATTTCTGGTAGCTACACTAGCACAGTGGCATCATAGCGGACTTCGCTCTTCTTAATCTTATTCTCTATATCAATGGTAATAAATGAGTTTATTCTAGGAGAATTGGATAAGGAACAGAATAACAATAATAATAATTATTATGATGCACCAAACATTGTAGGGCCAGTTGCTGCGGTTGTTGTGGAGGAATTGGGAAATCCTTTAAGGGTTTCCAATGAATTATTCCAACAGGAATGTAATAATACGAGACCTCAAAACTTGGGTTATTTTGAAATTATAACATCACTTTATAATATGAGTGAGTTTAAAAGCCATTTTAGAATGTCTTAGCAAACCATGCAGATAAAAGATTCCATACTATTATCATCAGAATCTTTTCAAAACCAAATTTTTATAAGAACATTTTGAGAGACTAGTTTCTGTTGTTGCACCATTTCTCTCAAGTTGTTACTCATCTCAAGTAACTGGTTTGTTATTTTATTCGAAATTGACTATATCATTTTTTATAATGAAATCAGTGCTGTAGACTATTTCAAATTATTATCATTTATTTCCAATGACCAGGCATTCCTGGATAGATCGATCACGTCTTCAGTTATAGGATGGTCATAGTTGACTAGACCCAACTATAGGCCCGCCACAACGTAGACCCACGCTAATCCATGAAAAGCAACCCACGCCGTGGGATGTTTTGTAAACCATTGCTAAGCTTCTCCAGACATCTGTGTAATACATGCAATGAATAATCCACTTGTCAGCTGATTGATTATGAATAATTCTATAGCAATGGTTTACAAAACATCCCACGGCGTGGGTTGCTTTTCGTGGATTAACGTGGGTCTACTTTGCGGCGGGCCATATGAGCGTATAATAGAGGTACTGTAAGATATAGGCCATACGAAAAACCAAACATCGTGTATTTCAAATCGAAAATTGGTGCATTGTTTGTTTTTTTTTATTAAATTCCAATTTTACAAAGATTAACATCAACATTTTTAGGTGCTCTTAGAAGTTATAGGAAGGAGAATTAATCAGCCTGCAAATATAAAAATACTTCTTGAGGAGAAAATACTTTTTACAGTTTGGATGTTGAGCAAACCAGAGACATTCTTAGCTGCTGATGACAGATATAATTTTTCTCAAAGTACTGCTCATAGAACATTCTATGAGATAGTTTATGTCATTGCAGCTTCAGTAGATGAACATGGTCGACACTCTTGCAGCAACAAAAGTCATCTGATGTAATTAATAATAATAGCCTTTACCAACTTCATAACTTGTGCTTGCTACATAAGAACTTCCTTTAATACAAGATTATCACCGGGTTGCACAACGGTCTGTTAACTTTTAATCCCAAATAAATTTCACTTTTGTTGCATCAGTAGTCCACACATGACCCTCTGTGGTGACTTCTGTAACATAAAGAAAACAATGATATTAAAACATCATTAAGTACCGTGAACATGATTGACTTCCATAAGGTAGGTCTACTAAGCATTATGTTATAATTACAAGTAGTGCAGTCTATATACAGTGGTGCTTGCAAAATACATTGTAGTTCTTAATTTTCAATATGTTATAAATCACTCTCAAACAGGCTGTATCAGTGCCACTTTTTTGAAGTTGTCTTTTGAAGGAAACTTCAAGCTTGGCTACAAAATCTTACTGAAGCTTGATTAAATTACACCGGAAGAGTAGCTCAAATTATGTTATAATCACATATAATCTAGAAGAAACGCATCTATAGTGAGGTCACGTTATATTGGCAGTAGAGTAATATAGAAGAACAACGTTGCCGATTCTCTGCCTTTTATAGCTGATACCAGTATATCTTATATAATTGTTCATTCTTCTTTAGAACAATCAATTTATTGTACTCATCAAGTGAATTTACTTTTCAATAAATAATACACTTGCATAATTAGATTGAAAATTTTGTTAATAGTTAACAATTATTGATCATATTTCAACATTGTAAAAAATCTGGCAAAAGGATAGCAACACCAATGTTAATCAAATACTGACTATCCTAGGAAAAATTAAAGGTTACAAATTTTCCTAAACATTTTATTCGTCTCACAGTTTTAGAGATTTCTCTATACTGTAAGTATTCTATGTTTTTCTCTGTATCTTCTTTAGTATTGACGAAAAGACAGACTTCTTTCAATTGTGGAGTAGCTTGGTTTAAGTTTTCAAAATGCAATGGGTTTAAAGCTGCATATTATACACCAAAGTTTTCACAGATTCTTCTATAAAAAAGTTGTTGATTATCTTTAAAAATTTGCTGTTCTCAAACAATGTAGAGCAACAAGAGCTGTCAAAATTTTTGCTAAGAAAGCATAGTCTGCATGGACTTGTAATGAAGGAAAATTTTGTTGGCAACTTTCTCAGTGTTTACAATGTATGGAAAACAAAAATCATGTTAGATAGAGGGATTTTTACAAGTTGAGGAAGCAATTTTGCTGTAATTTTAACATATTACCATAATTTGTTAAAAACTTTGAATGACAACTCTAATGTAAAAGCTCCAAGTTTTTAGCTTGGCGTAAATTATCACAGTATCTACAAAAAATAGCAGCAGAATATGGTAAAATTATTTATACCAATGTGACTACTATCACTAATCGTTATTACGGTATGTGATAGAAATTATATTATAAGAGGATTGCATGAAAGCGCCTTACCTGCTGCTAAACCAGCCATCTCGATGTGGCCATAGTTTTGTTTCAGATAGGTCTGGAAGAAGTCCAAGCTGCCTGTAAAACCAAAATCATAAAGTTTCAGTACTTGAGCTATTAAATTTAAATTAAAATCAATCTTTATGAAATGCAGAGGACCTGCATAGCAAATAAAATTATTCTTATAGAAAGCAAGAGATAATTTTTATAATCTTTATAATGCATAGGCCTATTCAATAGAATAACAAACTTTTTAATGAAATGAAAATGAGTGAAGTTTATTAGGTTTAAGTTTATGTTTAGCCGATTAAGTATTCTGAAATTTGATAATGAAATTCTATTTATTTTTTAATAAATTATGACATAAACAAAATACGAATAGGTATTGAGGTTAAACAGCTATAAAAATCTAAGAAGAAACAGAAGTAGCCAAAATCAAAAGTACCGGTAAATATTTCAATGCTATTTAAATGGATCAATAACTTTCATGACCACACAGAATAATATTAACAAAATATTATATTATTTATTTTATTATTTACAATTTCCTTGATGGACACTAAAAAGCCTACTGTAACAGTTTTGGATACCGTAGATCATGTCATGAGCACAAATATATTTTAATATAATAGTTAGAACTCCGACAACTGATGAGATGAGCTCCATCGACCGAAGAGAAGAGCACCGAAGACCGATGAATGACCTCAGAGTGGATACACAGAATCTAGGGTGGACTGACACATGGAATTTGTAATTGTAGTTGGAATGGCATGGTGCCAGAGTTCAGAACCTATGCAAAATGTGAGGTAGTGGATGCAGTTAGCACAAACTAGAAATGTCCATCACGACGGTTAAAATAATTTGAATTGAATTGATACAGTTGAAAAC